>NW_027555736.1:42454274-43054274 GCF_003287225.1 Phascolarctos cinereus
AATCCTAGATGCCTATTATGAGGTTTGTCAGCCATTTTGGTTTTAAAATGACTAGCCACAGAAGATAACCCCTAAGGTAAAACAACAAAACACTTTTGTTATCAAATGTTGAATGACCTTGGTTTTTGTTTGTATGCATCTCTCTGTGTGGTCTTTTACAGCTAGCTAAAGAATATGGCCCTGTGTTCACATTATATATTGGCCCAAAGCGTATTGTGGTGCTACATGGATACAAAGTTGTGAAGGAAGCTCTGCTCGATCTTAAGAATGAGTTTGCAGGGAGAGCAGATATACCAGTCTTTGAGGCCCATCAGAATTATGGTAGGTCACTCAGCCTTTTAAACTTAAGCTTTCGAAATATGTGTTAAGCAGAAGGTAATAGTAATCAATAGATGTTCTTAGATCATTTGATGTCGAAATTGGAAACACTTTAGAGATTCAACTTTTTTCATTTTTCAGTGAAAAAAAAAATAAGGCCATGAGATTAAGGGACTTGTCCAAGATCATAAGGTAGCAAATGGGAGAGCTAGGATTTGAATGTGAATCCACTGGGCACTGACTGAAATCCAATTTTCATATGAATGCAAATTTAGAGATTGAAAGGAGGGACCTCAAAGGTCATTTAATCTAAACTTTTCACTTTATAGATGAGAAAGCTGAAGCCCAAAGGTGAAGCAATATCTCTAAGTCACAAGAGTCAGGAATGAACATGGGCTATCTGACTCCAAATTGTTTGTTCTTTCCACCATGCATTTTTTATATCATTGAATGAATGAGAGCAGCTCTTTCTTTCTTCTAGTATAAGATAACTCCTAGGCTTGGCACATAATGAGATAGTACCATCATGATATAGTACCAACTTATCATTGTGTACTGATTTGTATGTCACTGCTCCTACAAATCCTATATTCCCCCTGAATTGACCTATCTGCTGCTTCCCACCCACAACCTCCCATTTCCTACCTATGTGCCTTTTGTGATGAAAGTGAAATAACTGAGGAAACAAAGGTTCAAGCTTATGAGCATATCAATTTATGAAGCAATGCATGCCAATTGCCCAACAAATCAGGGCCAGTGGGTTTCCTCAGCTTTGGCATTAGACCTGAATATAGGGAGATACAGATTTTTCTATTCATTAAAATCAATTAATCAAATAAAACCAACTAATTAAAAGAAAACAATTAACCAGACTACAACATTAGGTAATCTGATTTCTAATTGTAAGAAAGATTAGGGACTTTCCAAGTTAGGAGGGGAAGAGTAAATACATGCAATTCCCTGAAATCAGAAAAAAGGTGTTCTACTCCTCCCAGATGCCTGTGAATAATCAAAGGAACACACACACACAAAACTGATTGATCATTATGGGATCAGTTTTCATATAAGACATATGGGTTGCTTGAGATGTATAATTGTGAGAAAACTCCTTGTATCTATTTTCAAATCGGACTGGGTTTCTCATCAGCATATGCTAGGTCCTTAGTTAAGAGTCTCTAGGCAATAGGTGGAGATGGTTCAGTTTCCCACCATGAAGGCCAATGCAAACAATCCAATATAATTTTCTCCAAATCCCCGCAATTGAATAAAGTTTCCTTAAAAGACAGAAATTGGACCAGACCCATAATTGAATAGAGAGGAAACTGAGCTACCTCCAGAATTGAGTCACAAGATGGAGTCACTCAATTACCACTACCACTTGGTGTTTGAATCCCCTCAGTTCCTTCACTTAGCACAGGTCAGTCTCCATGCATGGAATGTTTTCCTCTTCACTTCTACATCTTAGAATCCCTAATATCCTTCAAGGTTCAGTTTGTTTGTCAAATGCTATACCAGGCCTTTTCTGACACCCCCAACCCAGGTATTAATGCTCTCTCCCTACTAAGATATCTATTTACTTTACAAACTTTATACAGATTTCAAATTTGCTTATCCGTGTGCATGTTTTATTCCTGAAGAGAATATAAGCCCCTGAAAAATGGAACTAAATCCTTCCCATATACTTTTGCCTTTTTTGATATCCTATCTAATTTCCCTTAAATTGATTCTATGAAGTAATATGTAATATTCCTGTGTAATACACATATGCTGATATTTCTTCCCTAGGAATTATTTTCAACAACTCAGAGACATGGAAAGACACACGTCGATTCTCCCTCACGGTCCTCAGGGATTATGGAATGGGGAAGAAGAGCAATGAAGAAAGAATTCTGAGGGAATCTCAGTTCCTGCTCGAGATACTCAAGAATACAAATTGTTCGTGAACATTTGTTAAATGTTCACTATGTCTTGAGGCCCTGGGGGAAGATAATATATAGTGGTCCTTGTCCTCACTGAGCTTATTCTTGTGAGGGAGACAAGACAGGAGCACAAGAAATGATAATATAAGTGAGAATGTGGTAAGGGCTTAGAAGAAGTACAAGGTGCTATGTGATTTATTATTTAACTGGGGGAGAATAAGACCATAAAGTATAATAAAACCTGAATAAGAGAGGTACAGAGACATGTGCAGAGACAAAGAGACAGAGACAGAGATTTTAGTTCAATAATAATAAAAAAAAGAATTTCTGACCACTAGAGCTGGCCAAAAAAATGGCATTTTTCATCTCTGAAATTCTTTTAGTTGAAGTGGGGAAATTATATGTCCTATATACTCTCAAAATTACTCCTTTGTCAGGAATGGGATGAAGTAGATGATCAAGGGCTCATATCAATAGAATTGGGAGGGAACAGAGAAGTCATAGAACTTAACCCTTTTTATTTCACAGATGAGGAAACTGAGACTCAGAGAGATGATGTGATTTATCCCAGGTCTAATAGGTAGCAGGTACAGAGCTCCAAAGTCCCTTGCAAATCATAGATTTTATGCTTCTAGAGCTTGGGACTTTTCAAAATCTCTAAATAAATCATAGACACTCAGATAATGGTTACTACTGCAACTCTTCTGTTTAGGAGAGGGGGAACTAATGTGATTGTTGTTTTTAGTCCCTTTCCAAATGTAGAAAACTGGTCAATAACTTTTCCAGAGGTTCATTCCCAAGACTAAGTGAACTTTTGAAGGAAGAGTAAAGCATCTTTAGTTACTACATTAATATCCCACGCTACGAATAGGATAATTTCCTTCTGGCGTATGTTCAGCCTGCATGTAGATTCCAGGTGACCTGGAACAAGCCACTTAATCCCTTTGTCCTTCTGCTTCCTCTTCTGTTAAATACAGCTAATAATTCTAATGCCCGTGTGATCTATTTCATAAGGTAGTTGTACAGATCAAATAAGAGAAAGCACGTGAAAGAGATTTGTAAATCACAAAACACTATAAAAATAGCAATTAATAATTAGGAGGCCGCGTGGGATAATAAATAGAGAATAGACTCTGGTTTCAGAGGAGTTGGATTTGTATCTTGTGTTGGAAGCCAACTACATATTTGACCTTAGTCAAGTAATTTTATCTCCTGGGGCCTCAATTACTTCATCTGTAAAATGATGAGGTTGGACTAGTTGGCTTTTTTGGTCATTTATTGCTCTAAATTTATGATTTTGAGTAAGATTATTACTGTTTTTATCTTGTGGTGTTTCCATTTTTATCAGGAGACTGACAATATTGGTTTGGATTGCCACCTGCAAAATTCTAGCTCATTTTAGTAAACATCATACCAAGAAAAGTGAATAAACTAGTTTCTCTTCTTTTCCTGTCCTTACCAGATTAGGAAGGGGAGTGGTGGAAGACGAGTAGGTTTTCAACACTGCCTCTTGTCCTTTCAGTGCAATAAAAATACATGCAGTATGAAAACATTAAAGTAAGTGAAAGATTAAATCAGAGAAATTGTATACCTTTGATGTCACAAGATAGATCAACAGGGAAATTGAAGATGTAGAGACAATGAGACTTGTTCCCTGGTGGGAGGGACTTATAACGAGTAAGAAACTGAAACATTGGATGGAGAGGGGAGTTTGGCATCCATCCTATCACATACACACATACACACATACGCATGCATCTAATAAGAATATTGCCTATTAAATCTCCCATCCTTTTGCTACTTTATTTTAAGCCCAGCCCTTTGATCCAACCTTTGTCCTCGGTGGTGCTCCCTTAAATGTCATCCACGACATCCTTTTCCACCACCGCCTTGACTATTCAGACAAGAGATGTCAGAAGCTGTTACATATGTACAATGAGATCTTCTACCTTGTAAGCACACCCTGGCTTCAGGTGAGCTCATGTTTTGTCTTATGGGAAAGAGAACTTTCATGGCTGGATTATGGTTTCAGTTGTTCTGGGGATATTGAGGTAAACACAGAGAATCAACAAATACAAAAAGGAAATAAGCTCAGTAGGTAAAAATATAGGGAAGCAGATGTCATATCTCTACAAAGAAAAACCCCTCACTATAGTAAATATGTAATATTGTATAATATATAATATTATATATTATATCATATATTATACTATAGTAAATACGTAATATTGTATAATATATAATATTATATATTATATCATATATTATATAACATTATATTATATTATGTTATATTATATTATATTATACTATATTATATTATATTATATTATATTATTTATTATATTATATATTATTATATTATTATATTATATTATATTATATTATATTATATTATATTATTATATTATATCATATTATATTATATCATATTATATTATATTATATTATATTATATTATTATATCATATCATATTATATTATATTATTATATTATATTATATTATATTATATTATATTATATCATATTATATTATATTATATTATATCATATCATATTATATTATATTATATTATATTATATTATATATTTATATTATATTTATATTATATTATATTATATTATATATATATAATTATATTATATTATATTATATTATATTATATTATATCATATTATATTATATTATATTATATCATATCATATTATATTATATCATATTATATCATATCATATTATATTATATTATATTATATTATATCATATTATATTATATTATATTATTATATTATATTATATTATATCATATCATATCATATTATATCATATCATATTATATTATATTATATTATATTATATTATATTATATTATATTATATTATATTATATTATATTATATTATATTATATTATATCATATTATATTATATTATATCATATTATATCATATTATATCATATTATATCATATCATATCATATCATATCATATCATATCACATTACATTACATTACATTATATTGTATTGTATTATATCAATATATTATGTTGTATCTATTATTATATAGTGTTAAATATATTTCATATAATATATAATAAATTTTTAAAAGGCTATCCAATAGTGGAATGGACTGCCTTGATATGTAATGAATTACTCCTCTTAATAGATCTTCAAGTAGAGGATGAATACCACTCATATTCAATGCTGTTGTGGAGAATCTTGCTTCAGAAGTGATTTGTACTGGAAGAACCCTGAAGTCTCTTCTAAATCTGAGATTCTTTGATTTTAGATGACTATATGAAAAATCTGCTATTCTATCTATAAGGAGGAACTCCTTGTGTGGGAATTTTCAATAGCACAAGCATTTCCAGCATGTGTGTGTGTGTGTGGGTTGTGTGTGTGTGTGTGTGTGTGTGTGTGTGTGTGAGAGAGAGAGAGAGAGAGAGACAGACAGACAGACAGAGAGACAGAGAGAGAAAGAGACAGAGAGACAGAGAGAGATAGAGGCAAAGACAGCCAGACAGACAGAGATACAGAGACACACAGACATACCAAATCAAGCTATAGAGTGAACAATCAGCCCAATGAACAATTTTATTTTGCACCCGGAAAACCAAAATGTGGTGGCAGAGCTGGGTGGTGCAGTGGATAATGCACTCACCCCAAAGTCAGGAAAATCTGAGTTCAAATCCAACCTCAGACCTTTACTGTATAACCCTGTGCAAATCACTTAAAGCTCTATTTGCCTCCATTTCCTCATCTGTAAAATGGGCAAAATAATATAATGTGCCTCCCAAGATTTTTGTGAGGATCAAAGGAGATAATAATTGTAAAATGTTTAGCATCATGCCTGGCACATACTAAGCAATCTATGTGTTAGTTATTATTATTAGTCTCTCTTTTTCAGATTTACAATAATATAGGATCTTACTTACGTTACCTGCCTGGAAGTCACTGGACAGTTTTAAAAAATGTATCTGAAACAAAACAGTATGCATCTGAACGAGTCAAAGAGCACCAAGAATTACTGGATCTCAACAACCCTCAGGATTTTACTGATTGTTTACTCATCCAAATGGAGAAGGTATGACATAAAAAGTCATTTTGTCATTTGATTCTGTTTGTTTCTGCAGCATAATTAGGTCTAGAGAACTTTAATAAAGCAGACTGAAAAGAGATGCAGCAAAATCAAAACAAAATGCAGACTTTAAAACTTCATTATGCAACTAATCTCTCCAGAATGGTTTTCTGCATTCATCAGATATTGCTTCTCTTTGTTTATGTAGATAGGACCTTTGAGTTTCTGTAATCTGAATAGCATAGTGAAAATTAATAACCTTTTCAACTCAAGCTAAATTTCTTATTTAGCCTCTTTCATCAGAGGATAGTAAGGTGGGTTCAAAATCACTTTTTTCTATTAGACATCTTTCTCCAGGTCAGGCTTTGAGCAGAATTTTCCAGTTACTGGTGTCTAAACCTAATCTGCAGCAAATTTAAAATAAATTTTTAAAACTTTTGGTACTAGAAGCCCTTAATGATTAATCGATAAAGTAATCCTTACAGCTCAACTTGTTCTAGGCACTAAAGACTGGGAAGCCAGAAATGAACTCAAGTAAATGTTTACATTAAAATATATTATAATAAAGAATGATATAAAAGACAGCATATTTTTTAAGAGAATGGAAAATGACAGTGATATACTACTGTGAGGAAGATTTAAAGAAATAAAATGATTAGGTAACTTGAAGTGCCCTATAGAATAACATAATCTATTGTTAATTTAAATAAATCTATCTTTCCAGAAGTGATATATCTTAGAATTGTAGATCTGAAAGGCCCATTTTGGGACTCATCACCAAAAGTAGAGTCAGGAGATCTTCATTTTAGTTCTAACTCAAGCTTCTTAAGACTTCTGTGCCAAAGCCACAAAAAAAGGGGAAACATGCTTGTCTAGATTTGTCTCCTAACTATGTCCCTTGGAAGTCTGGAAGCATATTCCCATATTTAAAGTTCTTGTGACTCCCAACAAATAATCTTGGGTAATTCCTCCTTCATTCTTGATAGTTGCAACAGAGTTGATTGCTATGCGGCTAGAAGGGCAGCCAAAGTCCAAAGCGGTAAACATCCTATAGTTAGGGTCAGGAAAGTATAATGCAGGGAATGGAAGAAAACATCTGTAGCTGCCACCCCACTGTCTAGCAAGGTCAAATTCACCAAAGGCTCAGTGATTAATCACTTTCCATGCATGTTCTATTGTGGAAACATTGGGACTAGATTTTTGTAGCAGAGAACTTGGCTTCAAGGAGCAGCTAGAAGTTCTTTGCTCATAGGTAAGTTTAGAAGACTTCTCCTATCATAGACAACTAGGTATTATGGTGGATAAGAGAGCTGGCCTTGGAGTCAGGAAGATCTGGGTTCAAATCCATTCTTAGACACTTACTAGCTGTGTCGCGCTGGGCTAGTCACTTAACCTCTCAGTCTTGGTTTCCTCATCTGTAAAATGGGGATAATAACAGTAGCTTCTTCACAGGCCTATTGTAAGGATCTAATGAGACAATATGTATAATACTTTACATACCTAAAAGCGCTATGTAAACACTAGCTATAGAATACATCTAGAGTAGGAAGAGATCTTAGAGTTTCATTTTACAGATGAAGAAATAAGGCTGAGAACGGTACATTCACATTGCCAGCAAGAGATGTGGGTGGGATTTGAATCCAGCTCCACATTCATTTTCTCAGGGCCCCACTCAGATTGGAGGGGAGAATGGGATAGATATCACTGAGACTGCAGGAAGGCATTTCTGTATTCACTAACTCATTGCTCATATGTCTATGCCAAACACTTCTCAGGACAAAAAGAATCAAAAGAATGGATTTGACCTGGAAAATGTAACAGTCACTGTGGCAGATTTACTTTTTGCTGGAACAGAGACAACCAGTACCACTCTGAGATATGGACTCTTGATCCTTTTAAAATACCCAGAAGTGGAAGGTAAGAGGATCTAGGAACAACTGAACAATGGGGTCTGGGAGAAAACAGTGCTGGGTTAGTTAGATTCAGGACATCAGGGTACTAGCTTTGGCTCTGTCTCTAACAAAATGTGGAACTTTAGAGAAGTTTCTGAACTTTTCTAATGCCTAGCTCCTCACTCTTGAGTGACTGTCACTGAGATCACCAGAGCGTAACTTTTGAGCCAGAAGGGAACTTCTAGTGGTGTTTCCCATTGCACCACACTGTCTGTCAGTGAGCTGAGGGAGAGAAAGACTAGATTTTGATAGAAACATAAAGAGTCCAATGGATCTTCTTGTTAGTGGTAAATACTGACAAAGAAGAGATTAGGGAATTGAAGACCTAAGTGCACGAAGGGCATAGGAATTCCAGCTGGCATTGTGTTCAATTTGAACCGGGTCTGAGCAAGGCCCCTCTTTCTAACTGCAATGTGTACGGGTGAATCTAGGCCATTTCAAAAAGGCAGTGGTTTGAGAGTCACATGACATGGATTTCAATTTAGACTCTATTGTGATAATATTAGACAAGTTAGTCACCTTCCTTGAGACTCAATTTAACTATCTTCAACATGAGGGGCTTGAACATGAGAGACCTTCAAGGCCTCTTTCAGCTCTCAATCTATGATCCCTGGAAGTGTCTGGACCTCAAACCTTGACAACTGAGGTAGGGAGATAGAGTCATTCAGTGAATGGACCAATGTCTCTGATGCACTGTATTCTAGTGAGTCTGTTGCAGGTGAAGGATGAAAGAACCAGAGCCAGAAACAGAGACAGAGATAAAGCAAGGGACAAGAAATAGAAACAGAGAGAACAAGTGGGAGATAGATAAAGTAAGAGAGACACACACACATAGAGACAGAGACAGAGCCAGAAAGACAGAGAAAAGTCAATCAAATGATCTGGACCAATTATTTAGATATATATATATCAATAGATGAATCACAGTCTTAGCTTCAGAAAGTCCTGGGACCCTCCGTGACTCAGCTAGCAGCCTGTATATCTGGTTTGTTAATTTCTTTAAGTTCCTTCGGCATAAACTAAGTTCTTGGTGCCACCACATTTGGCTGTAACCTTAAACACCTGATAAAAGAGGAACTTCAACCCTTCCCCATTCCCTACTCTGAACTGTGTAGACATGTGTGATCTGGGACTTTCTAATACCTTTCTCTCATGATAATTCAGCTCATGGAGTCACCACGAGGTAAGACAACACCCCTGGGTGTTCTTGTCCCACCTGTGGCAGTAGGACCACTAGATCTCCACATTTTTTCTGTTACTGAAACATACATTGGTCACAGGAATTGTCAATACTTACTCCCTAAGAGTTTACTAAAAAGTACCACTAAAGTCCCAAATAGAGCAATTATTTGATGCAGTGGATAGAGGACTGGGCCTGGAGTCAGGAAGACTCATCTTCATGAGTTCAAAATTAGCCTCAGACACTTACTACTGTGAGATTCTGGGCAAATCACATAACCCAGTTTGCCTCAGTTTCCTCATCGGTAAACTGGAGAAGAAAATAGCAAACTACTCTAGTATCTTTGCCAAGAAAACCCTAAAAAGAGTCATGAAGAGAGACATGACAGAAACAACTGAACAGCAGTAACAACAAAGTCTCAAATGCCCTTCTATGTCACTCTCCTTCATACCTCTTAGAATGTAGGAATAGTTGCCATAAGGCAGTAACTCAGGCCATGCCTTTTCAGGAGTGTCAATCTCTCTATGTATCTTGACAGAAAAACTTCATGAAGAAATTGATAGAGTGATTGGATCAGAACGAATGCCTTCAATGAAGGACAAAGTAAACATGCCTTACACGGATGCTGTGGTGCATGAGATCCTAAGATTCATTAATCTCGTCCCTTCCAACCTGGCCCATGTAATGAATCAAGACATCCAATTCAGAGGACATTTTATCCCCAAGGTCAGAAGAATTCACATTTCCTCCATTTGTACCCAAGAACTAAATGGGATTTCTCTGTCTCATTGGCCAACTTTCCAGGCAGAGAAATAGACATCAGAAAAGTAATGCTCCAGTTTCAGAGGGTTGGTCAAGCTCCTATTTGTGCATGTTTCTTACCAATAGATTGAGAATTTGGAGACTAGAATCTTATCTCGACTTTGCTGCATACTACCTCTGTGACCTTAACCAAGCCACTTCCTACACTGGGCTTCCACTCAATTTTCCACCTGTAGATTATGTGCGGTTTCCTGAGATCTATATTCTACATTGTTACATAGTATCGTAACTTGAAAACAATATTGGTTTTAAGATTCAACCCCAAGGATATTTCCCCATGTTAGGAACTTTTTGTTTGGGACCCGGGATGCTTACCTATATTTGGTCCCCACCCTTTCTATGTTATTTATCTACTTTATCAGTTTTATAATCACTCTTCTGACAGTTAAAAAAATCATCTCTCCCATCCTCTCTCTTCCCCAAAGCAGTTTGTTTCTCTCTTTGGGAACTATTGTATTGACCACAGTTAGTTTAGCACATATATGATTACCACTACTACCTTGTAAATTCTCTCTAGAGTTATGACTATACTTTGTTCACTTTTTTATCCCCTAATTGCCAAGCACATAACATAGGTGCTTAAAACTTCAACCAAGCTATTGGAGGTTTTCAACAAAGAATAGTATCACATTTTATAGTATTTTCCAAGTTAGAAAACATTCTTATTAGAGTAACACTTTGAGGTAGATGTTGCTTGTGTTCCTGGCACAACCACAGTCATTGGTACAATTATGCCCATTTTAGAGGTGAGAAAACTTAAAGTGTTGTCAAGGAATTTGCCCGTAATAATATGTCTCATGTGAAATATTTGGGACTCTAGCCCAGGGCTTCAGAATCCATCTCCAACCCTCAATACACTCTAGAACACTGCCTTTTGTAAATAAATACCTTTGGAAATAATGAATGAATTTCCTGAGATTTAGAATAACCCTGTGTCACTAGAGTTATTCAAATTCTAGCAGCTCATTTAGCAACTTGGCTAATTTGTGTGGTATTTATTTATTTTAGGGCACAACAGTATATCCGACACTGAGCTCTGTCGCTTTGGACAGCAAAGAATTCCCTAATCCAGAACAATTTGACCCAGGACACTTTCTGAATGAAAATGGAAAATTTAAGTACAGTGACTATTTCAAAGCTTTTTCTGCAGGTAAGTAAAGTTCATATTTATCCTTCCCCAATAATTAATTGAGCTCCCAGAATTGCTTTTTTGAAACAGTGAGTTTGTTTGCATGAGTGCTTGTCCCCATTCCAGAACTCAGCAGGATTCCCAGCATCTCAAAGATAAAAGGGACCCCAAAAGTTCCTCTCATCCCACTTCTACTCAGGCAGAGTTCATAAAATCAGGGGCTTAGAGCGTTAGAGCTAGATAGGAAATTAGAGGCATTCAGGCCCAACTCCCTTATTTTACGTATAAGAAAATGGAGAAGCAAAGAGGCGATTTTATTTGCCAAATGTGACAAAGGTAGTAACAGAGGTAGGTTTTGAAGCCAGCTCCTCTGACTTCAAATATAGTGCTCTCTCCACTGTCCCTTACTGACTCATTGCTTGAAGGCCTCCAGCTATAGGAAGCTCACTGCTTATATACCCAGGCATCTGGGTCTACCTTTCTATTCTGTTTGTTAGGAGAGTTTTCCACAAATTGAATTGAAATCTGTTTTTCTGCTATGTGCATGTTATTTGTTGTTGTTCAGCTGTTTCAGTCATGTCTGACTCTTTGTGACCCCATTTGGGGTTTTCTCGGTAAAGACACTGGAGTGGTTTGCCATTTCCTGTGTTAGCTCATCGTACAGAGGAAGAAACTAAGACAAACAGGGTTAAGTGACTTGCCCAGGGTCGAACAGCTAGTAAGTGTCTGAGGCCACATCTGAACTCAGGTCTTCCTCACTCCAGACCCAGCACTCTATCCATTGCACCACCTAACTGCTACATGTGTGTACTACTCCTACTTCTACCTTGAAAGGATAAATGGATTCAATCTAGTTTTTTAAATGCGAACTGGCTTTCCATATTTGAAAGTTTGTATTTTCAAATCTTCTCAAATTCTCTTCCCCAGTTCCTTCAACTGATCATTGAATGACATGTTCCTCTGTCCCCTCACCTTCTTGGTCAGCCTCCTCTCAACTCTTTCTAGTTTAGCAATATCCTTCCAGAAATATGATTTCTAGGACAGAAAAGAATTTTCAAAATATGATCTGACCATAGTTGTAGACTACAGGACTGTCACCTCCATCATTCTGGACATTTTCTTTACCACAAACTAAGACATGCCCCCCCCCCTTTCTGTCTTGTCATCACTAAAGCATACTGATGTAGGGCTTTAGCACAGCACTTCAGAATCTAAATTCAGTACTCAATACATTTCAGGACACTTATTCATGGAAATAAATATCTGTGGAAATAATGAGTTGAATGACCTGAAATTTAGAATAGCTCTATACTGAAACCATCAGACGTATGTAGTATTTATATCTTCTTTAGTATTACACTATGATTCTCATGTGTTCTTTCCTCTGAAGTGAGATAAAATAAAAGGGTCAACCATACTCCATGTGACCAACATCTCTGGTGTGAATAATTAAAATGAATTAATACTACAAATGCCTAAAGCTAACTGAAGTACCTCAACTTAAAAAAAAAGTCTAGTTTCACTCAATTTTATGAAAACTTTCCTAAAATATATGCCATGCTTCCTTGGCTCCTGGATTAGATGAAAATTCAAATGGTTTAATATTCTCTTATTAACTAAGGGTCATCATTATAAACATCCAGTATTTTGCTGTATACATTCTATCAGTGAATTTCAGGGTATTCAGAGGTATTTACCTCATATGTTATATGACCCCAGGTGGTTGCATTTTTCTTTGGTAATTTTTTTTTCCTACTTTTGTCTCCCACTTTTAAAGTCTTCAAATTCCTAGCTCCCTTAAAAATGCACCTCAATTGCCCCGTTACATTGATGATACATTCTTGTTAAATGGGAGTAAATTGCCATTTATGTACTGTATTAACTGGGTTGGAGTAGTTGAACAATGTCATTGACTAATATCACTCTTGCTCTTTTCCAGGAAAGCGTGTCTGTGTTGGAGAAGGTCTAGCTCGAATGGAATTATTTTTATTCATGATCATCATTTTACAGCATTTCAATCTGAAATCTCTTGTCAGTCCAGAAGAGATTGATACCAGCCCAAGGGCTATTGGTTTTGGCTCTATCCCACCAATTTACAAGCTCTGCCTTCTGCCCCGATCAGAGATGTGAAGACGGGCTGTTCTGAATGTGAGGGTTCTTCTTGGAATTACATATTTCTTGTAAATACACAGTTAATCTACTTTGAGCTGGAATAGTACTATTTAAAAAAGATTATTCTGGTTTCTAATCCTAGACCTTGTGATAATAGTTTGTCTCTGTGGTTAACCACCACTCTTCTTGTCAAGTGACCTTTCTTTGTTTTTTTGGAACTCCTATGTCTGGAATCTTTCTTGTTGGAAACTCCCAGGTTCCCAGCTAATAAGCTTCTGACTCTCTGTGACATCAGAGATGGAAAGCCAATTAAAACTTTTAAGACTCTACCAATCCTTATAAAATCTTTGATTTTCTTCCATATGAAGGTGCAAATCACCTGTGTATGACAGTCTGGGAGTCTCACTTCTGAAATGGATTATGTTGCTGTCATAACATTGGTGCTGGAGCAAGAAGCCACCGAGACGAAGTCCTGAAGATCATCACACCCAATCTTGGACCCTGTGTATACTGTCATGTCAGAGCTGGGCTTATACTTTTGTTTTTCTGGGTGACTGGCTAGATCTTTGTCCCCTTTTTCTTTTGCCTGCTTTCCTCATGTTCCCTGAAAATTTAAAGTTTAGTATTTTTTTTTCCTTCTGTAAGATAAAAATCACCTACAATAAAGGCCTGGTACTTCTATTATTATTTACTCATTTACTTTTTTCTACGGAAAACTCGGGAACACCTCTCCCCCCAAACACACACACATACACATACACACACACACACACACACACACACACACACACACACGCAAACAAACACAACATTAGGACTGATTGGTACAACTGGGTCACTATTAAGAAGCTTAATTCCATTCAATAATTTAGTCATTCTCAAGTACTTAATTAAGCTATGGAGACTTTTCATGGGTTCAGCCCTTATGCCACAATTAAGAACTGATCCTGACTAGAAAATATTTGTTGGATTTAAGAAATATTTTAAGGAGTTAGGCTGACAGAAAGAGGAAGGCAGGGAGAAGCAGGTACGCTATGAAGGCTGTGGGTTTCACATCCCCACAATTTCAAAGGCCTATTTTGAATTAATAGGAAGTAGTCTCAGGGTGAATATTGACAAATTCAGAGGTGAGATAGCTCAGGGTAAGCTTCAGAGGGAATATGCACAGATAATTTCTATCTATCTATAATACTTCTTCAATATACCAATGGAACTATGTTCTCACTGACGTAGGTAAACAGGAAAGAGAAAACAAAAGGGATTCAGTAAGGTTAGACTATGTTTTTACACAAGAAGATGATATTTGTATCTGTTAAGAAATTGTAACTATTAAGAAGTTCATCATTATTAAGGCAGTTGAAGGAATGTATACAGAGGGCATGAATATAACTTGACTCCGATGAGATGATTTCAAAAATAATAAAATTAGGGGATAAAAAAGAGGGATGTACTGGAAGAACAAGAAAGGGAGAGGTAGAATGGGATAAATTATCTCAAAGGAAAGAGGCCTGAAAGGAAGAGCTTTTACTGTGGAGGGAAATATACTAGATAAGAGAAGGTGGGCTGATAGAAGGGAGGGCAGATTGGGGGAAGCAGTGGTGAGAAGCAAAACACTTGTGAGGAAGCACAGGATGAAAGAGGAGAGAGGGAGTGGGGAGGGAGGGAAGAACAGGGTAAATAAGATGGAGGGAAATGCACAGTAAGTAAACAAAATCGTGAATGTGAATGTGATGAACTAACCCACAAAATAGAAGTGGATAGCAGAGTGGATTATAAACCAGAATACTAAACATGTTGTTTACAAGAAATATATCTGAAGCAGATATATATTCACAGAGTAAAGATAAGAAGAGTAGAATTTAATATGCTTCAGCTAAAATTCAAAAAGCAGGGGTAGCAATCATGATAGACAGAGGAAAAGGAAAAATAGTTCTAATTAAAAGAAATAAGGAAGGAAACTACATGTTGTTAAAAGAAACCATACACAATGAAGTAACATCAACAGTAACCATATATGTACCAAATGGTGTAGCATCCAACATTTTAAAGAAGTTAAGTGAGTTACAGGAGGAAATAGACATTAAAAAAAATACTAGTGGGGAACCTCAACATCCCCAACTCAGGTTTAGGTAAATCTAACAACAACAACAACAACAAAACAAAGCAAAACTAAGAAATAAGTTAAGGAAGTGAACAGAATTTTAGAAAAGTTGGATATGATAGACCTCTGAAGAAAACAGAATGGGGGCACAGCTAGGTGGCACAGTGGGTAGAGCACCGGCCCTGGATTCAAGAGGAACTAAGTTCAAATCTGGCCTCAGACATATAACACTTACTCGCTGTGTGACCGTGGGCAAGTCACTTAACCCCATTGCCTAGCCAAAAAAACAAAACAAAAAGAAAAGAAAAGAAAACAGAATAAAGAAAGGAATATACATTTTTCTAAGCAGCATGCAGCACTTCTAGAAAAATAATATTAAGAAGTCCCATTTAGGGGGGTAGAGCCAACTTGGCCGAGTGAAAGCATTGACTTGCTTGAGTTCTCCCCCAAATCAATCCAAATATCTGTAAAAAAAAAATTCACTCTAAACAAATTCTAAAGCAGCAGAACCCACAAAAAGAGAGTGAAACAAATTTAAATCCCAAGACAACCTGGATAGTTAATGAGAAAGGTATATTTCACAAGGCAGGGAGAGGAGTGCAATTCAGAGCTCAGTTTGGCTTGGGCTCACAGGCAGCAGCAAACCTGGAGCAGGCCTCAGAGGACTGAATCACAGGTAGCTGTGGCAGTTTCCAGACCTCTCAACCCACAAATGCCAAAGACAACTTAGAAGGTCAGTGGAAAAGTCTGTTTTTGCGATGAGAGAGAGAAGCTAGGTCACAGACCCAGTTCTCCAGAACAGCACCGGGGCGGTGGTTGCTTCCTGAGCTTCTGGCCCACAGACGGAAGAGGAATCTAGTAGCTGATCAGAGGGGCATTGCAGGGATCTCTTTACTGGTGCAGGATTCTCTTCCTTTGCCCCTACTTGCATCTGGGTCACAGTTCTGGGTGGCGGTTCTGGTGCAAGGAGGAGCACTGGCTTGGTGGAGCTTGCAGTGGCTGTGAAGATTAAATCCTCCTCAACAGTTCCAAGACAGAAAAGAGTGCTTGTGGTCACTCATAGACCAGAGCACAGGCCAGGAAAGGAGTAAAAACCTCACCCCTTATCATACCACCTTGGAAGAACTGAAAATTTACAGGTCCCTAGAATTATCTCTGAAAACAGCTGTACAACCCCCCAAAGCTTAGGACAGTACATTCTCCAAATTGGAAGCAGACCTTTACTTTAACAAAGAGTTTATAACTCAAGTAATTGGCTGGGGTCATGACCAAACCTTGCAAAAAGAGTCAGACCATAGAATCTTTTTTTTTTTTGGTGACAAGATCAAAAAATACAACCAGAAGAAGACAACAAAGTTAAAGCTCCTACATCCAAAGACTCCAAGAAAAATATGAATCAGTCCCAGGCCTTGGAAGAGCTCAAAAAGAATTCTGAGAAGCAAGTAAGAGAAGTAGAGGAAAAATTGGGAAGAGAAATGAGAGTGATGATAGAAAATCATGAAAAACAAGTTAACAGCTTACTAAAGGAGACCCCCCCCCCAAAAAAAAAACTGAAGAAAATAACACGTTAAAAAATAGCCTAATCCAAATGGCAAAAGAGGTCCAAAAACCAATGAGGAGAAGAATGTTCTAAAAGCAAAATTGGTCAAATGGGAAAGAAAGTCCAAAAGATTACTGAAGAAAATACTTCCTTAAAAATTAGAATAGAGCAATTGGAAGCTAGTTACTTTGTGAAAAATCAAGACACTGTAAAACAAATCCAAGAGAATGAAAAATTAGAAAACGATGTGAGATATCACATTGGAAAAGCAACTGACCTGGAAAATATGTCCAGGAGAGAGAATTTAAAAATTATTGGATGATCTGAAAGCCATGATCAAAAAAAGAGCCTAGACATCATCTTTCAAGAAATTATGGGGGCACTGGGTGACACAGTGGATAGAACTCCAGCCTTGGAGTCATGAGGACCTGAGTTCAAATCTGAACTCAGAGACATAACACTTACTAGCTGTGTGATGCTGGGCAAGTCACTTAACCCCATTACCTAGCCAAAAAGCAAAAAAGAAAAAGAAATTATGAAGGAAAACTGCCCTGATATTTTAGTACCAGAGAGCAAAATAGAAATTGAAAGAATCCACCAATCACTTCCTGAAAGAGATCCCCACAGGAAAACTCCTAGGAATTTTGAAGACAAATTCCAGAGTTCCTAGGGCAAGGAGAAAATATTGAAAGCAGCCAGAAAGAAACAATTCAAACATTGTGGAGACACAATCAGGATAACACAAGACTTAGCTTCTACATTAAGGGACAACAGGGCATGGAATATAACATTCCAGAGGGCAAAGGAGAGGGGATTACAACCAAGAATCATCTACCCAGCAAAACTGAGCATAATCATTCAGGGGAAAAAAAATGGCCATTCAGTGAAATAGAAGACTTTCAAGCATTCTTGATGAAAATAACAGAGCTGAACAGAAAATTTGACTTTCAAATACAAGACTCAAGTGGAACACGAAGAGGTAAACAGGAAAGATAAACAATAAGAGACTTATTAAGGTTGCACTGTTGGTTTCTCTTCAGTACATGGCACATACACAAAAATTGACCATGTACTAGGGCATAAAAACCTCACAATCCAATGCAGAAAGGCAGAAATATTAAATGCATCCTTTTCAGATCATGATGCAATAAAAATTATATGTAATAAAGGGCCATGGAAAGACAGACTAAAAAATAATTGGAAACGAAATAATCTAATCCTAAAACATGATTGGGTCAAACAACAAATCATAGAAACAATCAATAATTTCATTCAAGAGAATGACAATAATGAGACAACATACCAAAACCTATGGGATGCAGCCAAAGCAGTTCTTAGGGGAATTTTTATATCTCTAAATGCTTACATAAATAAAATAGAAAAAGAGGAGATTAATGAATTGGGCACACAACTAAAAAAACTAGAAAAAGAACAAATTAAAATCCTCAACTAAACACCAAATTAGAAATATTGAAAACCAAAGGAAAAATTAATAAAGTTGAAATTAAGAAAACTATTGAACTAATAAATAAAACTAAGAGCTGGTTTTATGAAAAAACAATAAAATAGATAAGCCTTTGGTTAATTTAATTAAAAAAAAAAAGAAGAAAACCAAATTACTAGTATCAAGAATGAAGAGGGTGAAGCTACCACCACAGAAGAGGAAATTAAAACAATAATTAGGAATTATTTTGCCCAACTATATGCCAACAAATTTGACAATCTTAGTGAAATGGATACATATTTACAAAAATATAAACTGCCCAGATTAACTGAAGAGGAAGTAAAATACTTAAATAACCCCATCTCAGAAAAAGAAATTGAACAAGCCATTGATGAACTCCCTAGGAAAAAATCTCCAAGGCCAGATGGATTTACATGCGAATTCTATAAAACATTTAAAGAAAAATTAATTCCAATACTACATAGACTATTTGGGAAAATAGGTGAGGAAGGAGTCTTACCAAATTCTTTTTATGATACAAATGTGGTGTTGATACCTAAACCAGGAAGAGTCAGAACAAAGAAATAAAATTATAGACCAATTTCTCTAATGAATATAGATGCAAAAATTTTAAACAAAATACTAGCAAAGGGATTACAGCAACTTATCACAAGAATAATACACTATGACCAGGTAGGATTTATGCCAGGAATGCAGGGTTGGTTCAATATTAGGAAAACTATCAGCATCATTGAGCATATCAACACCAAAACCAACAGAAACCACATGATTATCTCAATAGATGCAGAAAAAGCTTTTGATAAAATACAATACCCATTCCTATTAAAAACACTAGAAAGCATAGGTATAAATGGAGTCTTCCTTAAAATAATAAATGGCATCTATCTAAAACCTTCAGCAAGCATTATATGTAATGGGGACAGACTAGAAGCATTTCCAATAAGATCGGGGGTGAAACAAGGATGTCCAGTATCACCACTGTTATTCAATATTGTACTGGAAATGTTAGCTTTAGCAATAAGAGAAGAGAAAGAAATTGAAGGCATTAGAATGGGCAAAGAAGAAATAAAGCTATCACTCTTTGCAGATGACATGATGATAGACTTAGAGAATCTGAGAGAACCAAGTAAAAAACTACTTGAAATAATAAACAACTTTAGCAAAGTTACAGGCTATAAAATAAACCCACATAAATCATCAGCATTTCTATATATTACCAATAAAGCCCAACAGCAAGAGATACAAAGAGAAATGCCATTTAAACTTACTGTAGACATTATAAAATATTTAGGAGTTTACCTCCCAAAACAAACCCAGGAACTCTATGAACACAATTACAAAACACTTTTCACACAAATAAAATCAGAACTAAATAATTGGAAAAACATCAGTTGCTCATGGGTAGGCCGAGCTAATATAATAAAAATCACAATCCTACCTAAGGAATTTACTTATTCAGTGCCATACCAATCAAACTACCAGAAAATTATTTTACAGAGTCAGAAAAAATAATAACAAGATTCATTTGGAAAAACAAAAGGCCCAGAATATCAAAGGAACTAATGAAAAGAAAAGCAGGGGAAGGTGGCCTAGCAATTCCAGATCTTAAATTGTATTATAAAGCAGCAGTCATTAAAACTGCTTGGTACTGGCTAAGAAACAGAGTGGTGGATCAGTGGAATAGGTTAAAGAAGCAAGACACAGTAGTCAATGGCTATAGTAATCTATTATTTGATAGACCCAAAGACCCCAGTTTCTGGGATAAGAACTGAGTTTTGGAAAAAAAAAAGCTGCTGGGAAAACTGGAAAAGAGTATGGCAGAAACTAGGCATAGACCAAAATCTCACACCATATACCAAAATAAAGACAAAATGGGTTCAGGGACTTAGATAAAAAAGCTGATACCATAAGTAAACTGGGAGAACAAGGAATAGTTTACCTATCAGATCTATGGAGAACAGAAGAATTCATGACCAAACAGGAGATAGAGAACATTATGAAAAGTAAAATGGATAATTTTGATTACATTAAATTGAAAAGTTTTTGCACAAACAAAGCCAATGCAACTAAGATTGGAAGGAAGGTAGAAAACTGGGAAAGGATTTTTACAACTAGTCTCTTTGGTAAAGGCCTCATTTCCAAAATATATAGAGAATTAAGACAAATTTATAAGAACACAAGCCATTCCCACATTGAGAAATGGTCAAAGGATATGAACAGGCAGTTCTCAAATGAGGAAATTAAAGCCATCTATAGTCATATGAAAAAATGCTCTAAATCATTATTGAATAGAGAAATGCAAATCAAAACACTCTGAGGTACCACATCTCACCTATCAGATTGGCCAACATGAAAAAACAGGAAAATGATAAATGTTGGAGAAGATGTGGGAAAATTGGAACACTAATGCATTGTTGGTGGAGTTGTGAAATGATCCAACCATTTGGGAGAAGAATTTGGAACTAAGTCCAAAGGGCTACAAAAATGTGCATACCCTTTGCTCTAGCAGTAGCACTTCTAGGGCTATATCCCAAAGAGATCATACAAATGTGAAAAAGACCCATATGTACAAAAATATTCAGAGCAGCTCTGTTTGTGGTGGCAAAGAATTGTAAATTGAGAGGATGCCCATCAATTGGGGAATGGCTGAGCAAGTTGTGTTATATGAATGTAATGGAATACTATTGTTCTATAAGAAATGATGAACAGGCTGACTTCAGAAAAACCTGGGGAGACTTATATGGTCTGATGCTGAGTGAAGTGAGCAGAACCAAGAGGACTTTGTATACAATAGCAGCCACGTTATGCAATGACTAAGAATGTTAAACTGAACCCTTCTCAGCATTACTAGGATCTAAGACATCTCCAGAGGCCTTGGGATGGAAAATGCTGTCCACATCCAAAGAAAGAACTATGGAAGTCGAATCGCTCTCACTTATTTTTACCTTCAGTTGAGTTTTGTTTCATCTTTCTGATTGTTCCTCCTATTGGTTTTAATTTTTACTTACAACTTCACTAATGTGAAAATATGTTTAATGGGTATGTAAATGTAAAGCCTATGTCAGATTGTGTGCCATCTTGGGGGGGGAGAAAAAGGGAGAAAAAAAATTTCAACTCAAAAGCATATGGAAAAAAAAAATTAAAATAAAAAAAAAATAAGGTTGAACTGTTTACATTCCTGAATGGAAAAATGATATTTGTAACTCATGAGCCCTTTATAAGTATTAGGTTAGTTGGAGGGAAAAAATTATGTGTATGTAGATAGATAGATAGATAGATAGACAGATAGAAGGCACAGGGTGAGTTGAAGATGAAGAGGTGACATCTGGTGAATGAAACTGAGTGGTGAGAGAGGATTATACTAGGAGAAGGAGAAAGGGAGAGGTAGAATGGGGTAAATTATATCATAAAAAAAACAGAAAAGAAAAGGCTCTTACCATGGAGGGGAAATGGGAGAAGGTGAGAGGAAATGAATGAATCTTATACTCATCAGATTTGGCTTAAGGACGGAATAACATACACACTCAATTGGGTATGGAAATCTATCTTACCCTACAGGAAAATAGGCGTGGGGAAGGGGACAAGAGAGCAGGTGGATAACAGAGGGGAGGGTAGATTGGGAGAGGGGGGTAATCAGAAGAAAACACTTCTGAGAAGGGACAGGGTCAAAAGAAAGAATAGAATAAATGGGGGGTGGCATAGGATTAAGGGAAATAGAGTCAGTTTTTCACAGTATGACTACCATGGTAGTGTTTTGCATAACTGCACATGTATAACTCATATTGAGCTGCTTGCCTTTTCAATGACGGTGAGTGGGGAGGGAGGAAGGGAGAAAATTTGGAACCCAAAGTTTTAAAAACACATGTTTAAGAAAAATTTTTTGCGTGCAACTGGGAAATAAGAAATGTAGGAAAGCGAGTATAGAAATCTATCCTGCCCTACAGGAAAATAGAAGGAGAAGGTGATAAGAGAAGGGGAGGAGAAACAGGAGGGAGGGCAGACTACGGGAAGGGGTATTCAGAATGCATGCCATCCTGGGGTGGGGGAGGGGTGAGATGGGGTGAAAATTTGGAACTCAAAATCTTGTGGAAGTGAATGTTGAAAACTAAAAATAAATATAATAAATAAATATGTGTGTGTGTATATATATGTATATATGTGTATATATGTGTATATATGTATATATATGTATATATGTATATCTGTATATATATATATATATATCTTTCATTTAAGCGCAAATTGGAAATACTGAAAATCAAAGGAAAGATTAATAAAATTTAAAGCAAGAATATCATTGAACTAATAAATAAAAGTAGAAACTGGTTTTATGAAAAAAATAATAAAATAGATAAGCCATTAGTTAATTTAATTAAAAAAGAAAAGAAAACCAAATTACATGTGCCAAAAATGAAAAGAGTGAATTCACCACTAATGAAGAGGAAATTAAAGCAGTTATTAGGAGCTTATTTACCCAATTATATGCCAATAAATCTGATATATGTAAAATGGATGAATATTTACAAAATACAAATTGCTAAGATTAATAGAAGAAGAAATAGAATAGTTAGCTAATCCCATCTTAGAAAAAGAAATTGAACAAGCCATAAATGAACACCTTAAGAAAAAACTCCCAGGACCAGATGGATTAAAAGTGAATTCTATGAAACATTAAAAGAAAAAATAACAATTAATTCTAGTACTATATAAAATATTTGGAAAAGTAAAAGAGTCCTACCAAATTCCTTTTATGACACAAATATGATGCTGATACCTAAAACAAGAAGAGTGAAAAAAGAAAAAAAATGCAAAACTAATGACTAATGTCCCTCTTAAATGCTGATGAAAAAAATTTTGAATAAAGTACTAGCAAGGAGATTGCAGCAATACATCACAAAGTTTAAACGCTATGACCATGTAGTATTTATACCAGGAGTGCAGAGCTGATTCAGTATTAGGAAACTAATTAGCATAATTGACCATTTCAATAGATAAATCAACAGAAACTATATGACTATATAGATGCAAATTTTTTTTTTACAAAATACAACACCTCTTCCAACTAAAAACACTAGAGAACATAGGGAATAAAAGGAATTTTTCTTAAAATAAGTAGTATCTACCTAAAACCATTGGCAAGCATCTTCTATAATGGGGTAAGCTAGAAGCCTTCCCAATAAGAGCAGGGGTGAAGCATGGATGCCCATTAAACCACTATTATTCAATATTGTACTAGAATTGCTAGCTCTAACAATATGACAAGAAAAAGAAATGAAAGAAATTAGAATAGGCAATGGGGAAATAAAACTATCACTCTTTGTAGATGACATGATGGTCTACTTATAAAATCCAAGAGAATCAATTTAAAAAAAACTAGTAGAAACAATTAACAACTTTAGCAAATCAAATAATTGTAGACAATATAAAATACTTGGGAGCCCATCTGCTGAGACTAACCATGGACCTATGTGAATACAATTACACAATAACTTTCACATAAATAAAGTTAAATCTAAACAATTGGAAAAATATAAATTGGTCATGGATAGCCTGAGTAAACATAAAACAACGACAATTCTACCTAAGTAAATTTATTTATTCAGTGGCATACCAACCAAACTACCAAAAATTATATCACAGAGCTAGAAAAAATTAATGAAATTCATCTTGAAGAACAAAAGGTCAAGAACATGAAGAGAATTAATGAAAAAAAAAAGGTCACGTAGCCTTACAAGAGCTCAAACTCATGATTAAAAAAAAATGTTATCCACTTCCCAAGAAAAAAAAAACTGGTGGAATCTGAATGCAGAGCAAAGTATAGTATTTTTCACTTTTTTCATGCTATTTTTCTATGTTTTCTTTTACAATATGACTAACATGGAAATATGTTTTCCACGATTACACATGTATAACCTATATCAAATTATTTGCTATCTCAGGGATGGGGAGAAAGGGAGGGAGAGGGAGAAAATTTAGAAATACAATTTTTTTTAAAAATGAAAGTTAAAAATTATCTTTACACGTATTTAGGAAAAAAAAAAATATCATTCCAAAAAGAAAAAAGGAAAGAATGTTGTGAAATATTTTTATTGTTTTTTTTAGTTTTATTGTTTTAAATGTTTATTAATTCTATAATATTTTAAAAGGTGATAATGAATTGACAGTGACAATGATACTGAATCACTTGGTTATGGAGAATGAGAATGGAATACTTCAAATCATGCCAAAAAGCCAATGGACATTAATAAAAGCAATGCAGATGATGCTTTATAATTGCTTAACTTTGTCAAGATCATTAGAAATAAAAAGAGTTAATGAAAGAATGAAATTAGTCTAGAAAGATAAAAGCTATTTTAAAATATATAATAAAGTTATTGTGTACATTTCTTTTTTTCTTCTTTTTCTTTCCCTACCTCCTCACTTCAGAGATATGTTTAAAATTATTCTTTACAAACTTCACTCAGAAGGCTAGAGTATATGTCTGTCTCTTTATGTTATGTATAATTTGTATGTATACACACATTTATGTACATACCTTTGTAAGTATTTATGTGTCTGTGTATGTATAAAACTTGACAAAAATAATTCTTTAGTGTTCTATCCTAGAGTGTAGTCAGATCTCCGGGTCTATCTTATTTTGTTCTGCTTGGACATTATTTCAAAGGGATTATGGGAAGGTTACTTGGAAGAGTTCAAGAAGTTTTTCTTCCATGGGAGACTTTGCTCTCTCTAAACCCTAATGATGTGAAAGCCCTCAGTCCACTTACAGTCATCAATTTCTCTGTCAAAAATTAAATTGTTCCTTGAATGTTCTGACCATAATTTGGTCAATGCCCTATAGTTTTACCTTTCCATGTCATTGTATATCTCCCTATTTTGTATACCTTCATTTTTTGTGTACCTTTTTCATCATTTATTTCTCCCAAAAGTATAAAATATTTATTCTTGTACAATTCAGATAGGGACTTATTCAAGGCATTAAGGATTAAGCCACCAAAGCAGAGTATTAGCTCAACTTTTAAACTTTTAAAAGTTGCCAGCATCAAAAAAGCATTATAAAACCTGAAAGTTTGGGTGTTAATATCACGGTCCTAAAAGTAATGGAGAAGTTAGAAATTACTTACCCCCCACTTTTCCTGCTGGGAAGACCTGGGAAAGGAAAACCAAGGTAGAAAAGTTGGATGCAACAAGGATTAAAGAGAGAACAGAAGAAAGTAGAGGACAAAGGAGCTTTCCAGAAAAAGTTCAGGTTCTGATGTTTTATACTTGGAGAATTTTTCAATGTATCACTATAGATCCTATCAAGACAATCTTTTATTCTGTGAACAAATAATCTTGCACCCTGAATCCATGCTAGAAAAGCTGTAAGCTGACTTTGATTGTAATCTTCAACATTTATGGAACCCAGAGGGTTCTAGAAAGGGTCTAGCGGTGACCTGCTAGAAACCAACCACGGCATAGAGCTGCCTCCCCTCATTTTTTAAAATTCACATTTATTTATTTTATTTTTAATATGTGGAATAAAATAAGCATTTCCATAACATAACATAATAAAAAATATAATTGCACAGGGAATAGCAAATCTATTATGTACAATTTGCTATTCTTTTTAAATATATAAGAGTTATCATGTAAGTTTATTTTTTTCTTCCCTACCCCCTCACCCCAGAAATATGTACGTAAAATTATTCTTTACAAACTTCTACTTTTCAGTTCTTTCTTTTGATGCAGATACAGTCTGTCTTCATATATCCTTTAGAGTTAATTTAGATATTTATAATAGTCAAAATTACTTATTTGCTCGGTTGTTCTTAAAACAATATTGCTGTTCATCAAAACTGCTTGGTACTGGCTAAGAAATACAGTGGTGGATCAGTGGAATAGGTTAAGTATGCAAGACACAGTGGTCAATGACTACAGTAATCTGTTATTTGATAAACCAAAGACCCCAGCTTCTGGGATAAGAACCCACTCTTGGAAAAAAAAACTACTGGGAAAACTGGAAAAAAGTATGGCAGAAACTAGGCATAGACCAAAATCTCACACCATATACCAAAATAAAGTCAAAATGGGTTCATGAATTAGATATAAAGGCTGATACTATAAGCAAACTGGGAGAGCAAGGAATATTTTACCTATCAGATCTATGGAGAACAGAAGAATTCATGACCAAACAAGAGATAGAGAACATTACAAAAAGTAAAATGGATAATTTTGATTACATGAAATTCAAAAGTTTTTGCACAACTTCTGCTTCTTGGAGCCAAGATGATGGAGTAAAAAGGTAGTTGCTCTCATTCTCCCCTATCAACCTCTGAAAACCCAGAAAATATCGCCCCAGAAAAAATCCTGGAACAACTGAACTAGAAGAAAGACTGGGAACAGCAGTGCAGCAGTCCAGCAAATGGGTCTCCCAGTGCCTCAGCAAAAATAAGGGAAGCAGCACCACAAAGGGCCCCAGGCAGATTAGCACCCTGCAGCATTCATCTGAAAGGAGCTGAAAAAAGCAACTGAAATGGAAATTGGAAATTCCCCTTTAAATTAATAAGATCACTCAAATAAATAGGTTCAGTTCAAATCTCGGTCATGACCGTTCCATAACTCCTGAGTGCTCTTGGCCTAGCATTCCAGGAACTAGCCATTCCTAGGTCATGTTGACATGGAGGGTTGGCTCCTCTCCTTGTGAGACGTGATGTTATTAAAAAACAAAATACCAAGCCTCAGGTGGATGGGAGCGTGGCTAAGGTCAGATGTGTATTGAACAAACCATGAATAGCGCATGCATCAAAAAGGGCTTCTTGGCCCCAAGCCTTCTTTGTTTAGAACAATATAAAAACACTGCGTCCTGTAAGCCCGCTGAGCCTCACCCGCGGGAAGGATGCTTCGCCCGGGAAAATCTTTACACAATTCAAGTTTGTACGGGCTGCAACGGGGCTCCCAGCCGTTGATTGATTTTGGAGGTTCCCTTGAATTGGTGATGTATTCTCTTCCATTACCGACTCTCTTGATCGGTGCTATATTATTGATTGTTCTTATTGTTATATGCTTTCTATGCAAATTCAAACTATCTGTGCTTTGCTTCTTCTAAATAAATTATCTATTTCTTATTATTTTCTGGTGCATTGGAGAGTGTCATTTATAGGAGCGAATCCGAACCTCACTAAATCATATTAATACAGCAACCTAGGGTCTTCCTAAAGTCCCAGCCTTGCTTATTCCAACCCAACACCAGGCAAGTTGTCAGACCCCTACAGCCTCCAACTGTCAACCAGGAAGAGCTCCTGAAGCCCAGGTGGTAAAGCAGGCAAACACCAACACCTGGACTTCTGAATGCCTCAGTGAGGGGGGGGGAAGTGGTAGAAACCAGCTCAGAAAACCACCAGGGGCCTCCCAGTGCACTGGCAGAAATGAGGGAGGCAGCACTGCAAGGGGCCCCAGGCAGATAAACACTCTGCAGCACCCATCTAAAAAGAGCTAAAGAAAGCTAAAGGAAAGGAAAAGCAAGCAACCCAGAATTGCCTGAAAGTTCCAGCTTTGCTGATTCCAGACCAACACCAGGTAAGCTGCCAGAACCCTACAGCCTCTAATTGCCAACATAACAGGTCCCAGCACATAACACCAGTAACCAAGACCTAGGCTTCCAACACAAGAAGCTTAGGTCAGTGGCTTCTGCTCCCCAGCAGGAGAACTCAATCCCTTTAAAGGCCAGGTAATAAAAAACACCATGAGTAAAAAGAAATGTACCATAGATTCATATTATGAGAAGAGTGAAGATCAAGACAGAAATTCTGAAGAGAACAACATTGTCTACAAACCCACATCTGCAACGTCAAAATGGAATATGAACTGGTCTGAAGCCCAAAAATTCTTTAGAAGAGCTCAAGGAGGATTTCAAAGGTCAAATGGGAGAGGTAGAAGAGTGATTAAAAAACACAATTGGGCAATTGGAAAAAAAGTACACTGAAGAAAACAAGTCCCTAAAAAACACAATTGTCCAACTGAAGAAGGAAGTACAAAAACTAACAGAAGAAAACAATCTGTTAAAAACTAGAATTGGACAAATGGAAACTAATGTCTCTATGAGAGAGCAAGAATCAGTCAAACAGAAACAAAAAAATGAAAAAATAGATGAAAATAAAATACCTCAGTAAAACAACCCCTGGAAAATCATCAGGAGAGACAATTTAAAAATTATTGGACTACCTGAAAATCATGATGAAAAAAAGCCTGGACAGTATCTTTCAGGAAATCATAAAGGAAAACTGCCCGAAGTCCTAGAACCAGAAGGGAAAATAACCATAGAAAGAATCCACCATCACCACCTGAAAGAGATCCCAAATTGACAACCCAAGGAATATAATAGCAAAATTCCAAAATTACCAGATGAAAGAGAAGGTGCTGCAAGCAGCCAGAAAGAAAATTTAAATATCATGGAACCACAGTCAGGATTACACAGGACCTTGCAGCTTCTACATTAAAAGACCAGGGCATGGAACATGATATTCCAAGGCAAAGGAGCTTGGAATGCAGCCAAGGATCAATTACCCAGCAAAAATGAGCATCATTTTTCAAGGGAGGAGATGGATATTCAATGAAATAGGAGACTTCCAAACTTTCCTGATAAAAAGACCAGAGCTCAACAAAAAATTTGACCTTCAAGTAGAGGACTCAAAAAGGACTTAACAAGGTAAATGGGACAGAAAAATACAATATGTTGTTAATAAGGGGGGTGTTTAAACCCTACAAGGGAATATGACACTTGCAACCCTTGAGAACTGTATTGTTATTACACCTGTTAAAGGAGTATACATAAAGAGGGTGGATATTAGTTGACTTTGATGTAATGATAAAAAAAAATCTAATCAAGTGGGTTAAATGGATCCAAATAAGTGGATCAATCTGATCTTAGAAAATGTACTGAGAAAGGAGGAGATAAATTACATTACAGGAAAAGACACAAACTCCTATTACAGCAGAGGGAAAGAAGGGGGGAGCATTGTTTGAACCTTACTCTCATCAGATTTGGCTCAAGAAGGGCATAACATAATCAGTTAGGTATAGAAATCTAACTTGCCCTATAGGCAGGAGGAGGGAAAAGGGGAAAGAAAAGGGAGGGGATTAGAAGGGAGGGAAGAAGCAGTAAGGTAAAGGGGAAGAAAAGGGAAAGGGATAATAAAAGGGAGGAGGAACTGAAGGAGGCGGTCAAAAGCAAAACACTAGTGAAGGGGAGGAAGGAAAAAGGAGAAAGAAAAGCATAAATGGGGGGAAAGGATGGAGAAAAAGACACAGATAGTAATCATAACTGTGAATGTGAATGGGATGAACTCTCCCATAAAAGGAAAGGATTGCAGAATGGATTAAAAACCATAATCCTACAATATGTTGTTTACAGGAAACACATTTGAAAAAGAGTGACACATACAGGGTAAAGGTAAAAGGCTGGAGCAGAATATATTATGCTTCAGCTGAAGTAAAAAAAGCAGGGGTAGCAATCCTGATCTCAGACAAAGCAAAAGCAAAAATAGATCTAATCAAAAGAGATAAGGAAGGAAACTACATCCTGCTAAAAGGCACCATAGACAATGAAGTAATATCATTACTAAACATATATGCACCAAATGGTATAGCATCCAAATTCTTAGAGGAGAAGTTCAGGGAGTTACAGGAAGAAATAGACAGCAAAACTATACTAGTGGGGGACCTGAACCTCCCCCTCTCGTCACTAGATAAATCTAACCACAAAATAAACAAGAAAGAAGTTAAGGAGGTGAATAGAACATTAGAAAAGTTAGGTATGATAGACCTCTGGAGAAAACTAAATGGGAATAGAAAGGAATATACTTTTTTCTCACAGTACACAGCACATACACAAAAATTGACCGTGTATTAGGACATAAAAACCTCACAATCCAATGCAGAAAGACAGAAATATTAAATGCATCCTTTTCAGATCATGATGCAATAAAAATTATATGTAATAAAGGGCCATGGAAAGATAGACTAAAAAATAATTGGAAACTAAATAATCTAATCCTAAAAAATGATTGGGTCAAACAACAAATCATAGAAACAATCAATAATTTCATTCAAGAGAATGACAATAATGAGACAACATACCAAAACTATGGGATGCAGCGAAAGCAGTTCTTAGGGGAAGTTTTATATCTCTAAATGCTTACATAAATAAAATAGAAAAAGAGATTAATGAATTGGGCATACAACTAAAAAAAAGAAAAAGAACAAATTAAAAATCCTCAACTAAACACCAAATTAGAAATATTGAAAACCAAAGGAAAAATTAATAAAATTGAAATTAAGAAAACTATTGAACTAATAAATAAAACTAAGAGCTGGTTTTATGAAAAAACCAATAAAATAGATAAACCTTTGGTTAATTTAATTAAAAAAAAAGAAGAAAAAACCAAATTACTAGTATCAAGAATGAAAAGGTGAAGCTACCACCAAGGAAGAGGAAATTAAAACAATAATTAGGAATTATTTTGCCCAACTATATGCCAACAAATTTGACAATCTTAGTGAAATGGATACATATTTACAAAAATATAAATTGCCCAGATTAACAGAAGAGGAAGTAAAATACTTAAATAACCCCATCTCAGAAAAAGAAATTGAACAAGCCATTGATAAACTCCCTAAGAAAAAATCTCCAGGGCCAGATGGATTTACATGAATTCTATCAAACATTTAAAGAACAATTAATTCCAATACTATATAGACTATTTGGGAAAATAGGTGAAGAAGGAGTCTTACCAAATTCTTTTTATGATACAAATATGGTGTTGATACCTAAACCAGGAAGAGTCAAAATAGAGAAAGAAAATTATAGACCAATTTCTCTAATGAATATAGATGCAAAAATTTTAAACAAAATACTAGCAAATAGATTGCAGCAACTTATCACAAGAATAATACACTATGACCAGGTAGGATTTATACCAGGAATGCAGGGTTGGTTCAATATTAGGAAAACTATCAGCATCATTGAGCATATCAACACCAAAACCAACAGAAACCACATGATCATCTCAATAGATGCAGAAAAAGCTTTTGATAAAATACAACACCCATTCCTATTAAAAACACTAGAAAGCATAGGTATAAATGGAGTCTTCCTTAAAATAATAAATAGCATCTATCTAAAACCTTCAGCAAGCATTATATGTAATGGGGACAGGCTAGAAGCATTTCCAATAAGATCGGGGTGAAACAAGGATGTCCATTATCACCACTGTTATTCAATATTGTACTGGAAACTTAGCTTTAGCAATAAGAGAAGAAAAAGAAATTGAAGGCATTAGAATAGGCAAAGAAGAAACAAAGCTATCACTCTTTGCAGATGACATGATGATATACTTAGAGAATCCTAGAGAATCAAGTAAAAAACTACTTGAAATAATAAACAACTTTAGCAAAGTTGCAGGCTATAAAATAAACCCACATAAATCATCAGCATTTCTATATATTACCAACAAAGCCCAACAGCAAGAGATAGAAAGAGAAATCCCATTTAAACTTACTGTAGACATTATAAAATATTTAGGAGTCTACCTCCAAACAAACCCAGGAACTCTATGAACACAATTACAAAACACTTTTCACACAAATAAAATCAGATCTAAATAATTGGAAAAACATCAGTTGCTCATGGGTAGGCCAGCTAATATAATAAAAATGACAATCCTACCTAAGCTAATTTACTTATTCAGTGCCATACCAATCAAACTACCAAAAATTATTTTATAGAGTTAGAAAAAAAATAACAAGATTCATTTGGAAAAACAAAAGGTCCAGAATATCAAAGGAACTAATGAAAAGAAATGCAGGGGAAGGTGGCCTAGCAATTCCAGATCTTAAATTGTATTATAAAGCAGCAATCATCAAAACTGCTTGGTACTGGCTAAGAAATAGGGAGGTGGATCAGTGGAATAGGTTAAATATGCAAGACACAGTAGTCAATGACTATAGTAATCTATTATTTGATAAACCCAAAGACCCCAGCTTCTGGGATAAGAAACTCTTTGAAAAAAACTGCTGGGAAAACTGGAAAAGAGTATGGCAGAAACTAGGCATAGACCCAAATCTCACACCATATACCAAAATAAAGTCAAAATGGGTTCAGACTTAGATATAAAGGCTGATACCATAAGTAAACTGGGAGAACAAGGAATAGTTTACCTATCAGATCTATGGAGAACAGAAGAATTCATGACCAAACAGGAGATAGAGAACATTATGAAAAGCAAAATGGATAATTTTGATTACATTAAATTGAAAAGTTTTTGCACAAACAAAGCCAATGCAACTAAGATTAGAAGGAAGGTAGAAAATTGGGAAAGAATTTTTACAACCAGTCTCTCTGATAAAGGCCTCATTTCTAAAATATATAGAGAATTAAGACAAATTTATAAGAACACAAGCCATTCCCCAATTGATAAATGGTCAAAGGATATGAACAGACAGTTCTCAGATGAAGAAATTAAAGCCATCTATAGTCATATGAAAAAATGCTCTAAATCAATTGATTAGAGAAATGCAAATCAAAACAACTCTGAGGTACCACATCACACCTATCAGATTGGCCAACATGACAAAACAGGAAAATGATAAATGTTGGAGAAGATGTGGGAAAATTGGAACACTAATACATTGTTGGTGGAGTTGTGAAATGATCCAACCATTTTGGAGAACAATTTGGAACTATGCCCAAAGGGCTACAAAAATGTGCATACCCTTTGATCCAGCAATAGCACTTCTAGGGCTATATCCCAAAGAGATCAAACAAATGGGAAAAGGACCCACATGTACAAAAATATTCATAGCAGCTCTTTTGTGGTGGCAAAGAATTGGAAATTGAGAGGATGCCCATCAATTGGGGAATGGCTGAGCAAGTTGTGGTATATGAATGTAATGGAATACTGTTGTACTATAAGAAATGATGAACAGGCTGACTTCAGAAAAACCTGGAAAGACTTTATGGTCTGATGCTGAGTGAAGTGAGCAGAACCAAGAGACTTTGTACACAATAACCACATGTTGTGTGATGACTAATATTGTTAAACTGAACCCTTCTCAGCATACAAGGATCTAAGACATCTCCAGAGGCCTCGGATGGAAAATGCTATCCACATCCAAAGAAAGAACTATGGAAGTTGAATTGCTATTTTTTTCCTTCTGTTGAGTTTTGTTTCATCTTTCTGATGGTTCCTCCTATTGGTTTTAATTTTTACTTACAACTTCACTAATGTGAAAATATGTTTAATAGGAATGTAAATGTAGCCTATATCAGATTGTGTGCCATCTTGGGAGGGTGGGGGAGGAAGGGGAAAAAATTTTAACTCAAAAGCATATGGAAGTGACTAGTGATAAATCCAAATAAATTAATAAAATTTAAAAAAATAAGAAATAAATAAAATAAAGAAATAAAGAAATAAGAAAAAAGAAATAAAAAATAAGAAAAAAATTAAAAAGTATTGCTGTTCTTAATGTATACAATGTTATCTTGATTATTCTCATTTCCCTCTTCATTATTTTGTGCAAGCTTTTCCATGGTTTTCTAAGATCATTGAGCTCATCATTTCTTAATAGCATAGTCATATTTCATCAAAACCACACACCACAACTTATTCAGCCATTCCCTAATTGATGGACATCCTTACAATTTCCAGTTCTTTGCCATCACAAAGAGAGCCACTGTAAAGATTTTAGAACAGATAGGTTCATTTCCTTTTTCCTTAATCATCTTTGAAAATAGACCTAATAGTTGTATTACATGGCCAAACAGTATAGGCAGCTTAATAACTCTTTAGCCATAATTCCAGATTGCTCTCCAAAATGATTGGCTTAGCTGACAGATCACCAACAATGAATTAAGGTCCTGATTTTTCCAGATCTCCTCCAACATTAGTCAATTTTGCCTTCTTTCATTTTAGCCAATCTGGTAGGTGTAAAATGATATATCAAAGTTATTTTCATTTGCATTTCCCTAATCAATAGTGATTTAGAGTGTTTATATAGGACTATAAATTGTTTTGGCTTCTTCACAGGAAAACTGCGTGTTGATATCCTTTGACCACTTATCAGTTGGGGAATGACTCGTATTCTTATACATTTGACAACTTTCTTTATATATTTGAGATATGAGACCTTCATCTGAAAAACTGTCTATAAAATTCCCACCCCTTTTCTGCTCCACTGTTTCCGAAAATATGCTAGCACAGCTTTTCTTCCAAGTCAGTAACAAACTATTCCCACATGGAGAATCACTCTAATACGTTGACATAGAGTCTTCTGACAGTTGTCATGTCTTGAGACCTTGGCTTTTCTGGAATGTGAATGTTTACCTTGGAGACAATAAGTCTCTAATTGGTGCAGCACTGTGACACACATCGTCTTTGTCACTCTCACATCCTGTCTCTTCTCCTTACAATGACATAGTGTATCAAATGCCAATGTTTGCTCAAAGGGTGCATCCAGAAAGTTGTGTCCCATTTAGGCAAATGGAAGACAGTGTTGGTGCCTTCCTTCATTACACCAAAACAATAGTTCTATCAATCTTTAGGGGAAAAGCAGTCTATGTGGTTTTTACACCCCTGAAACTTTCACACAATTTAATTCATTTTTTTTCTTGAAATAAATTTTACAGAGTAGTGCCTTAAAATTCAGTGCCTTATCTGATAAGACATATAGAAGGGGGATGAGTTCCTGGAATAACCTCAACTCTCAAGAGTTCTCCCCTGCAATCTTAAAATGATTAATTTTCAAACTCCTTAATCTCTAAACCTCCAAAATCTACAAAGATGTTTTAACAGACATACCAGGAAAACCATGTCCTTTCTCTGATTATTTGACTTTGTCTCTGTAATGCCAATATAGACACGAGCAAAATGATATAGAGAGTGTATCTTGCAGGGTTTTTTTTTCTTTTTAACCTAAATTCTGAATTTAAAGCCTGAATTAGGAGTTAGTCCTGCTTAGTGGGATAAAGAATTCAGCATTTGGGAGAACTGCCTCAAGTATGAAACATCATTGAACATCTCCAGTATTCTCCCCTTCTTGACTATAGCTTTTTTTTTTTAGTCTTTGCTTTTAGAAATCTTTCAAGGTTGCAGAATCTACAAACACGAAACACGACACAAAACAAAGATTTTTCTGAGCATTTTATGAAGAAACAAAAACACTGAAAAAAATGATAAGACAAACACATACTTGCTAGCCTTCTAATCTCCTCCATAATGAAAAGTTCCTTCACTGGGGCCATTTTGGGACCCATTTTATATATTTTAGCATAACTTGAGATCTTTATATTTTAGTCATCTCCTCCACTCCTGCATGGGAAATTACAAGTCAATAAGAATCTTTTCTAAGAGAATGTTGATTCAATAATGAGCTCTTCCTCTGGACTCCTGCCCAAAGGACTTTTAACCTAGGGGGAATTCTTCAGGATTTTCCTCTTACTAGAGGTTTCCTTGAAGGGAGGAGTCTTTCTCCAACTTCCAGGGTGGGGTAAACCTAATTTCAATGTTCCAATAAATCGAGTAACCCTTCCCCAGCCTTCAGAGTTGGAGCAAACCTTCCCCAGCAGTATGCAGATAAACCTTATCACTTCCCCAACTTTCAAAGTTGTGGCAAAGCTTCCCCAGCAGTGTGAGGGTAAACCTTACCTTAGCAGAGAAGAATTTGAAATTGAGAAAATCCCAACTTCCTAGGAAGTCTTCTGCAAAAAATCCCTCCATAGAAGATTAACCAAAGTAGTAAAGGGTGTTTCTGAACACCTGTCATCCCAGGGGTTGGAATCCTGACTTAACCTTGCTTGGCTAGCCAAAAACTGTGACAGGTGGAATATTAAACAACTGAGGAAACAAAGTTGCAGACTTCTGAGCATATTGGTATACTAAGCAATGCATGCCAGTTGCATAACCAATCTGGACCAGCAATTCTCAGCTTGGTGCTGGACCCAGAATACAGGAGGAGACAAAGGAATATAAATGAGGATGCAAGATTAGGTAATCTTATATTTAATTGAAGGAAAGTGACAATCATTTAAGATCAATTGAGCCCCAATAAGGGCCAAAAACCTGAAATAATCTTTTTCTCTCTGAGTGAACTAAAAACACTCCTTGCTGTGTCAGCAAATTTAAGGACCAAATGGAGCTCACCAACATTCTTCCTGTTCGTCATCACTGAGCCCAGGATATCTGGGACCAGACACTCTCTTCATTAATGAGACTTTTACTTCTTTTGTATTCTATAGACATATGTTATGTAGAGGAAACACATATCCTGGATCTATAATTTTGATTGATACTTTGACATTCTTCTATTGTATTTACAATCCATGCAATTAAGTAACTTCCTTTCTTTATGTTGTATGTTTGGAAACTTATGAAGGCTATACCTTTTTTTTTTTTTGTAACACAGACATCCTGAGTCTGATCATTCTAAACTGTATAAAACCCCTCTCATTTTGCTTAATCTCCGAGTCAGAATCACATTCTGGCTTCCATGTTAACATGATTTGCTAACTGAAGGGGAATAAACTATATAATCATGTATCACCTAACTTGTTTGCCTTCTTTAACCAAACTTTCAGGTTGACAAAAGATTGTGGCTTTCTGAATTGGGAAGAGGGGTGAGAGAGTTTTGAGAGTTGGGAGGGGGAAGAACAAGCAGATGCAATTCCTTGAAATCAGAAAAAGCGGTGTCCCACTCTGCAAAAATGTATTGAGTCAAAGAAACATGGAAACTGTAAGGGACAAGGTATCATGCTCCCACAATTTAAGATAACCTTTGACATCTTACAACAACAGCAAAAAAGTTACATTGTTTCAATAAGCTTGCAAAACCTTGAAAGGGCAAGCCAATGAGAAGGGCCCTAATCTTTTAGTAGACCCCAAAGTTGTAGAGGGCAGAACCGGTTTTAATCATCCCTAAGTAGGACAAAGGGCACGGGCTTTTGGATGACGAGGGCTGGGGGTGGACTTGTAAAAAAGGAACCGACCAATCCAGTCCTGGGAGGGAGGAGTCGCAGCGTTCTAACAGTATAAAGTTGTCTCTTGCTTCTGTATTGGGCGAAATCTCTTCCAAGAGGTGTGCCTGGTTCTCCCACTAACCATAAAATAAATGAGTCTTCACTCACTCCGAGCTTAGTTTCGTTTTTAAATAGAAGGCTTGATTTCTCTAAGGCCTTACTTCTAACAGAAACCATAACTGATTAATCAGTATGGTGCCAGTTTTTAGATAAGACACATGGCTTCTTGAGATGTATAATTGTGAGAGAAGTTCTTACATTTATCTTGAGATCTTACTGGGTTTCTGATCAGCACAATCTAAGTTCTTAGTTAAAGGTCTCCAAGAAACAGGTGGAGGTGGTCCAACTTCCCAGGCATGCAGGACTAGGTTCAAACAATGCAGTAATGTTTTCTTACAATTCCCATTTTTCTTGCAAGGCAGAAATTAGACTAGATTCATAATTGAATAAAAAGAGAGTGAGCTAACTCCAGAATTAAGTCACAAGATGGAGTCAGTGTGGTCCATTCAATTCCCATAATTCCTTCCGTTGTTTCCCTTATTCCCATGTTCTACTGCCACTCCCATCCCTACCACTGTTTATTCACCACTCTAGAATCTATTCCTTTAGTTTAAAAAATGAATTTAAAATATATGATGGGGAAAATATCTTGTAAGTCTCATTTGCCCTTCTGATAACTGACTAAAAGCAGAATAATTGAAAGAACCTCCATTTTTGGAAGCAAAAGACTCAGATTGGAGTGCTGGGTCTCCATTTACTAACAATATTACATGGGACCAGGCACTTTCCCTATCTGGATCTAAGATTGTACTAGATCATGTCTAAGGTCACTTTCAGATCTAAATTATGATCCTATAATCCTGTGATTCTATGACCACTAACATATCTGCTACCTCTAGAGCCTAGGAAATTCTTTATCTAATTGCCTCAGGGTGCAACGTCTGAAATTACATAGCTGATAAATTAATCCATGTAAAATACAAAATACATTAAACAGGAGTCCTTTGGAGTTAATTCTTCCTTCTTGTTACTAGAATGAAGAATTTAAGGTCAGAGTCTATTCAAAATAGCCAAGGGTCTATTTTGAAGTTTGCAAACCTGTTTGTTGAATTCAGTCCTGATCAAACTTACGCTTAGCAATAAAGATGACCAAAGAAGTAGCTACTACCTTCCTTCCTATGCGAAGTTTCACAAGGAACCCTCCCAGAGTTACTGGATCTTACTCTTACCTTCCTGGGGAAAACTTCTATTGGACACTTTCATTTTGTACTCTGAATTTGGGAACGTGTACTCTTCTTACTGCTTAAATAAGAGTGAGAATGTAATTCGGATAGGCTGCCATCTAGAACAGGCAACCTTGACCAAAGAGTAAATATAGAGTAAGTGCAAAGGACAAGGATCAAGGGTGTTCACAAGTGTGAACAATGAAATTGCCATGAATTCTCTGCATTCTCCATCCCCCTCATCCCTGCCCCGTTTAATTAGCATTCAAGGGATTACTGGGAGCAGATTCAGGAATGGTTGCCAGAGCACCACTGTAGTTTCCTTGCAGGACTAAAAACTGTTTATTGGCCACTTAACTCCACTTTAAAAAATAAAAAAGTAATCAGGTATTTTAAGCTCGAGTTTTTGACCTGATACCTATTCTAGCTGTGGTCAGATTGCTGCAGTGGAGCCCTGGGGATTCACCACCCTCACCCTTGTGGTTTGGGTCTCTTTCTTGGTCTTTTCATCACTGTGGAGAAAAGACTATAAAGGGAGGAGGCTGCCTCCTGGGCCAGCTCCTCTCCCCATCACTGGGAATATGCTACAGTTAGACAAGAAAGACCTCTCTATGTCTCTCTGCAAGGTAAGCAGACTGAATCTTGTAGTTGGACTGGAATATTCATTACAAAGCCCTCTAGTAATGACATCTCGTAACTGATTATAAGATGATCCCATGAAAGATGTCATTACATAATGAGAGATAATGGTGGCATGATGGCTTTAGCACCAGACCCAGAGTCAGGATGATGTTGCCTTAAAGACCAAGTCAGACAGTTCTTAAAATTGTAGATGAAACTGAATGTTGATTGTATATGTATGTATGCATGTATGTATATGTGTGTATATTTACATATGTGTGTGTGTGTGTGTGTATATATATATATATATATATATATATACATGGTTGTACTTAAGTTTTTTGTAAATGTTTATATATATATATATATATATATACATGGTTGTACTTAAGTTTTTTGTAAATGTTTATATATATATATATATATATATATATATATATATACATGGTTGTACTTAAGTTTTTTGTAAATGTTTACAGATTATCTCTAGGGATGTGAGTGTATTCCAAAAACAAGCTTCACTTAAAAATGTTTCCATGGATAAAAATAACATGGAAAACTTGGGGAAAATAGGGGTTAGCATTAACAAGTATATTAACTGCACTGAAAAATGTTAAGAATGACATTAATATTACTTTTATGCTTATTTTAAATGCTATTCATTTAGATAAGACGTCACACGCTTATTCTACTCTAGCTTCTGCTATGAAGATAGGTTGTTACTCCTTGATAATTGTTTTAGTTGAGGGACTAGGAGGAAAAGAGATTGACAGATGAACTAAGGAAAATCCAGCTATGTTCCCCCCCCCACTCATCTTAAATCAGTATATTTGGAGCCTTGACCACGTAGTTAAGGATGTTAAGTAATTATAGCATTGAAACCAATAAATCACAGAATCTCAGTGTTGGGGATTCATAATTTCAGAGGTTATTTAAACCAATCTGGTTTTTTATCATATAGTCATTTGACCTCTGTTTCAGTAAGAAGGATGTTATAGACCAGGGATTCTTAACTTGGGGTCGGCAGCCTTTCAAAGGATCATTGATAGCTTTTCAGGAATCCATTAATTGGAAGGGAATTTTTTTTTAATTGCTGTCTAATTGTAATTGTGTCTTTACAATTCATTATTCAGAGAGGGGTTGGTAGGTTTCATCAGATTGTCAATGGGGCTCATGACACACAAAAAGTTTTAATCCCCTATTAAACAGGTATTAGCAATAGATTTGGAGTCAGCAAATTTGGATTCATATCTTAGATCTAATACTTGGAATCTGTGTCACCTTGGGCAAGTAACTGAAACTCTGTCTGGTTCAATTTCTTCCTTTCCATATTAAGGGTGCTGGAGAAGATGATCTCAAATTTCTTTCAAGATATCCAGTGAAGGAGTTACTCAGTACTTCCTGGGGGATGGCCCATTCTGCTTTTACACAGATCTATTTACACAGATTTCTCTTTATCCAACTGAAAACTGCCTTTTTCAGCTTTCAGCCCAGGGCTCCTTATGCTGTGTTCTGGGGCCCAGAAAAATAAGTCTAATCCCTTTTACATATGATCACCCTTTGAATAACTGCTTATCATAATCCTCTTAAATCTGTACTTTGAGGCAAAAAAAAATATCTTTATGTCCTTCAATTAATCTTTGCAGAGCTTGGTATTTGAGTTCCCTTTATGAAGTTGGCTAATCTCTCAACGCATTCTAGTTTATGAATGTACATCCTTAATTTTGCATCTCAGGATTGAACATACACTAATCCAAATGTAGTCTGACCAGAACAGAGTACAACAGGACAGTCACCTTCTCTATCCAGAATATTTTGCTTCTATTAATGTCATCTAGTCACCTCTGATTTAAGGCATGGAGAGCTGTTCCAAGAGTCAGAAAGATCTACATTCAAATCCCACCTCTGACATTTACTGGCTATATGGCCCTGGGGAAGTAAATTAATCTTTCAGTAACCCAGGAAACTCTTTAATACTGATAGTTGTAGAAAAATTACCAACCTATATTGGTAAAGGGAGTCTCCTTGGTAGGAGCTCCCATAGCAATGAAATCCCAAGTCTTCCCCTACTCCCTTAAAAATAAAATAAATCACAAGCACAATGATCTTAAAGCTTCTTCAATATACCAGTGGAACTATGTTCTCCCTGATATGTCTTTCCCTAAATAGTGTAGATTACAACCCAGAACTCATTCTTTGCAAGCTTCTCCATGTTCTCCCATTAATCAGTCATAGTGTGTTTACCTATGTTGGAGGCCTTCCTATAGGTCAGAGTCTTTTGACCTGGGTTCCATTGACTCCTTTGATTTCACCAGATTTAACTTGATCAGAAAAAATATTTTGATAACTATATTTCAGTATGATCAGCTTGTTTCATAATTCTATATATTTTTTATTTTTTTAAATTTATTTTTAGTTTTCAACATTCACTTCCACAAGATTTTGAGTTCCAAATTTTAATCCCATCTCACCTATTCCCCCACCCCAAGATGGCATGCATTCTGAATACCCCTTCCCTTAATCTGCCCTCCCTACTACCACCATCTACCTTCTTGTATCTCCTTCTCCTTCTACTTTCCTGTAGGGCAGGATAGATTTCTGTAACCCATTTCCTATATTTCTAATTTTCCAGTTTCATGCAAAAACATTTTTTTTAAACATATGTTTTTAAAACTTTGGGTTCCAAATTTTCTCCCTTCCTCCCTCCCTACCCACCCTCATTGAAAAGGCAAGCAACTCAATATGGATTATACATGTACAGTTATGCAAAACACTTTCATAGTAGTCATGTTGTGAAAAACTAAATATATTTCCCTTAATCCTATTCTGCCCCCAATTTATTCTATTCTTTTTTTGACCCTGTCCCTCCTCAGAAGTGTTTGCTTCTGATTACCCCTTCTCCCAATCTGTCCTCCCCTCTATCATCCTCCTGCTCTCTTGTCCCCTTCCACCCACCTATTTTTCTGTAGGGTAAGATAGATTTCCATACCCAATTGAGTGTGTATGCTATTCCCTCCTTCAGCCAAATCTAAAGAGAATAAGTTTCACTCATTCCCTCTCACCATCCCCTGTTTCCCCTCCCCTGTAAGAACCTTTTCTTTTCTGGTTTTTTTTTTTTGTGAGATAATTTACCCTGTTCTACCTCTCCCTTTCTTCTTCTCCTGTTATAATCCTCTCTCACCATTTAATTTTATTCTCCAGCTATCACCCCTTCATCTTCAACTCACCCAATGCTCTCTATCTGTCTATCTATCTATCTATCTATCTATCTATCTATCTATCTATCTACATACATATGATTTTTTCCCTCCATCTACCCTAATACTGACAAAGGTCTCATGAGTTACAAATATCATCTTTCCATACAGGAATGTAAACAGTTCAACCTTAAAAAGTTTCTTATGATTTCTCTTTCCTGTTTACCTCTTCATGTTTCATTTGAGTCTTGTATTTGAAAGTCAGATTTTCTATTCTCCTCTGGTCTTTTCGTGAAGAATGTTTGCAAATCCCCTATTTCACTGAATGACCATTTTTTCCCCTGAAGGATTATACTCAGTTTTGCTGGGTAGGTGATTCTTGGTTGTAATCTTATCTCCTTTGCCCTCTGGAATATCATATTCCTAACCCTGCAGTCCCTTAAGGTAGAAGCTGCTAAGTCTTGTGTTATCCTGATTATGTTTCCACAGTACTTGAATTGTTTCTTTCTCCCTGCTTGCAATATTTTCTCCTTGGCCTGGGAACTCTGGAATTTGGCTACAATATTCCTATGAATTTTCCTTTGGGGATCTCTTTCAGGAGGAGATTGGTGGATTCTTTCAATTTATATTTTGACCTATAGTTCTAAAATATCAGGGCAGTTTTCCTTGATAGTTTCTTGAGAGATGATGTCTAAGCTCTTTTTTTGATCATGGCTTTCAGATAGTCAAATAATTTTTAAATTCTCTCTCCTGGACCTATTTTCCAGGTCAGTTGTTTTTCCAATGAGACATTTCACATTGTTTTCAATTTTTTTTTATTCTTTTGGATTTGTTTTACAGTGTCTTGATTTCTCATAAAGTCACTAGCTTCCAATTTCTCCATTCTAATTTTTAAGGAAGTATTTTCTTCAGTAAGGTTTTGGACTTCCTTTTCCATTTGGCCAATTTTGCTTTTTAAGGCATTCTTCTCCTCATTGGCTTTTTGGACCTCTTATGTCATTTGTGTTAGGTTATTTTTTAAGGTGTTATTTTCTTCAGTATTTTTTTTTGGTCTCCTTTAACAAGCTGTTAACTTGTTTTTCATGATTTTCTTGCATCACTCTCATTTCTCTTCCCAGTTTTTCCTCTACTTCTCTCATTTGCTTCTCGAAATCCTTTCTGAGCTCTTCCAAGGCCTGGGACTGATTCATATTTTTCTTGGAGGCTTTGGATGTAGGAGTTTTGACTTTGTGTTCTTCTTTTAGTTGTATGTTTTGATCTTCTTTGTTACCAAAAAAAAAAGATTCTATGGTCTGACTCTTTTTGTGAGGTTTGGTCATGATCCCAGCTAATTACTTGAGTTATAAACTCCTTGTTAAGGTACAGGTCTGCTTCCAATGTGGAGAATGTACTGTCCCAAGCTTCAGGGGTTTGTACAGCTGTTTCAGAGATACTTCTAGGGACCTATAAATTTTCAGTACTTCCAAGGTGGTATGATAAGGGGTGAGGTGTTTACTCCTTTCCTGGCCTGTGCTGTGGTTTATGAGTGACCACAAGTGCTCTTTCTTGTCTTGGAAGTGTGAAGAGGATTTTCTCTTCCCCACCACTACAAGCTCCACCACGCCAGTGCTCCTCCTTGCCCCAGGACCACCATCCAGAACTATGACCCAGATCCAAGCACGGGCAAAGCAAGAGATTCCTACCTCAGCACTGGCAAAGAGATGCCTGCACTCCTCCTCTGATCAGCCATTCAATTCCCCCTCAGTCTGTGGGCCAGAAGCTCAGGAAGCAGCCGCCACCCCCAGCTGCACTTGGAATCTGGGGGGCTGAAGCCTAGCTTCTCTCTCACTGCAGAAACAGACTTTTCCCACTGACCTTCTAAGTTGTCTTTGGCGTTCGTGGGTTGAGAAGTCTGGAAGCTGCCATGGCTGCCTGCAATTCAGTTCTGAGGCCTGCTGCAGGTTTGCTGTGGCCTGTGCGCCCACACCAAACTGAGCTCCTCTACCAGCCCAGAACAATATATATTTCCAATCAACCATTCAGGTTATCTTGGGCTGGAAATTTGCTTCATTCTGTCTTTTTGTAGGTTCTGCTGCTTTAGAATTTATTTAGAGCCATTTTTTGTAGGTATTTGGAGGGGGTCGGGGGAGAGCTCAAGCAAGTCACAGCTTTCAGTCTGCCATCTTGTCTCCTGTCCTGCATTTCTTAGCACATGAAGTAGAAACAAAGAAATATCTATTTTCAGATTTTGTTCCTTGAGTTGCTTCTTATATCTCTTTCCCCAGCTATCTGAAAAGTATGGTCCTGTATCTACCATGTATTTTGGATCTCAGCCAGTGGTGATTCTACATGGCTACAAGGCACTAAAGGAGGCTCTAATTAATCAGGGAGACATTTTTGGAGATGGGAAAAATACCAATATTTGATGACAATTACAAAGGACATGAGTTTCAGATTCTTCCAGGAAAAATGGTACAGGTGGAAAGGTAAGAAGTAGAAGGACAAATTAACAATGATTTTTACACTAGTTGTAAACAATGATAAAATCAAAATTCTGCTTTAACCAAAATAAAATTTTTAATCTCATGTTTGGTTCATTCTTTTCCTAGGAATTACTTTCAGCCATGGAGAAAAGTAGAAACAAATCCACCGATTTTCCCTGATGATCCTGAGGAACTTTGGAATGGGGAAGAGGAGAATTGAGGAGCGTGTCCAGGAGGAAGCTCAGTTCCTTTTGGAGGAACTGAGGAAAACTAATAGTTGGTTATCGTTGATTAATTTTGGACACATGGGCCCTACATAATAACACGTCACCACTGCTAAACCTCTTTGGGTTGGGAGTCACTCTTTTTGCTACTATCCATCTCTGTGACTAGGTGGAAACCTTTGGGAAGGACATAGGGCAGCAGGATCAGATTTCTCCCTATTCCTCTCATGTTTCATAAGGTGTTTATGTCCTAAATATAGAGAAGAGAAATAGCCCAGCAGAAATGCCCTAGATAAATATTGAGGGTACTGAAGCCTTAACTCTGATCAGATATGGGTGGAAACCTTTTCCTTGCCATCCTAATCCTGTTTGATTCAAAACATTTTGATTAAATTTGCTCTTTCCTTTTTGTGTATTTCTTTATCATTAAGTCAACCCTTTGACCCAACTTTCATCCTTGTATGTGCCCCTGTAGAGGGCTGGCTTTGGGGAGTTGGAGGGCTTAGGCCAGCCCGGGTCTTACCTGTAGTTTGTGCTAAGCCCTACAGCTGTGAAACTCAGGATGTAGGCTCACCATCCCCCTGTTCCATCTCTTGAGAACAGGATGGAGGAAGGGAGGAAACGGATGGGGTACAGGACAGGATGCAGGAAAGAATGTAACAGACAAGGTACAAGGAAGTCAGGAAATCACTTAATCAGATTTGTACTTTTCATGAATAACAATGTTACTATTGCTTGATCCAGTACCATATAAGCCTGAGCCCTCAGATCAATAAACAGAGTTTGTTCTTCACTGCTCTCACCTGACCCGTGATTCTTTCTCTCTTCACACTCTGCTGGCATCAGACCACAACCGGGGACGCAGGCGCTTCCAGTATGCCCCCTGCAATGTTATCAGCTCCATCCTCTTCCATAAATGTTCCAACTATGATGATGAAAAATTTCTTTTTATAGTGAGGATATCAGGTGAAAATTTGCATCTTCTGAATACTCCAATGGCTCAAGTAAGGCTCAGTCATCCTCTGGTTGTGTATTTAGTCATCACATTTTTTTTTCAACAAAATAGGAAAGAAGGTTCATCAGAAATGCCTCTTGCCAGAAAACTTCCACGCAAGCATAATGTCACTATGTGAAGTCATTTTCCCTTAAAAAAGGTCCTTTGCAGCTATGTTGTATTAATGGGCTCTAAAATAGTTACGTTGTACATAAAATTATTAGCATGTGAGGTCAAGGCAACTTTCAGCAAAGACACTGAAATTCTCAGTAGTGGTGATTGGAATAAGACCTTATGTTCATTTAGTATTTTAAGGGTTATATTACACATCCAAGACCCTTCCATCACATGGGAGAGCCCCTCCCCCCAAAAATTATGCCAGTTTAAGATCCTATACTCTCTGTTTTTGTATCTATTTCCATGTCCTAGCTTACAAGTCACCAATGACATATTTAATTTTACTAGTTATCCTGAGAACACAATTAATTCAAAACAAAATATTTAATGACATAGCCTAGTGATAAATCTAGTAGTAGAATATCCTTTGCATAAACCCAAGGCATCCTTATCTATATAAATACCTGTTATCAGTGGAAAGAGTGCTTGAATAGCAATCAACCACAAATGCAAGCAATATGAATGGCCAGAGGAGACTTTTAACGGGTATATAGGTGAGGCATAGTGGCAGCCAGGGAACTTGTAGGCGACAAGCCTTTGATACTTTAGGATGAGTTATGTCTCCCAGCAATGCCATTTCACTGTTTTTGTTGGCTGTGATACCTAATAGACTCTGTATACTGGCCACGTTTTTCCACTGCTCATCTGGTTGACTCTAGGTAAATGGTGGCTGCTACATTGCATATGCTTACTGATTGATTTTATTGTATAGTTTTTGCTGGGCACTACTCTGATAGTCTTTTCAGAATCAGTTGGTGGCCATTTCAGTTTTTGTCTGCTAAGGTGTACTGAATAGAAAGACTGTCCTTGAAGTAGTCAGCAGACAACTCTTTACTTATACAGTCCAGGTTAGAAGCCACCATACCCAAACAAGGACATCAAAAAATATTAGATAGAGTGACTGCAACCTAAAGTTTGTATTCCCTCCTCCTGGGTCAGAATTGTAATTTAATGTTCCCTATGTCACTTATGGCTAGAGATTACCAAGATCCTTGATTTTGAGGTATAACAAAAGTCAAACAAAAGTCATTGTGTTCTACCTACACTTCCTTTATTGTTTGTGTGTATGTGTGCGTGTGTGTGTGTAAACCTTGCTGTCTCCTAATATAAACATTTTGCTAATAAGGAAATTGAGACTGAGGGAGGTTAAATGACCTGCCAATGGTCAAAAAAATATTGGACACAGGAGTTGCCTAGAGTGCTCCAGATTTCTAGTCCTGTGACTTTTCCATTATACTGCACTCCATCACAATTCCCCATCATGTTTATGGCTTTGGGAAATTTATCTCAAAGTAGGGCATTACTACATTACAGTGAGGCAGCTGCTAACAGGAAACCAATATTTATTTTATTTTAGAATGGTCCATTTCATGAAAAGCATCAAGAAGAAGCTTACTTCAAAGGCTGCAAACTTTTCCTTTCCCAAAGGATAAACTTTGCTCATTTTATGTAGCACTAGGTTACCAGAACCAGAAATTGGTTTGTTATCATGATGATCTGAGATTGAATGTTGCCACTCAATGCTTATGTGACCCTGAGCAAAGAAGTGCCCTCATCTGTAAAAGGAATATAATAATAGCACCCACCTCACAGGTCTATTGTCAATAACCGCTGAGAAAATATGCATCAAGTGCTTTGCAAACCTTAAAATGTTACATGTATATTAACTATGAAGTTATCTAATGCTGTTGTAGATCTGTAATTTCCTTGGTTCAGGGAATTTAGAGGGAATAAACACCCAGATCATCAACTTCTTTACACTTTACAGTCTTAGAGAAGTATCTGGGGGTCACTGAGAGGTCAAGGAATGTGGCCAGGGTCACACCTCCAATACAGTACAGTATAGAGACAGGAATTTAACCCAGATGTTCCTGACTCTCAGAATGGCTCTCTGCCAGTGACTACTTTTACTTTGTTATGATCGTTATTTACTATTCCTATAATCTACCAGGCAAATATGCCCTGCCTTTTTCTTGTTTTGTTTTCTAGCTAACACGTGCTTATAAAACCTAGCCATCCTGATAGCTCCTTAAAGGCCAGAAGGCTGTTTACAGCCTTCTATGCCCCCATGCCCAGTGTCTTGAGTAGTACTGCACGGAGCGATTCAAAACACTGGATGAGCACATAGTTGTTGGTTGGGGTGGATAAGGATATTGACTGCAGAGGGCAGTCCATGGCTTACCTATGGATTTTGAGGAACAGCCCTTTCCAAAGAAGGTACCACTTGGTAAGACAAAGCCTGAGCCTATAGAAAAGAGTACTTTTGTAGATGACACTGTACCTATCCCTCCAGATGCAACTGGATGCACCAGAACCAGCTGCAGTGAGTTTCCTCCTTCCACGACTAGGTCAGCTTGTGGCAAAACACTACTCACCCATCCTGGAAATACAATGTCAAAGATATAGAGCAGGAAAGGAATAACTACAGAATTTATTATTTCACTGGTAGAGGCAACCCCTAGATGAAGAAGTTTCCTCTACCAAAGCAGGTCAGCAACTTTTCAACAAATTATAATCTTGGAAAGATACCTAGAACAGTGGTGTCAAACTCAAATAGAAATGGGCAGCCATTAATTAATACACAAATATCCATGTTGGCTGCATATTGCCTTTAAAAACCACATAATAATGATGTCTGTGTTCTGATGTATTTTAATGTATTTTAAAAATATTTCCCAATTACATGTTAATCTGGCTGGGCCACTGGTCATTTTGCTTCTTCCTATCTAGAACTTTAGGACATTAAGAAACTCGACAAGGTTCATACAGCTAGTATGTGTCAAAGGTGGCAAACTCAACCTAGGTTTCCTAGCTTTGAGGTCAGCTATATAGATACTATTTCAACATGCAGTCTGTAACATCATTATGTAGATTTTTAAAAATAACTTTTGTAAATAATTACTAAGCTGAGGACTAATTAGTATGTTACATATTTCTATACCATTAATTAAGATGTTTGGTGCCACTTCCCTAATTCATACTAGTTGCTTCCTTTTTCCTGATCTCCGTTCAAAGTATTCCTCTTTAAGTATTTCTAGCTACAAGATTCAACAGCCTTCTAAGCAGCTACTGTCCTAAACTATTGGCCTAACAATTACTGTTGTTAAAGAGGACAAGCCCTTTTCCCTTCCAAAGAAACAAATATAATTTTAAACAATTATAAAACTGTGACTGTGAAAGAGATTTTCTGAACAATAGTAAACTCATTATGATCCTCTTCTCCCTCCCTTTTTTTTTATAGCTCTACAATAATTTCCCTTGGCTTGTTCACAAGAAATATTTTTCAAATATGAACAGACTTAAAGAGTTTATTTTGGGTAATATAAAAAAACAACAAGAGACTCTGAATCCTAACAATCTTAAGAATTAGATTGACTGGTTCCTCTACAAAATGCAGCAGGTAATGTACACATGGGAAATAGCTTATGGGAAATGGTTATTTTTGCTCTTTTAAAAATGGGCTTTATTGAAAATTTTTATTTTTTATCAGAGTTATTTCTAGCAACGGTTTTCTCTCCCTAGTTAAGCTTTTACATGGAGAAAAAAAAAGTCAACCACATTAAGCGATCCTGCTGACAAAGTGTACAATATTCTGCATTTTGTCTCTAGTAAGTAAAGTGGAAAATGTTTCATTAACAATACTTGGGATGATTAGCGACTTCAATTTTGCATCATTCAGCTTATTTTTAGTGAGGTTTTATTTTAATTTGCAGTGATAATTATCTGTATTGTTGTATTGATTCTGCTCATTCTTTAAAATTTTAAACAATTTATTTTTAGTTTTCAACATTCACTTCCATAAGATTTTGAGTTTTAAATTTTCTCCCCCTCCCTCTCTTCCCCTCTCCCCAAGATAGCATGTAATCTGATATAGGCTCTACTTTTACATTCATATTAAGCATATTTTCACATTAGTCATGATGTAAAGAACAGTTAGAACTGATGGGAGGAACCCTGACAAAGAAGAAATAAAGCAAAACAAGAAAAGAAAAGGAGAACAAACACTATGCTTCCATCTGCATTCAGACTCCGTGGTTCTTTCTCTGGATGTGGATAGCATTTTCCCATAATGAGTCTTTTGTAGTTGTTGTAGATCCTTGCATTGGTGAGAAGACTATCAAAGTCAGTCATTGTACAATGTGGCTGTTACTGTGTACCATGTTCTCCTGGTTCTGCTCATTTCACTCAGCATCAGTTCATATAAGTCTTTCCAAATTTTTCTGAAGTCTGCCTGTTCATCATATCTTATAGCACAATAGTATTCCATTACATTCATGTACCACAATTTATTCAGCCATTCCCCAATTGATGGGCATCCCCTCAGTTTCAAATTATTTGCCACCACAAAAAAGAGCTGCTATAAATATTTTTGTACATGTGGGTCCTTTTCCCATTTTTATGATCTCTTTTGGATACAGACCTAGAAGTGGTATTGCTGGGTCCCAGGGGGTTCTGCTCATTTTACTCTTTATCAGATCATACAAATCTTCCCAACCTTCTTGGAATTCCCCACTTCCATCATTTTTTTTACTACCCAATAATATTCTATTATACTTTTGGATACCAAACACTTTATTCTGTCATTTCTCAATTAATGGAATTTATGTTTTTAATTCTCTGATCTCCCGACATAATTCTGTGATGACCAGAGAAGTTATATATAAATTGTACATACATGTACATATTATACAAACACACATAGTGTATGTATACATGTGTGTGTATATGTGTATTCATATATATGTACACATATATGTGTGTATATATACACACATATATGCATGCATACCTACATACATAATCTTTTATCTCTTGGAAGTTTATGCCCAGCAGTAGAAGTGTTGTAATACAGGAAATGAACAGTTTAGTAATATATAATTTCAAATTGAATTTCAGGATGATTGCAACAATTGCTATCTTGCCAAAAGAGTCCTAATGTTCATGTTATTGAAGTGAGCTGGGGTACTCAGAAAGTTGTGGTATTGTAGAATAAAGAAGTAGATATATTTAAGAAATGTTACTAAGATAAAATTGACATACTTTGGCAATACTTCCTATTTAAAACACCAGAAAACATAATAATAAATGGAGCATTCCTTAAAATGATGAGTATTATCTAGCTAAAACCATCACCAACCATTATATGTAATGGAGATAAGCTAAAAGCCTTCCCATGTGATCAGGAGGGAAGCAATGATATCCATTATCACTGCTATTATTCAATATTGTACTAGAAATTCTAGCTATAGTAATAAGAAACTTAAAAAGAAATTGAAGGGATTAAAATAGGCAATGAGGAAATAAATTATCACTCTTTGAAAATCGTATGATGATTAGACAATTAGAGAATCCTGGAGAATCAAAATAAAACTAGTTAAAATAATTAATAACTTCAACAAAGTTGCAGGACATAAAATAAATCCGAATAAGTCATCAGCATTTCTATATATTACTAACAAAGACCAGCAGGAAAAGATGGAAAAAAAAACTCCATTTAAAATAGCTATAGACAACATAAAATAACTGAGAGTCTACCTGCCAAAATAAACCCAGGAAAGATTTGAACACAGTTACAAAATATTTTTCAATCAAATAAAGTGAGATCTAAACAATTGCAACAATATTAATTATTCATGAGTAGGCTGAACTAATAAAATAAAAATGAAAATTCTACCTAGATAAATTTACTTATTCAGTGCCATACTACCCAAAATTATTTTAGTGAGCCAAAAAAAAAAACATTAATGCAATTCATCTAGCAGAACAAAAGGCCAAGAATATCTGTGGAATCAATGAAAAAAATATGAAGGAAGGTTGCCTAGCCATAACAGATCTCAAATTACATTGTAAAGTAATAATCACCAAAACAGTCTGGTACTGGCTAAGAAATATAGTGAATCAGTAGGATATATTAGGTGCACAATACACAGTACTAAATGAACATACTAATTTAGGTGTTTGATAAACACAAAGATCCAAGTTTTAGGAACAAGAACTTACTATTTGACAGAAAATGATGGGAAAACTAGAAATTAATTTGGCATGAAATAGGTATAGATCAATATCTCACCCCGTATACCAAGATGAGGTCAAATTGGATACATGATTTGGACATAAAATGTGATACCTTAAGCAAATTAGGGGAGCATGGAATAGTTTACCTGTCAGATCTATGAATAAAGGAAAAAATTATGACAAACAACAGATAGAAAGTAATTATGAGATGTAAAACGGATAATTTGATTACATTAAATTAAAAAGATTTTACAGAAACAAAACCAACTCAGTAGAGATTAGAAAGAAAGCAGAAAAGTATGTGTGTGTATGTGGGGGGGTAAATTACATCAAGTTTTCTGATAAAGACCTTATTTTTCAAATATATAGAGAACTGAGTCAACTTTATAAGAATACAAGTCATTCCCCAGTTGATAAATGGTAAAAGAGTGTGAAAAGCCAGTTTTCAGAAGAAATAAAAACTATAATCAAATCAAAAGTACTTTAAATCACTATTAACTAGAGAAAGGCAAATTAAAATATCTGAGTTATTACCTCACATCTGTCAGATTGTATAATATGACAGAAGAGGAAAAAATTAAATTAAATTTGAGGAGACGTGGAAAAATTGGGACACTAAAACACTGTTGGTAGGTTTGTGAACTTTTCCAACCATTCTGGAGAACAATCTGAAACTTTGCCTAAAGTTATATTAAACTGTTCATTCAATTTGACCCAGCAATCCCTCTCCTAGGTCTGTATCCCAAAGATACTTAAAAAATGAAAAGGAGCTATACGTACAAAAATATTTATAGCAGCTCATTGTGTGGCGGTAACGAATTGGAAACTGAGATGATACTCATCAGTTGGGGAATGGATGAAGAATTTGTGGTATTTGATTGTGATGGAATAATATTGTGGTATAGGAAATGATGAGCAGAATAATTTCAGAAAAAAAAAACCTAAAGAACTAATGGAAAATGAAATGAGCAGAAGCAGGAGAACATTGTACACAATAACAGCAACATTCTGTTAACCTTCTATGAATGACTCAGCTATTTTCAGCAATATAATGATACAAGACAATTCCAAAAGATTTATGATGAAATATGCTATCCATCTCTAGAAAAAGAACTGATGGAGTCTGAATACACATTAAAGTACAGTTTCCTGTATTTTTTTTATCAGTGTTTGACAACATGTTTAATGTGGAAATATAGTTTGCATGACTGCACACATATAAGCTATATCAAATTGGTTGCCTTCTCCAGGAGGGGAAAGAAGAGAAAAGAGAAATAATTTCATTTTCAAAATTTTTTAAATGAATATTAAAAAATTGTTTTTACATGTAATTTGAGAAAAATACATAAAATTTTCACATTAAAAAGAACACACAATTGTATTCATATGATGCCTGTCTGTTTATATTATTTTATACTATCTGCATTTTATACTATCTGTGTTTAATTAAAGTGGAATTTCCCTTTGTATCTCTCCATGCTATATTTTGTTGATAATGTTTTCATTGGTACATAGACATGCTAATGATTCTTGTGAATTTTTTAATACACTGAAACTTTTTGGAAATTGTTAGTTTTTTTCAACTAGTTTTTTAGTTGATTCTCTAGACACTTCTAAGTAAAATATCATACCATCTTTATTCTTTTTAATTTATTTTTATTTATTTATTTAATATAAATTTATTTATTTTTAGTTTTCAATATTCACTTCCACAAGTTTTTGTGTTCCAAATTTCTCACCCCCACCACCCCAAGATGGCATGCATTCTGAATACCCCTTCCCCTGGTCTGCCTTCTCTTCTATCTCTCCCCCCTCCCTTCTCTTATCCCCTTCCCTTTCTATTTTCCTGTAGAGCAGGATAGACTTCTGTACCCCATTTCCTGTATTTCTTATTTCCCAGTTGCATGTGAAAATTTTTTTTAAAGCATGTGTTTTTAAAACTTTAAGTTCCAAATTTTCTCCCTTCCTCCCTCCCCACCCACCTTCATTGAAAAGGCAAGCAACTCAATATAGGTGGTACATGTGCAGTTATGCAAAACACTTCCTTAGTAGACATGTTGTGAAAAACTAACTCTATTTCCCTTAATCCTATCCTGCCCTCCCATTTATTCTATTCTTTCTTTTGACCCTGTCCCTCCTCAGAAGTATTTGCTTCTGATTACCCTCTTTCCCAATCTGCCCTCCTCTCTATCACCCCTTTGCTCTCTTGTCCCCTTCTCCCCCTATTTTCCTGTAGGGTAAGATAGATTTCCATATCCAATTGAATGTGTATGTTATTCTCTCCTTTAAGCCAAATCCTATGAGAATAAGATTCCCTCATTCCCTCTCACCTTCTCCTGTTTCCCCTCCACTGTGAGAGACTTCTCTTTTCTGCTTTTTTTTGTGAGATAATTTACCCCATTCTACCTCTCCCTTTCTTCTCCAAGTATCATACTCTCTCATCCCTTAATTTTATTCTCCAGATATGACCCCTTAATCTTCAACTCACTCTGTGTCCTCTATCTATCTATCTATATATACATACATACAATTTTTTCCTTCAACTACCCTAATACTGACAAAGTTCTCATGAGTTACAAATATCATCTTTCCATGCAGGAATGTAAACAGTTCAATCTTCATAAGTCTCTTATGATTTCTCTTTCCTCTTTACCTCTTCATGTTCCACTTGAGTCCTGTATTTGAAAGTCAAATTTTCTGTTTAGCTCTGGTCTTTTCATCAGGAATGCTTGAAAGTCCTCTGTTTCACTGAATGACCATTTTTTCCCCTGAAGGATTATACTCAGTTTTGCTGGGTAGGTGATTCTTGCTTGTAATCCTATGTCCTTTGCCCTCTGGAATATTACATTCCATGCCCTGTGGTCCTTTAATGTAGAAGCTGCTAAATCTTGTGTTATCCTGATTGTGTTTCCACAGTACTTGAATTGTTTCCTTCTGGCAGCTTGTAATATTTTCTCCTTGACCTGGGAACTCTGGAATTGGGTACAATATTCCTAGGAGTTTTCCTTTGGGGATGTCTTTCAGGAGGAGATCTGTGGATTCTTTCAATTTCTATTTTGCCCTCTGGTTCTAATATGTCAGGGCAGTTTTCCTTGATAATTTCTTGAAAGATGACGTCTAGGCTCTTTTTTTGATCATGGCTTTCAGATAGTCCAATAATTTTTTATTCTCTCTCCTGGATCTATTTTCCAGGTCAGTTGTTTTTCCAATGAGATATTTCACATTGTTTTCTAATTTTTCATTCTTTTGGATTTGTTTTACAGTGTCTTGATTTCTCATAAAGTCACTGTCTTCCAATTGCTCTATTCTAATTTTTAAGAAAGTATTTTCTTCAGTAATCTCTTGGACTTCCTTTTCCATTTGGCCAATTTTTCTTTTTAGGGCATTTTTCTCCTCGTTGGCTTTTTGGACCTCTTTTGCCATTTGGGTTAGGCTGTTTTTTAAGGTGTTATTTTCTTTAGTATTTTTTTGGGTCTCCTTTAGCAAGCTGTTGACTTGTTTTTCATGATTTTCTTGCATCACTCTCATTTCTCTTCCCAGTTTTTCCTCTACTTCCCTTCCTTGCTTCTCAAAATCCCTTTTCAGCTCTTCCAAGGCCTGGGACTGATTCACATTTTTCTTGGAGGCTTTGGATGTAGGAGCTTTGACTTTGTTGTCTTCTGATTGTATATTTTGATCTTCTTTTTCACCAAAGTAATATTCTATGGTCTGACTCTTTTTGCGTGGCTTGCTCATGATCCCAGCCAATTACTTGAGATTTAAACTCTTTGTTAAGGTAAGAGTCTGCTTCCAATGTGGAGAGTGTATTGTCCCAAGCTTCAGGGGTTTGTGTAGCTGTTTTCAGAGATACTTGTAGGGACCTGTAAATTTTCAGTTCTACCAAGCTGGTATGATAAGGGTCGAGGTGTTTACTTCTTTCCTGGCCTGTGGCCACAAGTATTCCTTTCTGTCCCGTAACTGTGAGGAGGGGTTCATCTCTACAGCCACTACAAGCTCCACCACACCAGCGCTCCTTCTCACCCCACCACTGACGCCCAGAACTGTGACCCAGATCCACACACGGGCAAAGCAAGAGATTCTTGCCTCAGCACTGGCAAGGAGATCCCTGCAGTCCCTCTCTGATCAGCCACTGGATTTCCCCTCAGTCTGTGGGCCGGAAGCTTGGGGAGCAACTGCCCCCCCCCAGGGCCACGCTGTTGGGGAATGGAGCTGAAACCCCACCTTCCTCTCTGACCACTGACAGAAACAGACTTTTCCCACTGACCTTCTAAGTTGTCTTTGGCATTCGTGGATTGAGGAGTCTGGAAACCTCCACAGCTGTCTGAGATTCAGTCCTCTGAGGCCTGCTCCAGGTTTGCTGTGGCCTGAGTGCCCATGCTGTACTGCGCTGCGCTCCCAACCCGGCACTATACACGTTTCTGATCAATCATCCAGGTTGTCTTGGGCTGGAAATTTGTTTCATTCTGTCTTTTTGTGGGTTCTGCTGCTTCGGAATTTGTTTAGAGCCATTTTTTATGAATATTTGGAGGGGTTTTGGGGAGAGCTCAAGCAAGTCACTGCTTTCACTCAGCCATCTTGGCTCCACCCCTCATAACATCTTTAAAAATACTTTTGTTTCCTCATTTTCTATACACAGTCTTTCAATTTCTTTTTCTTGCCTCATTGCTGTAGCTGTTCTTTCTATCACTATATTAAATATTAATGGTGACAATAAACATCCTTGCTTTGCCCTTGATCTAATCAGAAAAGTCTCAAGTTTTTCTTTATTATAAATAATTTTGGTTCTTAGTTTTACATAGTATCTTGAGTGAAATTTAACAAAAAGGTACAGTGAGGCAATTGTCTGAGCAAAATAATATTTATTAGCAGGAGCATGGTGACTGCTAATAAAGGGGTCAGTGGTTTATCTATTCACTCCAAAGAGCCCAAGCACAAGTACAGTTCTTCTTCTATAGGTTTTTGAGAGTGCAAAATAAAGAACAGAACAAGATAGGGGCCATCATAGTATTAAGAATAACATGATTGATTACACAGCTAAGGTGCTAGGAACACATGATTGATTTTAATTCTGGCTTTGGGGGCTAGTGACAAATCTCCTCCACTTCCACCACCCACTGTGCCTAAGAAGTGCTTATTGCTAGAATCCAGGTGCAAGGTCAACAGGTAACAGACCAGCTATTTTTGGACAGCAAGCCAGATGTTCTTGAAGGGTGGCTTGGTGGTGTAAAGATACTAGACCCAGCTCCCTTGTGTTCACACACATCCCCTGAACCTAGCTATATTTCTTTTTTTAATCTTTTTTCTTAATTTTTAAAATTTTAGACAAATGCTAAAACTTACATAAAAAAGAAAAAGAAACATTATAAATTTAAATATAAAATAAGAAAAAAACAAAAACAATATCATGTGCACAGCAGAACATAGGAGAGGATTCAAAATATGTAGCAATAACTTTTCATTTCAAGACAGCCCATATATTAAATGGTGTGCATTATGTTGAAAGCTGTACACCTTTTTTTTTGTTTCCTTGTAGGTTTTCTTTTGTTCTCTGCTGTATAATTTTTATTTTGTTCTTTTTTCTTCTTCCTCCCCGCTACCCACCACTTGAGCATTGGATATATTTGTATATAGGTATTGATATATACATACACTTATACATATATACACATACATACACATATAAACATATATTTTCCCTAAGAGATTCTACTCCTAATCTTTGTTTTTATGTTTGTGCATACATTTTTTTTTACTATCTCTCCTAACTCCTGTACTTTACTTTTACCTTACCCTCCTATTACTTAACCTACCCCCACTCCAGTAATCCTTCCCTTATCCTTCCGTTCCCCTAAATCTAAACTCCCTTTTATATCCCCCTTTTAACCTATTTCCACACCCTCTCCTCTAAAGATCCCTCCTTTATTCTCTCACCCTCCCTATCCCCTTAAAGTTTTATTTCTTTCTAAATTTAGATGACTTTTACATTCTTCTAAATGTATATGTATTTTCCCCTCTTGAACTCATTGCCAAGGAGAGTAGGTTTACAGAGCTAACAGCCCCCCTCCCCCATCTAATTTCTCTGTATTAGTTCTTCCTCTTGTATCTCATTTACAAAACATAATTACTCTTTTAGCTGTACTTGAATAGTTTTACTTTTGGAAGTAATTTCATACACAGGTCTACCCCAATCTTCCTTTATAAGTTACCTAAATATTAGTAACAATCTTAGATATAGGTTTTACATTTTTCATGCATAAAAGGTAAAAATTCTATCCTTATTTAGTCCCTTGTAATTGGTCATTGGTATGTAATTTATATTTCTATTGACTCTTGTATGTTAAATTTTCTATTGAGTTCAAGGTGTTTTTTTTTTTAAACAAAGACCTGAAAGTCTGACAATTGATCAGATTTCCATTTGTTTTTCATTCAGAATTATGCTTAGCTTTGCTGGGTATGATATTTTTGACCAGAAGAGCAGTTCTTTTGTTCTTTGATATATAGAGATCCAAGATCTGAGATTTTTTAGTGTTGCCACTGCTAGGCCTTGTGTGATTCTAACTGTGGTACTGCCATATGTAAATTGTTTTTTTCTTGTTGCTCATTATATTTTGTCCTTGATCTGGAGATTTCAGAATTTGACTATAATATTCCTGTGAGTTTTCCTCGTAGGATCTCTTTCAGGTGATGATTAGTGACTTTTTTTCTGTTTTTACTTTCCCCTCTTGTTCTAATGCTTCAGGAAATTTTTCTTTAATTATTTCTTGTATTATTGTATCAAGATTCTTTTTTTAATCAGAACGTTCAGGTAGTCTAATTATTCTTATGTTTTCTCTTTTTGCTTTATTCTTTAGCTCTGTTGTTCTTCTTAGGAGATGTTTCACTTTCTCCTCTATTTTTTTATACACACACACACACACACACACACACATATATGTTATTTTTTCATCTCTTATAACTTCACTGGCTTCCCCTTGCCTAATTTTGATTTTCAAGGACTCATTTTCTTCCTTAAGATTCTGGATCAACTTTTTTGTTTTTTATTAATTTATTTTGATTTATCAAAAATCACTTCAATAAGATTTTGAGTTTTAAATTTTTCTCCCCCTCCCTCACCACCTCTTTCCCCAAGATGGCTCACAATCTGATATAAGCTATACATATACATTCCTATTAAACAGAATTTCACATTAGTCATGTTGTAAGGAAGAATTAGAACCAATAGAAAGCACCACCAGAAAAAGGACACAAAACAAAACAGAAGAAAATAATAGCAAATAGTATGCTTCAATTTGCATTCAAGCTCCATAGTTCTTTTTTTTGGACATGGATAGCATTTTCCATCATGAAACCTTTGGAGATATCATAGATCCTTGCATTGTTAAGAAGGGCTAAATCCATCAAAGTTAGTCAGCACACAACATGGCTGTTACTGTGTGCTGTTACTGTGTACAACATTCTCTTGGTTCTGCTCACTTTACTCAGCATCAGTCCAGACAAGTCTTTCCAGGTTTTTCTGAAGTCCATTCGCTCATCATTTCTTATGGCACAATAGTATATCATTACATTCATATACCACAACTTGCTCAGCCATTCCTCACCTGATGGGCATCCTCTCAATTTCTAATTCTTTGCCACCACGAAAAGAGCTGCTAGAAATATTTTTGTGCATGTGAGTCATTTTCCCATTTGTAGGATCTCTTTGGGATACAGCCCTAGAAGTGCTATTTCTGGGTCAAAGGGCATGCACATTTTTTATAGCCCTTTAGGCATAGCTCCAAATTGCTCTCCAAAATGGTTGAATCATTTCACAACTCCACCAACAATGCATTAGTGTTCCAATTTTCCCACATCTTCTCCAACATTTATCATTTTGCTGTTTTGTCATGTTGGCCAATTTGATAGGCATGATGTGGTACCTCAGAGTTGTTTTGATTTGCATTTCTCTAATCAGTGGTGATTTAGAGCATTTCTTCATATGACTGTAGATGACTTTAATTTCTTCATCTGAGAAAGGCCTGTTCATATCCTTTGACCATTTATCAATTAGGGAATGACTTGTATTCTTATAAATTTGACTTAATTCTCTATATGTTTTAGAAATGAGGTTCATATCAGAGACACTGGTTGTAAAAATTCCCAATTTTCTACTTTCCTTCTAATCTTGGTTGCATTGGCTTTGTTTGTGCAAAAACATTTCAATTTGATGTAATCAAAATTATACATTTTGCATTTTGTAATGTTCTCTATCTCCTGTTTGGTCATAAATTCTTCTGTTCTCCATAAATATGATAGGCAAACTATTCCTTGCTCTCTCGGTTTGATTATAATATCAGCCTTTATTTCTAAATCATGAACCCATTTTGACATTATTTTGATATATGGTGTGAGATTTTGGTCTAAGCTTAGTTTCTGTCATACTCTTCAAGTTTTCCCAGCAGTTTTTGTCAAATAATGGGTTCTTATCCCAGAAGCTGGGGTCTTTGGGTTTATCAAATAGTAGATTACTGTAGTCATTGACTACTGTATTTTGTGTACCTAACTTATTCCACTGATCCACCACTCTATTTCTTAGCCAGTACCAAACGGTTTTAATGATTGCTATTTTATAATATAGTTTTAGATCTGGAACAGCTAGGCCACCTTCCCCTGCATTTCTTTTCATTAGTTCCCTTGATATCCTGAAACTTTTGTTTTTCAAATGAATCCTGTTATTGTTTTTTCTAGCTCTATAATTTTTTTTTGGTAGTTTGATTGGTATGGCACTGAATAAATAAATTAGCTTAGGTAGAATTGTCATTTTTATTGTATTAGTTCAGCCTACCCATGAGTAACTGATCTTTTTCCAGTTATATAGATTTGATTTTATTTGTTTGGAAAGTGTTTTGTAATTGCATTCATATAGCTTCTTGCTTTGTTTTGGTAGGTAAACTCCTAAACATTTTATAATGTCTACAGTAACTTAAAATGGAACTTCTCTTTCTATGTCTTGCTGTTGAGTTTTATTGGTAATATATAGAAATGCCAATGATTTATGTGGGTTTATTTTATTGCCTGTAACTTTGCTAAAGTTGTTTATTATTTCAAGTAGTTTTTTTACTTGATTCTTCAGGATTCTCAAAGTATATCATCATGTCATCTGCAAAGAGTGATAGCTTTTTTCTTTGCCTATTCTAATATCTTCAATTTCTTTTTCTTCTCTTGTTGCTAAAGCTAACATTTCCAGTACCATATTGAACAAGAGTGGTGATAATGGACATCCTTGTTTCACCTCCTGATCTTATTGGAAATGCTTCTAGCTTGTCCCCATTACATATGATGCTTGCTGAAGGTTTTAGATATATGCTACTTATTATTTTAAGGAAGACTCCATTTATTGCTACGCTCTCTAATGTTTTTAATTGGTATGGGTGTTGTAGTTTGTCAACAGCTTTTTCTGCACCTATTGAGATGATCATGTGGTTTCTGTTAGTTTTGCTGTTGATATGATCAATTATGCTGATAGTTTTCCCAATATTTAAACAGCCCTGCATTCCTGGTATAAATCCTTTCTATTCATAGTGTATTATTCTTGTCATAAGTTTGTGTAATGTATTTGCTAATATTTTACTTAAAATTGGTCTATAATTTTTTTTCTCTGTTTTGACTCTTCCCGGTTTAGGTATCAGAATGATATTTGTATTATAAAAAGAATTTGATAAGACTCTTCTTCACCTATTTTCCCAAATAGTCTATATAGTATTAGATTTAATTGTTCTTTAAATGTTTGATAGAATTCACTTGTAAATCCATCTGGCCCTGGAGATTTTTCCCTAGGGAGTTTATCAATTGCTTGTTCAATTTCTTTTTCTAAGATGCAGTTATTTATTTTACTTCATCTTCTGTTAATCGGGACAATTTATATTTTTGTGAATATGTATCCATTTCACTAAGATTGTCAAATTTATTGGCATACAGTTGGGCAAAATTATTCTTAATTATTGTTTTAATTTCCTCTTCCTTGGTGGTAGAGTCACCCTTTTCATTTTTGATAGTGGTAATTTGGTTTTCTTCTTTTCAAAATTAAAATAATCAAAAGTTTATCTATTTTATTGGGTTTTTTTTCCATAAAACCAACTCTTAGTTTTATTTATTAGTTCAATAGTTTTCTTATTTTCAATTTCATTAATTTCTCCTTTGGTTTTCAGTTTTTTTAATTTGATGTTTAATTGAAGATTTTTCATTTGTTCTTTTTCTAGTTTTTTTGAACTTGTGTGCCCAGTTCATTGATCTCCTCTTTCTCTATTTTATTCATTTAATCATTTAGAGATACAAAACTTCCCCCAAGAACTGTTTTTGCTACATCCCATAAGTTTTGGTATGTTGTCTCATTATTGTCATTCTCTTGAATGAAGTTATTGATTGTTTCTATTAATTGTTGTTTGAATCATTTATTTCTAGGATTAGATTATTTAATTTCCAATTATTTTTTAGTCTATCATTCTGCGGCCCTTCATTACATATAATTTTATTGCATCATGATCTGAAAAGATGCATTTAATATTTCTGCCTCTCTGCATTGGACTGTGAGGTTTTTATGCCCTAGTGCATCATCAATTTTTGTGTGTATGCCATGTACCACCAAGAAAAAAGTATATTCCTTTCTATCTCCATTCAATTTTCTCCAGAAGTCTATCATACCTAACCCTTCTAATATTCTATTCACCTCCTTAACTTCTTTCTTGTTTATTTTGTGGTTAGATTTATCTAGTTCAGAGAGGGGGAAGTTGATGTCTCTCATTAATACAGTTTTGCTACGTATTTCTTCCTGTAACTCTCTGTACTTCTCCTCTAACCATTTGGTGCATATATGTTTAACAATGATATTACCTCATTGTTTATGGTGCCTTTTAGCAGAATGTAGTTTCCTTCTTCATCTCTTTCAATTAAATCTATTTTTGTTTTTGCTTTGTTTGAGATCAGGATTGCTACCCCTGACTTTTTTACTTCAGCAGAATCACAATGTATTTTATTCCAGCCTTTTACCTTTACCCTGTGTGTGTCCCTCTTTTTTGAATGTATTTCTTGTAAACAACATATTGTAGGATCATGTTTTTTAATCCATTCTGCTATGTGCTTTTATTTTATGGGACAATTCATCCCATTCACATTCACAGTTATGATTACTATCTTTGCCTTTATCTCCATTTCTCCTTTCTCCCTTTCTTCCTCACTAGTGTTTTGCTTCTGATGACTGCCTCCCTCAGTCCTGCCTCCCTTCTATTAGCCACGTCCCTTTTCATCCCCTTTACCTTTACTACATCTTACCTCCTCTATACCCTCTCCCTTTTCTTTCCCCTTTTCCCTCCTACTGCCTAGAGGGCAAGTTAGATTTCTATACCTAAGTGACTATGTTATTCCCTCCTTGAGACAAATCTGATGAGAGTAAGGTTCAAACAATGTTCATCTCCCTCCTTTATTTCCCACTACTGTAATAGGTTTTTGTGCCTTTTCCTGTAACATAATTTATTCTTGTCTGCCTCCTCCTTTCCTTCTCTCCCAGTACATTCCCTTAATTAGATCAGATTAACCCACTTACCTACCTGATTAGATATTTTTTATCCTTACATCAAAGTCAATTTATACCCACTCCCTCTGTGTATACCCCTTTAACATGGTATGATAACAATGCAGTTCTCAAGAGCTACAAGTGTCGTCTTCCTTTGTAGGGATGTAAACAGTTTGCCCTTAATAATAACATGCTCTTTTTTTTCTGTCTCATTTATCTTTTTATGCCTCTGTTGAGTCTTGTATTTAAAGATCAAATTTTTGGTTGAGCTCTGGTCTTTTTATCTGGAACTTTTGGAAATCCCCTGTTTTATTGAATATCCATCTCCTCCCCTAAAAGATCATGCTCATTTTCACTGGGTAGCTGATCCTTGGTTGTAATCCAAGCTCCCTTACCTTATGGAATGTTGTATTTGACACCCTGCAATCTTTTCATGCAGAAGCTGCAAAGTCTTATGTAATCCAGACTGTGGTGCCATGATATTTAAATTGTTTCTTTCTGGCTGTTTGCAATATTTTCTCTTTAACCTGGTAATTTGGGTATTTGGCTACTACATTCCTTGCCATTTTCAATTTGGGATCTCTTTCAGGACGTGATTGGTGGATTCTTTCTATGGCTATTTTACCCTCTGCTTCTAGGACCTCAGGGCAATTTTGCTTGATGATTTCCTGAAACAAGCTGTCCAGGCTCTTTTTTTCATTGTGGTTTTCAGGCAGACCAATAATTTTTAAACCGTCTCTCCTGGTTCTATTTTCCAGGTCAGTTGTTTTACCAATGAGGTATTTTAGGTTATCTATTTTTTCATTCTTTTGTTTCTGTTTGACTGATTCTTGCTCTCTCATGGAGTTATTAGCTTCCATTTGCCCAATTCTAATTTTTAACAGATCATTTTCTTCTATCAGATTGTGTAGCTACTTCTCCATTTGGCCAGTTGTATTTTTAGGGACTTGTTTTCTTCAGTGTACTTTTTTTCCAGTTGACCAATTGTATTTTTTAAGGACTTGTTTTCTACAGTTAATTTTTGTCCTTCCTTTTCCAAGCTATTGACTCTCTCTTGTATATCTCTCACTTTTCCCAATTTTTCTTCTATCTCTCTTATTTGATTTTTAAAATCCTTCTTGAGCTCTTCCAAGAAGGCTTTTTAGGCTTCAAACCAGTTCATATTCTCTTTTGAGGTTCCACATGTGGGTTTGTTGACAGCGTTGTACTCTTCCGAATTTCTGCCTTGATCTCCACTCTTCCCATAATAAGAATCTATTATATGTTTCTTTTTGCTCATGGTTTGTTAATTTCCTAGCCTTTAAAGAGACTGAGCTCTCCTGCTGGGGAACAGGGAGCACTGACCCAAGCTTTTCGTGTTGGGAGCCTGGGGCATGGTTTTGTGTGGTGGGGCCTCAACTGCTGGCAGTTGGAAGCTGCAGGGTCCTGGCAGCTTACCTGCTGTTGGGCTGGAATCAGTAACCCTGGAACTCCAGGGGTAGGATTGGGTAACCTGGCACCTGGAGGTTGTTTGCTCACCCAAGACTTTCCTTCCTTTTGCTTTCTTTGGCTTCTTTTGGATGGATGTTTAACTACTGTGGAATGTTTCTCCACCTGGAGCTTTCCCCTTTGGAGCACTTCCCAGAGTTTTGCTGAGGCGCTGGGGGACTTGGTTGCCTCAGAACGCTGAGGCACATGATGGTATTTTGAATTGGTTTGCACTGGTTCCCCTGCCATTACTGAGACACTCAGGGGTCCTGGTGTTGGTGTTTGCCTGCTCCAGCACCTGGTGTTCAGGACCTCCCCATGGTATGCTGAGATGGGCCTTTCCGCTAGCTTGCTGGGATGTCTCCCATTCTGTACTGCTCCTCTTTCCCCAGGGCAAGAGGTGCTATTCCCATTAATCCTTCAAGCTACCTGGTCCACTGGGCTACTGCACCCCATCTTTCTGCTGGTTCATCTGTTCCAGAGTTTTTCCTGGGACAATATTTTCCAGGCTTTCAGGGGTTAATAAGGGACAGTGAGAGTGACTTACTTCTTCCTCCGCCATCTTGGCTCTTGGAAGTGAAACCTCCAGGAGTATTAGTGCTTGAGGAGACAATGGGCTCTGGCAGAGAACATTCAAAAGCCTTCAAATATAGAGTTGAGTGGGAATTGCTTAGTCATATTCTTTAAATTTTCTTTCTGATTCGTCCCTTTTAAATGGTATAGCATTATTCCTTTGGACCTACTTCATTATTTTCAAACTTCTGTATTTTTTTACTTCTTTTTTTACAAATGAATTTATTTTTAGTTTTCAACATTCACTTCCACAAGATTTTGAGTTCCAAATTTTCTCCCCATCTTGTCCCTCCCCCCACCCCAAGATGGCATGCATTCTGAGTACCCCTTCTCTGACCTGTCTTTCCTTCTATCTCTCCCCCCCACCTCTTCTCTTATTCCTTCCCCTTCAGTTTTCCTGTAGGGCAGGATAGATTTCTATACCCCATTGCCTGTATATCTTATTTCCCAGTTGCATGTGAAAACATGTCTTTTTTTTTAACTCTTGCTTTTAAAATTTTGGGTTCCAAATTTTCTCCCTTCCTGCCTCTCCACCCACCCTCATTTGAGAAGGCAAGCAACTTGATACAGGTTATACATGTGTAATCATGCAAAACACTTCCATAGTAGTCATGTTGCGAAAAACTAAGTATATCTCCCTTCATCCTGTCTCAGACCCCATTTATTCCATTCTGTCTTTTGACTCTGTCCCTCCTTAGAAGTGTTTGCTTATGATTACACCCTCCACCAGTGTGCCATCCCCTCTTTCATCCTCCTCCTCTCTTGTCCCCTTCTCCACCCCTATTTTCCTGTAGGGTAAGATAGATTTCCATACCCAGTTGAGTGTGTATGTTATTCCCTCCTTAAGCCAAATCCTATGAGAATAAGATTCAGTCATTCCCTCTCAACTTCCCCCATTTCCCCTCCACTGTAAAAGCCTTTTCTTGTCTGTTTTATGTGAGATAATTTACCCCATTCTACCTCTCCCTTTATCTTTCTCTCCATGTAATTCTCTCTCACTGCTTAATTTTATTTTCCAGATATCACTCCTTCATCTTTAACTCACTCTGCGCCCTCTATCTATCTATCCATCTCTCTCTCTCTCTCTCTCTCTCTCTTTCTCTCTCTCTCTCTCTCTCTATCTATCTATACACACACACACATACACACACACACACACACACACACACACACACACACACATATATATATTTCCCCCCCCCCAACTACCCTAATACAGACAAAGGACTCATGAGTTACAAATATCTTTCCATGCAGAAATGTAAACAGTTCAAACTTAATAAGTCTCTTATGATTTATCTTTCCTGTTTACCTCTTCATGTTTCATTTGAGTCTTGTATTTGAAAGTCAGATTTTCTATTCTCCTCTGGTCTTTTCGTGAAGAATGTTTGCAAATCCCCTATTTCACTGAATGACCATTTTTTTCCCTGAAGGATTATGCTCAGTTTGCTGGGTAGGTGATTCTTGGTTGTAATCCTGCCTCCTTTGCCCTCTGGAATATCATATTCCTAGCCCTGCAGTCCCTTAATGTAGAAGCTGCTAAGCATTGTGCTATCCTGATTGCGTTTCCACAATACTTGAATTATTTCTTTCTGGCTGCTTGCAATATTTTCTCCTTGACCTGGGAACTCCGGAATTTGGCTACAAAATTCCTAGGAGTTTTCCTTTGGGGATCTCTTTCAGAGGTGATTGGTGGATTCTTTCAATTTCTATTTTGCTCTCTGGTTCTAAAATATCAAGGCAGTTTTCCTTGATAATTTCTTGAAAGATGATGTCTATGCTTTTTTTTTGATCATGGCTTTCAGATAGTCCAATCATTTTTAAATTCTCTCTCCCAGGTCTATTTTTCAGGTCACTTGTTTTTCCAATGAGATATTTCACATTGTTTCCTATTTTTTCATTCTTCTGGATTTGCTTTACAGTGTCTTGATTTCTCATAAAGTCACTAGCTTCCAATTGCTCTATCCTAATTTTTAAGGAAGTATTTTCTTCAGTAAGCTTTTGGACTTCCTTTTCCATTTGGCCAATTCAGCTTTTTAAGGCATTCTTCTCTTAATTGGCTTTCTGGACCTCTTTTGCTATTTGGATTAGGCTATTTTTTATGGTGTTATTTTCTTCAGTATTTTTGGGTTCTCCTTCAGCAAGCTGTTGATTTGTTTTTCATGATTTTTTTGTATCACTCTGTTTTTCTTCTACTTCTCTTAATTGCTTCTCAAAATCCTTTTTGAGCTCTTCCATGTCTTGGGACCAATTCATATGTTTCTTGGAGCCTTTGGATGTAGAAGTTTTGACTTTGTTGTTGTCTTCTGGTTGTATGATTTGATCTTCTTTGTCACCAAAGTAAGATTCTATGGTCAGGCTCTTTTTTGCACTGCTTGCTCATGATCCCAGCCAGTTACTTGAGTTATAAACTCTTTGTTAAAGTAGGGGTCTGCTTCCATTGTGGAAAATGTACTGTCCCGGGCTTCAGGGATTTTGTGGAGCTGTTTTCAGAGATACTTCTAGGCACCTGTACATTTTCAGTTCTTCCAAGGTGCTATGATGAAGGACAAAGTGTTTATTCCTTTCCTGGCCTGTGCTCTGATCTATGAATGACCACAAGTATTCTTTTCTCTCTTGGAACTGTGAGGAGGATTCTGTCTCCATAGCCACTACCAACTCCACCATGCCAACACTCATCCTCACCCCAGGACCCCCACCCAGAACTATGACCCAGATCCAAGCACAGGCAAAGCAAGAGAATCCTGCACCAGCAGAGAGATCCCTGCAATCCCCGTCTGATCAACAACTTGATTCTCGATTCCCCTTCAGTCTGTGGGCTAGAAGCTCTAGAGGCAGCCGTGGCCTTGGGACTGCACTTAGGGACTGGGCCTGGGACCCCACATTTTTCTCTCACCACAGACACAGACTTTTCCCACTGACCTTCTAAGTTGTCTTTGGCGTTCCTGGGTTGAGAAGTCTGGAAGCCGCCACAACTACCCGTGATTCAGTCCTCTGAGGCCTGCTCCAGGTTTGTTGTGGACTGCATGCCAAGGCCAAACTGTGCTCCTCTCACTGCCAGGTGAAATATACCTTTCTGATCAATCATCCAGGTTATCTTGGGCTGGAAATTTGTTTCACTCTGTCTTTTTGTGGGTTCTGCTGCTTTAGAATGTGTTTAGAGCCATTTTTATAGGTATTTGGAGGGGTTTGGGGGAGAGCTTAAGCAAGTCACTGCTTTTACTTCCTTTCCAACCCTCTCTAGAGTCCCAACCACTTTATCTCATTTAGTGGAAGGTATTATTAAAGCATATGAAGCTGGCTTAGAGAAGTTGTTCTCTTGGTGCCAATTACTTATCCTTCAGCAGGGTTCATTCTAAGATTCTAGTCTCACTCCCTTCCATCTATATAAAATCAGTTCACAGTGTAACCAGAATTTTTTTTGTTACTCATGGAATACAACTCTAAAGTGCTCTTTGATTGGCTTTCTAAATTTCCTATCCCTACCCTCCCTCCATCCCTCAAAAATGAAAGGGAAAATTAAAAAAAAAAACTTCTGTCCACTTCTTTTCTTGAACCTATACCACCATTTTCCTACACATTATTGTCCTACCCTCCTTAACTCAGCAGAAAAAAAAATCTTCTGTTTTATGCCCCATCATCAAAAATAATATTTTACTCATGAAAGGGGGTGTTTTTTACTCCTTGAAATAGTCTCTTTGTACCCTTGTCCTTTTCTTGATTTTTTCATGTTTTCATAATTTGCTTTGTAGATTCTTTCCCCAATGATTTTCTTTGTTTTTTCTTCTATATAAGTTTTTGGTAATTTTAAATTTTATTTTAAATACAAATTGAGAAAAGAAGAAAAAGAACATTTCCATGTACACCAAAGAACACAAGACAGGATTCAATATCAAATAATAGTTTTTAAAAATTATATATTTCTTTGAATTACAGGTAAAATTCTTTTTAACATTTATATTTTTGAGTTCCAAATTCTCTCCTTCTTTTCCTCCACTCCCCCTCCTTAAAACATTAACCAGTTTGATATAAATGATACGTATGCAGTCATGCAAAACATATTTGCATATTAGTCAGGTTGTGAAAGGAAACACAAAAAACCTCCACAAAAATGAAAGCAAAATATAGTATGTTTTTATAATCAGTTACACACCATCATTTATTTCTTTGGAAGTGGCTAATATTTTTAACCATGAGTCCCATCCAATGTATATAATTTTCATTTTCTTGTAAGAGGAGGTACGTTAAAGTTGTTTAACTTGCATTTCTCTAATCAATAGTGATTTAGAACATTTTCCATATGACTATAGATAGTTTTGATCTCTTCATATTAAACTGCCTGTTCAAATCCTTTGACCATTTATCAATTGGAGAATGACCTATATTCTTATAAATTTCATTCAGTTCTCTATATACTTGAGAAATGAGACTTTTATCTGAGATAGTTCCTGCTAAAAAAAAATTCCCTTAGCTTTCTGCTTCCTTCTAATCTGTGTTGCATTGGTTTTATTTGTGCAAAAATGTTATTTTTAATTTAATACAATCAAAACTATCCATTTTACATCTCTAAAGCTCTCTATCTTTGGCTTGGTCATAAATCCTTGTATCGTCCATAGATCTGTGAGGTAAACTATCCCATGCTCACCTAATTTTTTTGTGGTATCACTTTTTACATCTAACTCATGTACCCATTTTGACCTCATCTGGTATATGGTGTAAGACATTCTATACTTACTTTCTACCATACTATTTCCAGCCTTCACAGCAGTTTTTGTCAAATAGTAAGCTCTTATCTGAAAAGCTTGGATCTTTAAGTTTATCCAACAATAGGTTACTGTGGTCATTTACTACTCTGTCTTATTTACACAATCTATTCCATTGATCCACCACTTTATTTCTTAGCCAGTACCAAATTGTGTTGATGTTTCCACTTTATAATACAATTTGAGATCTAGTACTGCTAGGCCACTTTCCTTCACATTTTTTTCACCAATTTCCTTAATATTCTTGACCTTTTGTTCTTCTTGATGAATTTTAGTATTTTTTCTACCTCTACAAAATAATTTTGGGTAGTTTGATTGGTATGGAACTGAATAAATAAATTTATTTAGGTAGAATTATCATTTTTACTATTTTGGCTTAGCCTTCTTATGAACAATTAATATCTTGCCAGTTGTTTGCATCTGACTTTGTGTGAAAAGTGTTTTGTAATTGTGTTCATATAGGTCCTGTGTTTGTCTGAACAGGTAGACTCCCAAATACTTTATATGGTCTACAATAATTTAAATATTTTTTTCTATCTTTTGCTGCGGGACTTTGTTGGTAACATAAAAATGTTCACAATCCTGCAACTTTGCTAAAGTTGTTAATTATTTCAACTAATTTTAATTGATTCTCTAGGAGTCTCTAAATATGGCATCTTATCATCTGCAAAGAGTAATAGTTTATCTTTGCTTATTCAATATCTCTCAGACAATATGAGGTTTTTTAAAAAAATGAAAAGGGCTCCCACTTCAAACTCACAGGTTTGCCTAACCTTTACTAGATGGAAACACAAATTTCATTTCAAACATACCAACATTTTTCATTGTTGGCTCTATCAATTTGTCTACTCTCCATTTAGTCATTTTTTATGTTAAATTCCATGTTTTCCCTCTGGGTTCTTTTGCGTAAATGACTTATTTATATCCTATTTTAATGTCATTTTATATGTAGTATACAAAAACTTTGCAGGTTATGTTATTTGGACACATTAGTCAACCTTCTTTGCTTTCTGGAATGCCATATTTTGTTTTCTTTTCCCCTCTAGATTCTTATAACATAATAGTCCCAAGCTTCCCTGTTTGATTTTCCTTATGATAACAATAAATATCTACAAATGTTTTTATTTGAAGCTTTACTACAATGATTTTTAGTGAAGTAATCTTCACGTTTCTATTCACATTCTGTGTGAATCCCTTCAAATTGAAATTTCACATCTCACATTTTTTCACAACTTTCCTTAGTATAGTCTTAAAATTCTTATTCATCATCATTTTCTCCAAGTCTTATAACATTTAGATGACTTTATCATCCAACATACAAGTTCAGTATTGATTTGTAAAGCTCTCATATTTTCTTCCAAATATGTTGCTGTTTTTGTTCAGTTAATTTTCTTTCTGCTTTTACACTTTCATTGTAATTCTGTCATTTTGTTTTTCAGAGAACTGACTGATTTGGGAAATTTTTTTTAAAAATTCTTTGGTTTTTTGATAAGTTCTTGTTTGAGATCTCTCCTTTCCAATTTCATTTTACCCTTTGCCTGCTTTTCTGAACTATTTCAGATTCTTACAGTTTCTTCCTTATCATTTCTGAGGGGCTTGCAGAATTTACTGTAATTTGGGAACTTTTCCAAGGAATTTTGACAGTTTCTTTTCCTTCAAAATATTTCTTTTTGGGAAAATTTTGCTTAGCTCATCTCTCTTTAATCCATTTCTATTTGCTATTCTGCTTATTTTCATATGGTGTCTATACTGCAAAGTTTTTAACGTAGATCTCTTTGTTGTTCCCTTTTTCAACTTTTTTTCATGTCACTGAAGTTGGACGAATTGGTCGCCTTCAAGAAGTGAAAGGAAACAAGTGAGAGACTGCTACAATGAGATTATGAGAGGGCACTGTATGGGGACCAATTGCCAACCTTTCTCACCCTATTCTTCTGGGATCCACACTCCTTTCAGCAATTGAGTTTTCTTCATTCCTATGCTAAGACTGGGGTTGGGGTGATGAAGAAGGTAGTCAGGAGAAACCCCCAAATTAATGCTGAGGAAAACTCTGAGAAGTCATTGTAACTAGTGATCACTGCCTCCATCTCTTTCTCACCTCTGACATTATCATTCTTCTGCAGGCCCTCACCAACTCATGGTAGCACTATCATAATAAGCTATTGGATGGTCCTCCCTGACTCAGATGTCTCCACCTTCCAATTCATCTTCCACTCAGCTGTCAAAATAACCTTCCTAGGGGTCACATCGGATTATGTCACTCCCCTACTTAATAAACCCCAATGGCTCCTTATTTTTTCTAAAATTAGTTATGAAATCTCTTGTTGGATACTTGAAGCCCATCATAGCCTGCCCCTCCCCCAAGATTTAATATCTGCGCCCCTTATAATTGAGTGTGATGCAGTGACACTGGCCTCCTTGCTGTTCCTCAAACAAAGAAAAAAAATCTCTAGCTACAGATTCAGCACATTTTCATTGGTTGTCCTTTATTCCTGGAATGTTCTTTCTTCTTATCATTTCCTCCTGCCTTCTCTAGCTTCATTCAAGTCCCAGCTAGAATTTTACCTTCTACAGGAAGTCTTTTTTGCCTAATGCCCCTTAATTCTATTGCCTTCCATATATATATATATATAAAATTTGTTTGCACACAGTTGTTTTATGTTATCTGTCCCATTAGACTGTGAGCTTCTTGAAAGCAAGCCTTGTCTTTTAGACAGTACTTTGAATCCCTGGTGTTTGGCACAGTGTCTCACACATAGTAGCCACTTAATAAATGTTTATTGGCTGAATAACAAAATAGATGGGAAATTCATGAATTGCAGATATGGCACAAAGGGAAGATGTTTAATGAACTCTATTGTCACTGAAAATTAATTTTTTATGGCATTCAAAAAGTTGATGGGATTTTAGGTTTCATGAAGAGAGGTATAATGTATAAAACTAGAGATTTAGTAATTCAAGTCAAAAAACATTTATTATATGCTTCCTATGAACCCAAAATGGAGCTTCTAGCAGCAATTCACCAGTCAGATGATGGGGCTCCAGGACTAGAGTTATCTTCTAGGGTGAGAAGAATATAGAGGACGAGGCATCTTGCCAGAGTGAGAAGGCTGCTAGGGCAAGCAGGAGCACAGTCAAGTGTAGATCTGGGGAAAGCACTGAGGGAGTAATTGTAGGTATGACCTGATCATGTTCTCAAAATGGTGAATCAAGAAGGAAATCACTAATCAGAAGTTAGGGATACTTAGGCAGCAATAGCTCCCAGGGTGTAAGATGGCAACAGAGTTGGTGCCATCTGCTAGGGTGAGAAGGCTGCTAATATATAAAGAAAAATCTAGAGAGTCAAGAGTGCAGCCAGAGAAAAAAGTGGAGTGAGATGTGATTATCCTGTTTTTCTGTGCTCTTCCATGCTCATACCATATCTAGATTATTATGTTCAATTTTGTAGCAAATGTGAGGAAAGATTTTAACTAACTATGGAGTGTACAGAAAAGGACATCCAGTGTAGTAAAGGGCCATGACATTATGTCATATGGGAACTGGTTGAAGGAGTTAACAATGTTAAGAAGGACGACTTAGATGGAAGAGATGATAACTTCCAGTATTTGAAGGAATAATAGGTAAAAAAGAATTAGGCTTCTTCAGCCTAATCCCAGAACTAGAAGAAATGGTCAAAAGTTGCAGACAGAAAGATATAGGCTGGGGGCAGCTAGGTGATGCAGTGGAAAGACCACCAGCCTTGAAGTCAGGAGGACCTGAGTCCAAATCTGGCCTCAGACCAAACATTTGACACTTACTAGGCCCTGGGCAAGTCGCTTAACGCCAATTGCCTAAAAATTAAAAAAAAAATAAAAAAGAAAGATATAGGTTTGATAAATGAAAATGTAAGATCTACAGGTGACCAAAAAGAGAATCAAATGTCTCGGGAGGTAGTGGGTTTTGTCTCCACTAAAAGTCTTTAAACAAAGGTTAATTGACTGTTTTTTTCAGAGTTGTAATGAAGAGGAGTCCCATTGATTTTGGGATTGCTACCCTGGGCTAACATGTCTTGATTAATAAATAAGTAAGCACAATTTCAACTAAACTGTAACCCGTGGCCAGTCCCAGACGTTTGGCATCCAAGTTAGTCATCTTCCTCAATCATCTTGCCATCTATGCTGCTACTTCATAGTCACTTCCACCCAAACTTCCACCTCTTGCTTTGCTGGGTTCCAAAGACATCTTTATAATTTTTGGTCTCTAGGTTCTGACACCATTGTTAGATATGGCTTATCTGGGTGAGTTCTGGGTGAGTTTCAAGGAAATACTAATGGGCCCAGATAGTTCTTAGACTAAAGGCCCATAAACTCTCCTAAAATACCAAAAAAAGATCTTCTAATTTCTCTTCGGAGACATTTGTAGGCATTGCTCTGCCAGATCCTTTCCAACATCACAGTAAACTAAGAGCAGATTTCGAGGGAGAAGAGGATAGGCAGAGAAGTCTTGGGCAGTTTGACAAGGGCAGAATTCTATTCATATCCTGACAAGCAAGAAGCATGAAATAGGCTCTCACCTTCTAGAAAAGAGGAATGTCAGAAGTAGTTGGACAAGGGGGCAGGGAACTAAAGTCGTGCTTCCTTCCTCCCAGTTTTTGTCTATGGCTGGCTTTAAGGCCATTACTTCATTAGATTGCAATTCTATTTATTTATTTATTCAATGCTTTATCTATCTATCCATTTATTTATTTATTTATTTGTTTATCACTGCCTGAACAATTTGTAGGACCAAAAGAATCCAGACTCTGTGTTTGACCTGGAAAATCTGGCAACAGCAGGATTGGATTTATTTGATGCTGGAATGGAAATAATCAGTATCACTTTGAGATACAGCCTGGTTCTCTTCCCGAAGCACCTGGAAGTACAAGGTAAGGGGGAAATTCAAAATGTTCTGATATTAAAACCCAAGATTCCAGCCTAAGTGGTTTAACCCAGTTTTATGCAAAAATTGGCCCAACACTTTACCATTGTGATTGAAAACCTCTCGAATAAGATTGTAGCTTATCGGGTAGAGTCCTATAACAGTGGGAAGCAGAAAAAAAGAATGAGCTGACAAGAAAAGGACAAATAAGAGAGGATGGGCACATGACTCAGGGCACAGCAGCTGACTTTTCCACTTACCAGAACCACATTTTCCACCAAAGCAACTATTCTAGCTCCCTATGACCGCACAAAATGTTGGCTTATTCCTGGAGCAGATGCGCCTATTAACTAGCAGCTTACAATGTAAGTGGGCCCTTTTTAAATGAAAAAGTAGAACAGAACATTCCTGGAATAATTTTCATTCATGGGAATTAAGGATACTAAATGCTTTCCACATGCACCCAATCAGTTGATCAACAAGCATTTATTAGGCACCTACCATGCGTCAAACCTTGTTCTAGCTTCTGGGGATACAAAAACAAAGAATGAAATAATATCTTCCATCAAAGATTTGATATTTTAACAGGGGAGTCAAGTGCACATATAACTATATAAAGAATAATTATAAAGAGTATAACTACTGTCCTCTGTTTCTCCTCTCTGTTGTGGCTAAACTCCTTGGAAATGCCATATACAATAGGTGCTTCTATTCCCTTTCTGCTCTTTTCCTCTTCTTAACTCTTTGTAGCCTAGCTTCCAAACTATTTATTCAGTCAAAACTGCTCACCCCAAAGTTACTGAGGATCTCTTAAATGACAGATTTAAAGTATTTTCCCTCAATCTTCATCCTTCTGGAAAAGAAAAAGGCCATTAGACTTAGCAATTAAAAGAATTTCTCTCTTCTGCATTATCTGACACCATTAATTCCCTACCTCTCCTTGATTCTCTCTTCTCTACATATTTTCCTGACATTGCTTTCTGCTGCTTCTCCAGTTGTCTGACTTTACTAGAACTCCTTCTGGGTCTCACCCACTAAATATGAGTGTCCCACTAGACTCTGTCCTGAGCCTTCCTCTCTTCTCTATACATAGTGTTGTATTTGGTGATCTTATCAGATCCCATGGTTTCAATTATCATGTTTATACAGATGACTTTCAGACATACTTGACCAACCTAACCTCTCTACTTCCAACTGCCTATTAAACATGTCAAACTATATGACCCATAGGATTTTTAAACTCAACACATACAAAATGAAAATCATGTTATTTCTCCAAGAAATCCTCCCCTCTTCACAACATCCTAACTTCCCAATCACTGTCAAGACTACTGCTGTTCTCCAAGTTACCCTGGCCCATAACTTTGGTGTCATGTACAATTCCACAATCCCTCTTACTCCTCTATCTATTCAGTTGTCAAGTACTGTCATTTTTATCTTTGTAACATCTCTCATATATATCCTTTCTCTCCTCCAACGTTACCACTGCTTTGCTTCACAGCCTCATCACTTTCAGCCTCCACTACTCCACTATCCTGATAATTTGTTTTCCTGAATCAAGTCCAAACACCAATCCACCCATTATTCAGTTATCCAGTGGATCTTTCTAAGGCACAAGTCTGTCTATGTCACCCCTTCATTCAACAAACTCCTGTGGCTCCTTACTTCCTCCAGGGTCAACTATAAAAATCATTTGTTTGGCATTTTAAAGCCCTTCACAGAGACAGGGCCATGATGGCAGAGAAAAGGTAGGAGCTCACCCAAAATCCTCTCTGAACAACTTTAAATCACTCCTCGAAATGAATTCTGCAGTGGCATTACCCAGAAAAGGATAGAGTGAAAAAAATTTCTAACCCAAAATAACTAAGAGGGAATATAGAAAAGGTATGTTTCACTTGGATAAAAGGAGAGCAGAGCTCAATGTCCAGGCAAGCCAGTGGGAGGTCCCTAGCCCTAGCATAGCTCAGAAAAGAGGCCCTGTGGCCCTGTTGCAGTGGGCCAGGTGTGAGCCTTCCAGCTCTGATGCAGCAAGCAAGCAAGTGAAACACACCCTGGCTCCTAGTCCCTGGTGCAAGGACCTTAGGATAGTGCCCCTGGTATTCCAGGACCAAAGCACAACGTTAAAAGTCATAAAATAGGCTGAAAAATGAGCAAAAACTAAAAACCAGCCCTGACTATAGAAAGCTACTGTGGTGAAAAGGAAGATCAAAACACAAACTCACTAGATGACAGCAGTGTCAAAGTACCTATATGCAAATCCTCAAATAGAAATATGAATTGTCCTCAGGTCCAAAACATTCTTGGAAAAGCGCAAAAAGAAGTATAAAATAAGAAACATAGAAGAAAAACTGGGAAAAGAAATGAGAGTTATGCAAGACAATCACGAAAGAAGAGTCAACACTTTGGGAAAGGATAAAAGCACAAAAAAGTGGGAAAAGATGTACAAAAATCCACTGAAGAGAGCAAGTCCTTAAAAAGTAGTGTTGAATAAATGGAATAAGAGTACAAAAGCTAATTGAAGAAAATAATTCATTAAAAATTAGAATTGGAAAGTTAAAGCTAATGACTTGATAAGACACCAAGATTCAATCAAACAAAATCAAAAGAATGAAAAATAGAAGAAAATATGAAATATCTCATTGGAAAAAACAACTGACCTAGAAAGATCAAAGAGAAACAATTTAAGAATTATTGGACTATGTGAAATCTATGATAAAAAAAGAACTTGGACAACATCTTTCAAGAAATTAGGCTTGCTGGGATGCCTTCCATCCTATATTGTTCCCCTTCCACCAGAGCAAGGGGGACTTTGCCCATTAATCCCCCCAGCTTCCCAGGTTGATTGCTGCATCTCATTTTCTGCTGGCTCAGATGTTCCAGGTTTTTCCTGAGGTGACATTTTCTGGGTTTTTAGAGGTCAATAAGGGAGAGTGATTTACTTCACACTCAACCATCTTGGCTCCCAGAAGTCTCTCTTCTTTTTCTTTTCTTAAAAAAATGAAGAAAATGATTGTAGATAGTATAAAATACTTGGGAGTCTACTTGCCAAAACAAACCCAGGAACTATATGAACACAATTATGAAACACTTATCACGAAATAAAGTCAGATCTAAACAATTGGAAAACTATTAATTGCTCATGGGTAGGCTGAGACAGCATATTAAGATGACAATTCTTCTTAAATTAATTGAGTTTTTTGGTGCAATAAAAATCAAACTACAAAAAATATTTTATAGAACTAGAAAAAATAATAACCAATTTCATCTTGAAGAATAAAAGGTCAAGCATATCAAGAGAATGAATTAAAACTAATGTGAAGGAAGCTAGCCTAGTCTTACCAGATCTCAAACTTTATTATAAAAATGGTTTTTCATCAAAACTATCTGATAAATTGGTAAAGAAATAGAGTGGTGTATCAGTGGACCAGATTAGGTAGACAAGACTCACTAGTAAATGACCAAGGTAATCCAATGTTGGAAAAAAAAAGACCCCAGCTTTTGGGACAAGTACTCACTATTCACAAAAACTGCCATGAAAACTGGAAAACAAGTTATAGAACAACATTTTATACCCTATGCCAAGATAAGATTAAAATGAGTTAATGAATAGGACTTCCAGGAGCCAAGATGGTGATGTAAGCAGTAAACTGCTCTAACTCTCCCATATTCACCTCCAAACAACTATAAAATAGGGCCCCAGAACAAATCCTGGAACAACAGAACAAGCAAAAAGATGAGGTGAGACAATGTTTTAGCCCTAGAAACTTGGAAGATTGGCAAGAAAGATTTGTCTCACTTGGGTAAACCGGGAGCACAGTCCAAGGTAGGAAGTGTCTCAGTAAGCTAGCAGCAAGCCCCATCCTAGAAAACCAGCAGCAGGTTCCGAGACCCAGTAAGGTGGAGCAGGGAAAAGTCAACAGCAGGACCCTCACATGTCTCAGCATAGCCAGGGGAATGGGCAGACTCCAGGCCTAGAACCACCATGTGCTTCAGTGTAGACCTGGGGAAACTGGTAGATGCCAAAACAAACAGGCAGCCTCCAGAGACCAGACTGCCATGTTCTCCAGCGTAGCACAGGGGAAACACAGAAACACCCCACCAGCCTCAGCAAACGCCAGAAACCAGCACTACAAACCCAACTCAACACCAGGTAAGCTGTCAGATCCCAAAGGTCCCTAGCAGCACCAGACTCCCCCCTAACTAACCTCCTTAGCACAGCACCAGAAAGGAGGTCCTCCCCCCAACCCTGGGCCTCAGGGCATCAGTACAGCAGCAGGTAAACAGCCAGGGCCTGCAGCCACTGGCACCAAAAGGCTGAAAGAGTGCTCCTTCCACCCTGGGAGCAGAGCTCAAAGGAAAAAGGCCAAAAAAGATGAGCAAACAACAACAACAATAAATATTAAATTAAAATGGTCTTGCACAAATAAAACCATCGCAACCAAGATTAGATGGAAAGAAGAAAACTGAGAATTTTTAGAGCAAATGCCTCTGATAAAGGCCTAATTTCTGAAATAGAGAGAGAGCTCATTCAAATTTATAAGAATACAAGTCATTTCCCAATTGATAAATGGTCACAGGATATGAATAGGCAGTTTTAGGATGAAGAAATCCAAACTATTTATAGTCATGTGAAAAATGCTCTAAATCACTATTGATTAGAGAAATATAAACTAAAACACGTCTGGGGTACTGCCTCACACCTATCACATTCATTAATATGGCAAAAAAGGAAAATGTCTTCAAAAAATGAAAAGGACCTATCTGTACAAAAATATTTATAATAGCTCTTTTTGTAGTGGCTAAGAACTGGAAATTGAGATGGTGCCTATTAATTGGGGAATGGCTAGACAAATTATGGTATATGATTGTAATGGAATATCACTGTGCTATAAGAAGTGGTGAGCAGGACAATTTCAGAAAAACCTGTAAAGACATATAAACTGATACAAAGTGAAGTGAGCAGAAACAGTAGAACATTCTACAAAGTAAGAGCAATACCATACGATGCTTAATTGTGAATAACTTAGCTAGCCTCAGTAATACACTGATCTAAGACAATTGGAAAAGACATGATGAGAAAGGTTACAACTGATGGAGTACGAATGCAGACCAAGGCATACTATTTTTCAATTTCTGCATTCTGGGTTGTTTTCTTTCCTTTGGGTACGGTTGTGTCTTCTTTCACAACATGACTAGTATGGTAAAATGTTTTGCATGATTTAACATAAGTACCCTATTTCATTATTTACTGTCTTATGGAGGGGGGAAGTGAGGAAGGAAGAGAGAAAGTGTAGGACACAAAATGAAAAAATATGAATGTTAAAAACTGTTTTTTACATATAACTGGAGGAAAATAAAATGTAATTTTTAAAAAGCCCTTTACAACTGGAATCTTAACAGTCTTCTTGAACCTTATTTTCCTCCGTTAATTCTATTATCCAGTGACACTGGCCTCTTTGTTATTCCACAAACAAGAAACTCCATTTATGGACTTTAGGCATTTTCATGGGTTGTCCCCCCATTCCTAAAACCCTCTCCCTCCTCATATCCACCTCCAACTTTTCCTGGCTTCCTTCAAATTTCAGGTAGTCTCATCTTCTGCAAGAAGCTTTTTGCCAGTTCATTTCAATCTTAATGCTTTCACTCTGAGGTTACATCCCAATTTGAACCTATGTATATCTTTTGTTTTCCTAGCTGTTTGCATGTTGTCTTCCCCATTGAGTGACGAGCTCTTTGAAAGCACAGATTGCCTATGCCCCTTGCCTATAATCTCAAATTTAAACACAGCCTGGGACATACTATTTACTCAATAAATGTCATTTGACTGACTGCCTGCCAAAGTGTAAATACAAAGTAGACATTTGGAAGTTCAGGAAAGGCATCATGTAAAGCATAATGCTTGAGCTTATTTTAAAAGAGGAGAGAAATTCTATGAGGCAAAGGAAAAGAGTGAGTACATTTCTAAGCATGAGAATGGTGGAAAAATGGGAAATGATGAGAGATGGAGTGCCCTTCAAAAAGAACAGAGGAAACACCAGGTTGGCTGGATTGCATACTTAAGCTATGAGACTGAAAAGATGAGTTGTTGTTGTTTTTTGTGAAGGGTTTTAAAAGCTGAGTGGAGAAATTTCTGTTTTATTCTAAAGATAATAAGGATTCTAATATTAAGAGTTTATTTAGTAGAGGAGACATATAGTCAAAACTTTTGACCATTTTTGACCAAATTTTTGACCATTTAAGGACATTTCAAAAGGAAGAATAGTGAGGACTAAAGGATACTCACATTCTTCCTGGATTTGCTGATTCCCACATGCTGTCAGATTACAAGGAGTCATGCAGATGATAGAAAATATTTAGTCATTTACTCATACTGCTCACTGATTATAAGTGTATAGCATGATATGTTTATAATATAGCAAAGTATTTAGGGACTTCTCAGTCAAAGAACCAAGTCATATAATTGGTCTGTGGTATGACTAACTCAAAGTTGACATTGCCAGTGGTATAGTTACTGTTAGATCAATTGTATTTTCTGAGGTTGGGAAAGCCAGTCCTTTACCCCTCTGGGGGTGGTGGTGGGTTATCCAGTGTGATGTAGTAAAAGCACTCTGGGTTTGGAGTCTGAAGACCAGGACTTGAATCATGGTTATCTTCTTTTTCCCTTAATTTCCCCATTTGACAAATGAAAAATTTGGACTAAGGCTTCTTTCCAGTATTAAATTACATAATCCAATGAGTATGAGCAAGATTTTCCTCTTGGTCTTCTAGGAGTTTTGTTTAATTTACTTTCTATTAACTGTATCTCTTGTGCCCACTTCAGTGTTGCCAGTTATTCAGACAACATGAGATTAAGCTTTTTTATGTCAATAGATAAAATTCATGTAGAAATTGATCAAGTGACTGGACAACATAGAATTCCTTCCATTAAAGACAAACTGGAGATGCCCTATACAGAGGCTGTGCTGCATGAGATACAGAGATACGTTAATCCTGCCCCTTTCAGTTTACCCATGGAGTAACCCATGACACTCAAATCCATCAATACTTCATACCTAAGGCAAGAAAGAGGGAGAAGACAGAAATGTCATAATCAAGTTAGAATCCAGAATCCATGTTCTCTTAAGACTCCCTAACTCCCTAGCAAGTGTGAATCCAGTTTATATACTCTAGTGTTAGTGTCAGGGGTACTCAAAGGTCAATTTTATATATATCTGTATCTATATATCTATATCTATATGAAACCTGTATGTGAAACCTGTCACCAAATTGAGTAATATATTTTCAGTCAAATTGAAATAATTATACATGCCTTTAATACTCCTTATGTTTCAAGATTTTGAAGAAGAAATAATGAAAACTATTATTTTCCTCTATACTTTTGAACATCTATAGAAAGGTAGGCAACATAATAGGTAGACAGTCTACTTTGGAATTAGCCATACCTATGTTCAAGTCTGCCTCTGACTGACAATGGTTGTGTGGCCATTGGAAAATCACTTACCTTTCAGTTTCCAGGCAATCCTCTAGTCTTTTAGTTTACTAAAAGTGGAGTTTCCATACCAAGGGTTTCCTGCATAGATGAACTTATTGGTCCAGACCCATCCCACCACTATGAAACAAAATCCCCTGCACTTCACCAATCATTTAGCTTGAAAAAGCAATTTGCTGCTACCAGTCTTCTCTAGCTATAATTAGCTATACTCTTCTCTAGATATATTCTTCATTTTAGGAACAAGCTTGCCATAAATAATTTTTATCCGTTGAAATTTTTTTTTTTACTTAAAGAGATGCAAAAGATGGTAGAGCTACCCTAGGACCCTGAAAATTACTCTCACAAGCCAGTTATGTTTAGAGAATTTCCTGTTAGTAGCCAAAATTCCATTCAAGATTGTGTAAGGATTTACAGTTTAGGTAACAGTTGAGTTAGCAGGTTGCTTTGTCAAATAAAACAATTGTCATTTAACTTTCAGCAGACCTTTGGAGAATTTTTTTTTTCTTAACACCATTCAATGACTATTGCCTCCACCAAATTTTTTCTAGTCAGTCAAAGTTGAATTCAAGAGATACTTCTCCTAGCTGAAATCATTAATGATTTCTTCCCTTTTTGTAGACTGATCATTAATTAAGTCAATTCATGAGAGATGGGTAAAGACCTGAACTAGATTCTGAACTCTGCTTACCACCTTTAATCTATTTTCTGAGACTTCTGTTTTAATTCATAACTTTTTGCACACTTTCCTAAAAGGAAAAAAAAAGTGATATGATGGGGGATGGGGAGGGAAATGGAGTGATGATGATGATAAGGGGATGTTAGGTCTGTTTTTCCTACATGCTGAAGTGAGCTGTCATTGAAAACATTCAAGACTAAATGTATGGCACTAAATTTCAGGGATGGACTGATAATTGGCTTATATTGTAAAAAGTGCTGAATTGGATGTTACATTTCCAGAGATAAGTAGTGGAGTTTATATGAACAACATATTTTATGGGCATTAGAGGAAAAGAAGTGGGTGCAGATGTCATATGTAGTAGTTTCGATGAATCAGCTACCTTAATGATACCCTTGGTTTAGTTCACAGTAATCTATGCATGATAAGGACCTCCTGTACCTGATTGTGCAGCAAAAAAAAAAAAAAAGGGTACTCCTACAGAGGTTGTTACATTGGCTCAATCCAATTTTGAAGCTTTGAACCAATACTGCCTGCACAGAGAATGACCGTGGATCACTATACCGAGCTCATCTTTAGGATGGAGGGGTCTATTAGTCAACAGAGAGGGGGAAAGTAACCCTCTAGGAATCCATCTTAGCTTTATTGAAGGAATTATTTAGGTTGGACTTCTGATGGAGAATACCTTTTTGGATAAGAATAATTCTACCACGTGATATAAAAAGGCAGGTCCATGGCTAAGAAAACCATTCATCATGTCTTTGGTAAATGGGGCAAAATAGAACTGTGGATCTCAAGAAGAACTGGGCCTCTTTGCAGAGATGACAGTAGATATATATAAGATATATCAGGTAACATCTGACTTGAGTGTGTTCAGTTGAACATATTTTCAGCAGAAAATGTGATGAACTTTAGTTGCTTCCTTGAAGAATATAAGCAGTAGTAACAAGAGTTTTGAGCTGCTGTGCATATATTTCTTCTCCCTGGAAGAAAATACGAACACCAGGAACAGTTTAGTGATGCTATATTATGGTCAGTAATACAACCTTTTTAGCCAATATTGAAGGCTTTCAATTAACCAAGGTGTAATGGGAGAAGTATTTCTTGCTATATAGCCTTCTTTCCAGGATTCATGCGGACCAAGATAAAAATTTTGAGGGCAAGCTACACAAGGGGGTGTTTAACTTAGCAGGAGTCCAGATAAATAAAACTGTTGTATTTTCCTCAAGAACACTCAGAAGCAGAGGGTTTTTTTTGGGGGGCTACATCCTTCACTTTCAGTGCACAAGAACATGTTAAGTCCTTTTTAGAAATCTTGACCAACTTATGCCCTATAGACCTATAATTCCTCACAGGATAGAGTCAAATGACTCACTCCGCATATGTCCAGTTTTTTATGACTTGGTATTTATGGACATGTTTGGGTTTTGTTAATGGAAAAGATATATTAACTCAAACCATGTTTGGAGAGATCAGATGTCGAAACAGAAGCCTACCACTTAGTTATGGCTTTGGCTTCCAAAAGCACAGAGAATAAATAGTAAATAGAGTTACACTTAAATTTGTGGTCAGAAAATTCACTCGGTGGATAATGACTCCATATACTTAGAAAACACAACAAAGAAGACTGGTGGGGAGAAACGGTATTCCACATTGTGGTAAGACAAGATAATCAATGATCTAAAAACACACCCCCAGAAATCAGCAGCAATCCTACAAATATGATGTGTCATAAGTACCTGTTTCCCTTATAGATTATTGTTGGCTTCCTCAGGGGCCAGGGGGTTAGGATCAAAGAAGAGCCAAGAAATAACTGAGGCAATACAAATGGATAGTTGATGATATGATGACCCATAACCAGAGGATTTGGGTTAAAATATGAAAAATATAGAAGGTAACTTTCATATCACTTGAGGTTTGTGGAAGATCCCCAAGGCTGTCCCAATTAGAGGTCTAAGCCTAGAGAGAGAAGAGGGATTGAATATGAAGAACATCATTTTCCTAGACCAACTCCAGCAGTTGAGGTGCCAAAGAAACAGAGGCCCTTGACAGAGCTTTACTCCTTAGGAACTAGAGACAGTACTATTTTGTCTGTCCTTTCCACCAGCTTAGAGTCAGAGATTACAGGTCAGTAAGCCTTAGGATATGAGCTTTCACAATGATAAAAATTAAGTTATTATTCATTGATCTTTCAGAAGCCTTCCAGACTGTATGTGATCTATACAAATCATGGGCTTTGATTGTGCTCATTACTTCTACATTTGTTGTGTTTGTTCTTCATTCCTGAAGAGGACCATGGCATCAGGGAGATGATGACATGACTTGCAATTGACTTTGATTTGAGTGAGGGAGGGCTGAGCAAGGTCACCAGACTCACTTAGTCTTCCAGAGCCATCTGGGTCCAGTGGCCAGATATTCATCAGGATAACTGTAGATGGCCCAGGATTCAGTGGGAGACCCTGACCCTTTTAAGCTAAGGTCTTTTCAGGTTCTCACTTTGAGAGAGATAATCCCCATTGAGTGAATATGTCTCTTTAAGAAGTGAGTCAAGGGAGGGTCTCTTTAATAAAAAAAAATCAACTTGAGTGGGGAAGACAGAGAGGAAGACTGGATGATGAGCTGAGTAACCCAAATAGAACTGGCCATCTGCGTACCTATTTAGGAAGCTCAGAGTAATCACAGGTTGCTTGTCCTTCATTCTTGAAGAGAACCATGATGTCAGGGAGATGATAACACAGCTTGCAAATTGATTTTGATTTGAGGGAGGGAGGGCTGTGCAAGGTCACCAGTCTCACTTTCTCCTCCAGAGCCACCTGGCTCTAGCAGCCAGATATTCATCAGGATGACTAGAGATGGCCCAGACTTACACATTTAGAAAATATAGTGCTTCTGGGAGCCAAGATGGTGGAGTAAGAAGTCAGTTGCTCTCCCCCTCCTCTATCACCCTCTGAAAACCTAGAAAATATCACCCCAGAAAAAACTCTGGAACAGAGGAACCAGAAGAAAGACGGGGAGCAGCAGTGCAGTAGCCCAGGTAAGCTGTCAGAACCGTACAGCCTCTAACTGCCAACCAGGAGGAGATCCTGAAGCGCAGGAGGTAGAGCAGGCAAACACCCACACCTGGACCCTGAGTGCCTCATTGAGGGAAGGGGATGGGAACCTGGTGGAAACCAGCTCAGAAAACCACCAGGAGACTTGGCATTCTACAGCAAAGGAGTGTCCCAGTGCCTCAGCTGAACTAAGGGAGGCAGCACTGCAAGTGGCCCCAGGCAGATAAACACCCTGCAGCACCCATCTAAAAGGAGCTGAAGAAAACTAAAGGAAAGGAAAAGCAGGCAACCTAGAATTGCCTGAAAGTTCCAGCCTTGCTGATTCCAGCCCAACACGAGGTAAGCTGCCAGAAACCTACAGCCTCCAATTCCTAGCATCAGAGGTCCCAGCACGCAAAGCCAGTGACCAAGACCTAGGATCCCAACACAAGAAGCTTGGGTCAGTACCCTCTGTTCCCCAGCAGGAGAGCTCAATCTCTTTAAAGGCAAGGGAATAAAGAAACACCATGAGTAAAAAGAAACGTACCATAGATTCATATTATGAGAAGAGTGAAGATCAAGACAGAAATTCTGAAGAGGACAACATTGTCAACAAACCCACATCTGCAACAACAAAAGGGAATATGAACTGGTCTGAAGCCCAAAAAGCCTTCTTAGAAGAGCTCAAGAAGGATTTTAAAGTCAAATGAGAGAGGTAGAAGAGTCCTTCAAAAAACAATTGGCCAATTGGAAAAAAAAACACTGAAGAAAACAAGTCCCTAAAAAACACATTGGCCAATTGAAGAAGGAAGTACAAAAACTAACAGAAGAAAACAATCTGTTAAAAACTAGAATTGGACAAATGGAAACTAATGTCTCTATGAGAGAGCAAGAATCAGTCAAACAGAAACAAAAAAATGAAAAAATAGATGAAAATAAAATACCTCAGTAAAACAAGACCTGGAAAATCGATCAGGAGAGACAATTTAAAAATTATTGGACTACCTGAAAATCATGATGAAAAAAGAGCCTGGACAGTATCTTTCAGGAAATCATAAAGGAAAACTGCCCTGAAGTCCTAGAACCAGAAGGTAAAATAACCATAGAAAGAATCCCACACCCCTGAAAGAGATCCCAAATTGACAATGCCAAGGAATATAATAGCAAAATTCCAAAATTACCAGATGAAAGAGAAGGTGCTGCAAGCAGCCAGAAAGAAACAATTTAAATATCATGGAACCACAGTCAGGATTACACAGGACCTTGCAGCTTCTACATTAAAAGACCAGGGCATGGAACATGATATTCTAAGGCAAAGGAGCTTGGATGCAGCCAAGGATCAATACCCAGCAAAAATGAGCATCATTTTTCAAGGGAGGAGGGATATTCAATGAAATAGGAGACTTCCAAACTTTCCTGATAAAAAGACCAGAGCTCAACAAAAAATTTGATCTTCAAGTACAACTCAAGAAGACATAAAAAGGTAAATGGGACAGAAAGATACAATATGTTGTTAATAAGGGGGACTGTTTAATCCCTACAAGGGAAGATGACACTTGCAACTCTTGAGAACTGTATTGTTATTACACCATGTTAAAGGAGTATACATAAAGGGGTGGATATTAGTTGACTTTGATGTAATGATAAAAAAAAATATCTAATAAGTGGGTTAAATGGATCCAAATAAGTGGATTAATCTGATCTTAGAAAATGTACTGAGAAAGGAGGAGGCAGACAAGGGTAAATTACATTACAGGAAAAGACACAAAATCCTATTACAGCAGAGGGAAAGAAGGGAGGGGGTGAGCATTGTTTGAACCTTACTCTCATCAGATTTGGCTCAAGAAGGGAATAACATAATCAGTTAGGTATAGAAATCTAACTTGCCCTATAGGCAGTAGGAGGGAAAAGGGGAAAGAAAAGGGAGGGGGGATAGTAGGGAGGGAATAAGGGTAAAGGGGATGAAAAGGGAAAGGGATAATAAAGGGGAGGGACTGAAGGAGGGTGGTCAAAAGCAAAACACTAGTGAAGGGGGAGAAGGAAAAGGAGAAAGAAAAATAAATGGGGGAAAAGGATGGAGAAAAAGACACAGATAGTACTCATAACTGTGAATATGAGTGGGATGAACTCTCTCATAAAATGGAAGCAAATAGAATGGATTAAAAACCATAATCCTACAATATGTTGTTTACAGGAAACACATTTGAAAAAGAGTGACACATACAGGGTAAAGGTAAAAGGCTGGAGCAGAATATATTATGCTTCAGCTGAAGTAAAAAAAGCAGGGTAGCAATCCTGATCTCAGACAAAGCAAAAGCAAAAATAGATCTAATCAAAAGAGATAAGGAAGGAAACTACATCCTGCTAAAAGGCACCATAGACAATGAAGTAATATCATTACTAAACATATATGCACCAAATGGTATAGCATCCAAATTCTTAGAGGAGAAGTTCAGGGAATTACAGGAAGAAACAGACAGCAAAACTATACTAGTGGGGGACCTCAACCTCCTCCTCTCTGAACCAGATAAATCTAACTGCAAAATGAACAAGAAAGAAGTCAAGGAGGTGAATAGAACATTAGAAAAGTTAGGTATGATAGAATGGGGATAGAAAGGAATATACTTTTTTCTCAGCAGTACATGGCACATACACAACAATTGACCATGTACTAGGGCGTAAAAACCTCACAATCTAATGCAGAAAGGCAGAAATATTAAATGCATCTTTTCAGATCATGATGCAATAAAAATATATGTAATAAAGGGCCATGGAAAGATAGACTAAAAAATAATTGGAAACTAAATAATCTAATCCTAAAAAATGATTGGGTCAAACAACAAATCATAGAAACAATCAATAATTTCATTCAAGAGAATGACAATAATGAGACAACATACCAAAACTTATGGGATGCAGTGAAAGCAGTTCTTAGGGGAAGTTTTATATCTCTAAATGCTTACATAAATAAAATAGAAAAAGAGGAAAACAATGAATTGGGCATACAACTAAAAAAACTAGAAAAAGAACAAATTAAAAATCCTCAATTAAACTCCAAATTAGAAATATTAAAAACCAAAGGAAAATTAAGAAAACTATTGAACTAATAAATAAAACTAAGAGCTGGTTTTATGAAAAAACCAATAAAATAGATAAACCTTTGGTTAATTTAATTAAAAAAAGAAAAAAAAAAATTACTAGTACCAAGAATGAAAAGGGTGAAGCTACCACCAAGGAAGAGGAAATTAAAACAATAATTAGGAATTATTTTGCCCAACTATATGCCAACAAATTTGACAATCTTAGTGAAATGGATACATATTTACAAAAATATAAATTGCCCAGATTAACAGAAGAGGAAGTAAAATACTTAAATAACCCCATCTCAGAAAAAGAAATTGAACAAGCCATTGATGAACTCCCTAGGAAAAAATCTCCAGGGCCAGATGGATTTACATGCGAATTCTATCAAACATTTAAAGAACAGTTAATTCCAATACATATAGATATTTGGGAAAATAGGTGAAGAAGGAGTCTTACCAAATTCTTTTTATGATACAAATTGGTGCTGATACCTAAACCAGGAAGAGTCAAAATAGAGAAAGAAAATTATAGACCAATTTCTCTAATGAATATAGATGCAAAAATTTTAAACAAAATATTAGCAAATAGATTACAGCAACTTATCACAAGAATAATACACTATGACCAGGTAGGATTTATACCAGGAATGCAGGGTGGTTCAATATTAGGAAAACTATCAGCATAACTGAGCATATCAACACCAAAACCAACAGAAACCACATGATCATCTCAACAGATGCAGAAAAAGCTTTTGACAAAATACAACACCCATTCCTATTAAAAACACTAGAAAGCATAGGTATAAATGGAGTCTTCCTTAAAATAATAAATAGCATCTATCTAAAACCTTCAGCAAGCATTATATATAATGGGGACAAGCTAGAAGCATTTCCAATAAGATTGGGGGTGAAACAAGGATGTCCATTATCACCACTGTTATTCAATATTGTACTGGAAAAGTTAATTTCAACAATAAGGGAAGAAAAAGAAATTGAAGGTACTAAAATAGGCAAAGAAGAAACAAAAGCTATCACTGTTTGCAGATCACATGATGATATACTTAGAGAATCCTAGAGAATCAAGTAAAAAACTACTTGAAATAATAAACAACTTTAGCAAAGTTGCAGGCTATAAAATAAACCCACATAAATCATCAGCATTTCTATATATTACCAACAAAGCCCAACAGCAAGAGATAGAAAGAGAAATTCCATTTAAACTTAATGTAGACATTAGAAAATATTTAGGAGTCTACCTCTTGAAACAAACCCAGGAACTCTATGAACACAATTACAAAACACTTTTCACACAAATAAAGTCAGAGCTAAATAATTGGAAAAACATCAGTTGCTCACATGTAGGCCAAGCTAATATGATAAAAATGACAATTCTACCTAAGCTAATTTACTTATTCAGTGCCATACCAAAGTACCAAAAGATTATTTTATAGAATTAGAAAAAAATTATAACAAGATTCATTTGGAAGAACAAAGGGTCTAGAATATCAGGGGAAGTAATGAAAAGTCCAATAATCCTTAAATTGTCTCTCCTAGATCTGTTCTCCACTCAGTTGTTTTTCCAGTGAGATATTTCATATTTTATTCTATTTTTCATTCTTTTGATTTTTTTTATTGTTTCTTGAAGTTTTATGGAGTCATTAGCTTCCATTCACCCAATTCTAATTTTTAAGGAATTATTTTCTTCAGTGAGCTTTTGGACCTCCTTTTCCATTTGGCCAAATCTACTTTTTTAATTTATGGAATAAAACAAGCATTTCCATAACATAGTACAATAAAAAAAAAGATGATTGTAAATAAAACTGCAAATCTACAATGTACAACTTGCTATTCCTTTCTAATGTACAACAAAATTACAGTTTTTTTTCTTTTATTCTTCCATCCCCCCTCGCTGGCCATCATTATACACAAATAGGTAAATCTATGTAAAATTATTCTATACATACTTCTATTTATCAGTTCTTTCTCTTAATACTGATAGCATCTTTCTTCACCATATTCTTTAGAGTTAATTTTGCTATTTATAATAAAAAAATAACTTATTTGCTCAAAGTTGCTCTTAAAATAATATTGTGGTTATTATATACACGTTCTCTTATTATGCCCAAAGGTTATAGGTAGCTTAATAACTATTTGGGCACGATTTCAGATTGCTCTCCAAAATGGTTGGATAATTTTACAATTCTACAAAAAATGAATTAGTGTTCCAACTCTTCCACATCCTCTCCAAAATTTGTCACTTCCCCCTTATATCATTTTAGCCAATCTGGTACATGTAAAATGTTATCTCAAGCTTGTTTTAATCTGCATTTCTCTAATCAATAATGATTTCAAGTATTTTCATAAGACCATTAATTGCTTTGATTTCTTCATTGGAAAACTGTTATTCATATCTTTTAACCATTTAACAATTGGGGGATAACTTGTATTCCTATACATTTGACAAAGTTCTAATTAGTATTTGTGAATTCAAATTTGTTTAATCAAACTAAAAAAAGATAATAAATGGTAAAATTGTGCTTACATGTTATTGAGGGAAATATTAATAAAATCTGTGGTGCATTATCAAAATGTTCTCTCTCTTTATTGAAAGCTTAAAGAATTTGGTAAGTCAATAAGCATTTATTAAGGATGTCCTATGTGCAAAGCACTGTGCTTAGCATTGTACGGAGATAGTAATCCACTCACTATTGTTCTTTCTTTATTCCTTGGTACAACAGTGTTCATATTGCTTTCCTCTGCCTTATTTGACCACAAAGAATTCCCCAACCCACATCAATTTGACCCAGGACATGTCCTGCATAAAGATGGTAGTTTTAAGAAGAATGACAATTTCATGGCTTTTACTATGGGTAAATTTTCTTTCTTGTCTTTACCTTGGAATTTGAAAAGAATCCATCTCTACAGCAATTCTTCCATTTGGTTGCTTCTCTTAATGCATTCTGAGAAGAAGTCTCTGGCTTCTTTCTACATCTCTCAGTGATGCTCACAAAATTCAGTTTTGTTTCTGTAACTAATATGACTGGGTGTTATCTCCGAACACTTTAGCAAGCTAGCTTAGGCCCTCCTTGCTTCTTTTCTTTTGCCCTTGTTTGTATCCCTAAACCTTAGAATAGGGCTGACACAGAATAGCTGCTAAATAAAGATTTATTTGGTAACTAACTGACTGACACCACACTATTGGAAATAGACACATGGGTGGGAGATGTGAAGGGTTGTGTGACAAGATTATTCATGCCTATGTCTAATAATCACAATTGTTATTTATTTATGTATTTATTTTATTAATTTTGTATGAGGTAAATGGGGTTAAGTGACTTGTCCAGAGAAACACAACTAGTGAGTGTTATATGTCTGAGGATGGATTTGAACTCAGGTCCTCCCGACTCCAGGGATGTTGCTCTATCCACTGCACCACCTAGCTGCCCCCTAATGATGATAACTGAGTTGAATTTAACTGAGACAGGTTTCCTTCCACATTCTCTCATTACATGTATCTTAACATGTTTATCAGATGGGCATCCTGGATCATTCACCTGTTCATTTATTCAAATAACAAATATACTACAAAGGAATATATAGATATAGATATAGATATGTATACACACATACATATATATACACAATATATACATACATTCACATATACACACATATATACATACATATGTGCATATATGTGTAAACATACATATATATGATACATGTGGAAACAGAGTATGGTATAGTGGAAAGAGGTAGCATTAATATCAACTCAGGTTCAAGTTCTGCCTCTGACCCATACTCTTGGCCATGTGACTTTGGGCAAGTCATTTAACTTTTAAGTTGTTGTGTTTAAAACTATAAGGTACAAAATATTACATATTGGTAGTAACAGAAGAAATTTCCTTATTGGGGAAATCCTCATATTGATAAAAACACAGCTAAGGCCTGAAAAATAAAAAGAGAAAGGCATTATTTTTGGCAAAGAAAAATAGTAAAGTGAGTTCCTCTTCTGGGAGCCAAGATGGCAGAGTAAGAAGTAAGTTGCTCTCATTGTCCCTTATTAACCTCTGAAAACCCAGAAAATATCACCCCAGGAAAAACCCTGGAACAGCTGAACCAGCAGAAAGATGGGGTGCAGCACTCTGGTAGGTCAGGTAGCTTGAGGGATTAATGGGAAAGGCCCCTCTTGCCCTGGGGGAAGGGGAGCAGTACAGAACAAGAGGTGTCCCAGCAAGCTAGAGGAAAGCCCCACCTCATCAGACCAGTGGGAGATCATGAACCCCAAGTAGTGGAGCAGACAAATATCAACACCAGGACCCTTGAGTGCCTCAGTAATGGCAGGGGAACCAGTGGAGATCAGCTCAAAAAACCACCACATGCCTCAGCATTCTACAGCAACCGAGTCTCCCAGTGCCTCAGCAAAACTGAGAAGTGCTCCAAGAGTTCACACCAGGTAGAGGAACATCTTACAGCAGCTAAACATCTGTCTGAAAGAAGTCAAAGAAAGTGAAAGGAAGGAAAGGCTCTGGAGAGCAGGCAACCTCCAGGAGTCAGACTACCCAATCCTAACCCTGGAGTTCCAATGTTGCTGATTTCAGCTCAACACCAGGTAAACTGCCAGAACCCTATAGCCTCCAGCTGCCAGAAGTTGAGAACCCAGTGCACAAATTAAGTGACCAGGCCCTGGGTTCCTAACACAAGAAGTTTGGATCAATGGCCCCTGCTCCCCAGCAGGAGAGCTTAAAGTTTTTGAAAGGCCAAGAAATAAGTAAACACCATGAGCAAAAAGAAATGCACCATAGATTCTTATTATGGGGCCAGTGAAGATCAAGGCAGAAATTCTGAAGAGGACAACATTGTCAACAAACCCACATCTGAAACCCCGTCTGAAGCCCAAAAAGCCTTCTTGGAAGAGCTCAAGAAGGAATTTAAAAGTCAAAGAGAGGTAGAAGAAACATTGGGAAAAGAAGTGAGAGGTATACAAGAGAGAGTCAATAGCTTGGAAAAGGAAGGACAAAAATTAACTGTAGAAAAAAAGTCCTTAAAAAATACAATTGGTTACTGGAAAAAGGTACACTGAAGAAAACAAGTCTCTAAAAAATACAATTGGCCAAATGGAGAAGGAGCTACAAAATCTAATAGAAGAAAATTTGTTAAAAATTGGAATTGGGCAAATGGAAGCTAATGACTCTATGAAAGGGCAAGAATCAGTCAAACAGAAACAAAAGAATGAGAAAAAAAACAAGAAAATGTAAAATACCTCATTGGTAAAACAACTCACCTGGAAAATCGATCCAGGAGAGACAATTTTAAAATTATTGGCATGCCTGAATACCACAATGAAAAACAGAGCCTGGACTGCTTCTTTCAGGAAATCATAAAGGAAAACTGCCCTGATGTCCTAGAATCAGAGGGCAAAATAGCCATAGAAAGAATCTATCACCTCCTGAAAGAGATCCCAGATTGACAACGCCAAGGAATATAGTAGCCAAATTCCAAAATTACAAGACCGAAGAGAAAATACTAAAAACAGCCAGAAAAACAATTTAAATATCATTGAACCACAGTCAGGATTACACAGGACCTGAAGAAGTTCAGGGAGTTATAGGATGAAATAGACAACAAAACTAGGGGTCTCAACCTCCCCCTCTCTGAACTAGATAAATCTAACAACAAAATAAACAAGAAAGAAGTTAAGGAGGTGAATAGAATTTTAGAAAAGTTAGGTATGGTAGACCTCTGGAGAAAATTGAATGGGTATATAAAGGAATATACTTTTTTCTTGGCAGTATATAGCGCATACACAAAAATTGACCATGTACTAGGGCATAAAAACCTCACAATCCAATGCAGAAAGGCAGAAATATTAAATGCATCATTTTCAGATCATGATGCAATAAAAATTATATCTAATAAAGGACCACAGAAAGATAGAAGAAAAATAATTGGAAACTAAATAATCCAATCCTAAAAAAATGAATGAGTCAAACAACAAATCATAGAAACAATCAATAACAGGCAGATTTCAGAAAAACCTGGAAAGACTTCTATGGACTGATGCTGAGTGAAGCGAGCAGAACCAGGAGAACATTGTACACAGTAACAGCCACATTGTGTGCTGAATAATGTTGATAGACTTAGCCCTTCTCAGCAATGCAAGGATGTAAGACATCTCCAAAGGTCTCACAATGGAAAATGCTATCCACATCCAAAGAAAGAACTATGGAATTTTAATGCAGATCGAAACATACTATTTGCTATTTTTTTCCTTCTGTTTTGTTTTGTTCTTTCTTTCTTGTGGTTCCTCCTATTGGTTCTAATTCTTCCTTACAACATCACTAAGGTGAATATGTGCTTAATAAGAATGTATATCTATAGCCTATATCAGATTGTATGCCATCTTGGGGAGGGAGGAGGGGAGGGAGGGAGAGAAAAGTTTAAAACTCAAAAGTTTGTGAAAGTGATTATTGATAAATTAAAATAAATTATTTTTTAAAAAAGAAAGATACTCAAAGATAAATGAGATATAGTCTATACCTTCCAGGAAGTTACAAAATAATTTTGTAGGGGAAAGAAAACATGATTATAAATAAGTATACTTCAAAAAGAGAATATTATGGGTTATAGCAATAATAGTTAATAATATAATAGTTATCTAATATATGTGCTTTAAAATATTAAAGCACTCTACCTCATTTATCTCAACTGATCCTCACAACAAACCTGAAAAATAGATGCCAAAATTCTCCCCACTTTACAGATATGAAAACCGAAGCTGAAAGAGTATCAATGACTTGTGCAGAGTTGCATAACTAGTTAGTGCCTGATAAGCTGTCTGATTTTAGAAAAAAATATGGAAAGACTTACATGAAATAATAAAAAGTGAAATAAGCAGTATGAAGAGAACATTGTATGTAGTAACAGAAATTGTCTTAAAAACAACTTAGAATGATTAATTCATCTTGAGTGTCATAAATATTCTACCTAATTACAAAGAACATAGGAAGGAAGCTGATTTCCACCTCCCAAGAAAGAACTGATAAATAGAAGTATGTATAGGATGATTTCACACACACACACACACACACACACACACACACACACACACACACACAGACACACATGCACGCGCACGTGCGCACGTGTGTGTTTAATTGTAACCTTCCCTATGGAAGGATGGGGAGGAAGGGAGAAAACATTTTAAAATGCACAGCAAAGAACAAAAGAAAACTTGGAAGCCTGGAAAAAAAAAGCGGAGGAGCTTTGAAAACTATGGGCATAGTTTATCACATATTTTTTAAAGAAACACTCTGAAATTGAAATTTGTGGTGTTTTAATGAATCCTCTCTTTATGGTGTGCTGTGTACATAAAAATGTCCTTTTGTTTTTCTCTTTTTATATTTAAGTTCAAAATGAATTTTAAAAAAATAATTTTAAAATGTCATTGCCTCTTACAATTTGTGATGCCAGTTTACAATTTATCACACTATTTAAATTCAAAAGCACTATTGAACTTATAAAATGAGTGAGAATTGTATTCAACACCTTTTCTTATAGCACAGTAGTATTCCATGACAATCATATACTATGACTTGTTTAGCCATCCCCCAATTGAAGGGCATCTATCATTTTAGCCAATCCGGTAGGTGTAAGATAACATCTCAATAATGATTTAGAGCATTTTTGAATATGATTATAAATTGTTTAGATTTCTTGTTCAGAAAACCACCTGTTCATATCCTTTGACCAGTTATCAAGGGGAATGACTCATATTCTCATTGATATGACAAAGGTCTTTATATTTTTGAGAAATGAAACGTTTATCTGTGAAACCGTAAAAATTTCCCTTAATTTTCTACTTTCTAATCTTTTTTAAAATTTTTTAAAATTTTTTTTTAAATTTTCAGGCAGTTGGGGTTAAGTGACTTGCCAAGGGTCACACAACTAGTGTCAAGTTGTGGTCTGAGGCCAGATTCGAACTCAGGTCCATCCTCCTGACTTCAGGGCTGGTGCTCTATTCACTGTGCAATTTAGCCACCCCTATTTTCTTCTAATCTTGTACACACCGGTTTTATTTGTACCAACACTTTTTTTAATTTAGTGTAATTTAAATTATCCATTTTACCCGTCACAATGCTATTGCTTGTTTATTCAGAAATTATTCTACCAAGAAGTCTAATAAGTAATATGCCCCGTGGTCTTCTAATTTTCTTGTAATATCTCCATTTATAACTAGGTCATATATCCGTTTTGACCATGTCTTAGTAAATGCTTAATATATTGTTCTATGCCCAATTTGTGCCAGACTACTTTCCAGCTTTTCCAATATTTTTATCAAATAATGAAGTCTTATCCTCAAAACCTAAATCTTTACATTTCTTGTACACAAGATTACCATAATCACTTACTACTGTGTATTGCATGTCTATCTACTCTTTCCCACTGTCCTTTTCCCAGATAGTTTCGATAATTACTGCCTTGTAACATATAAGATCTGGTACTGCTAAAACACCATGCTTTACAATTTTTCATCAGTTTCTTTGAAATTCTTGACCTTTTGTTCTCCTAACTGAATTTTGTTCTTTTTTTTCTAACTCAGTGAAATATATTTTTGGTAATTTCATTGAGATGCACATTGAATAAACAAATTAGGCAAAATTGCCATTTATTATATTGTCTTTGTCTACCCCTGAACAACTAATATTGCTCTAATTATTTATATCTGACTTTATTTTTATAAAAAGTGTTTTATAATTTTATTAATGTAGTTCCTGGGTCTTTTTTGGCAGGCATAGCCTCAAGTATTTTATATTATATACACTTATTTTAAATAGGATATCTCTTACTATCTTTTCTTGCAGGTTTTTGTTTATGATATATAAAAATGCTGATGATTTTTGTGGGTTTATTTTATACCTACTATTTTTCAAAATTTTTAGCTCAATCTTTAGGATCTTCCAAATATATTATCATATTGTCTGCAAAAAGAGATGGTCTGTTACCTCATTTTCTATTCTGAAAGTGATTCCCTCTACTGAACTCAAGGAATAAATGGAGCAAGACTTTGTTAAACACTCACAATTTGCCCAACACTGAGCTAAGTGTTGAAGATACAAACAGACAAGGGAGATAGTCCCTATTCTCTTTTTTAAATTTCATTTATTTATTTATTTTTTTATTTTTAGGTAATTGGGATTAAGTGACTTACCCAGGGTCACACAGCTAATAAGTGTCAAGTGTTTGGTCTGAGGCCAAATTTGAACTCAGGTCCTCCTGACTTCAGGGCTCTATCCACTGAGCCACCTAGCTGCCCCCGATAGACCTTATTCTCAAGGAACTGTATTCTAGTTGGGGAGACAAGGGCACAGTTGCGTGATAGATGGAAGGGCACAGTGGTGCTAACAATATAACTGCAGTGAAGCTGTTGAGGGAGCCAGGGTTCCTTAAGAGTACATTGGTGGGCAAGTCACTTAACCCCATTGGCTAGTCAAAAAAAAAAGTACATTGGTTGGGAGAGAGGAAGAGAAAATTGAAAACTCAAAAGCTTATGTAAATGAATGTTGAAAACTAAAAATTAATTAATTATTTTTAAAAAAGAAAAAAATATATATTGGTAAACCAATTGACATTGCCTAGAGGGTTTAGACATCTAAACAGAAAATGTAAGGATGATGTACGAGATTCAGCAGATTGACATGGTTGGATGGCTTTAGGTTACCTGCAATGATGAGATGCAGATCCATACGAGTGTCTCCAATGCCTAGAACAACAGATAGAAAAATAGATCTTAAGTAATTATTTATTGTGTGGAAGTCAGTAGAAATGTTGCGGGGAGATGTTTACTTAAAGTTATTTAGGTATTGATATATACATACACTTATACATATATACATACATACATAAAAATATTAACATACACTTTCCTTAAGAGATTCTAGTCCTAATCTTTATGTTTATGTTTGTGCATATCTCTTTTTTCCTCTCTCTTAACTATTCTACTTTACTTCTACTTAACCTACCCCTCACTCCAGCAACCTCACCCTTATCCTCCCATACCCCTAAGTCTAACCCCACTTCTCTATCCCTCTTTTAACCTATTCCCCTCCCCTCCCCTCCCCTCTAAAGATCCTTCTTCTGGTCTCTCCCCCCTCCTCATCCCCTCAGAGTTTAATTTCTCTCTTAATGTAAAATATTTTTATACTCTTCTAAATGTATATGTATTTTCCCCTCTTAAACCCATTCCCAATGAGAATAGGTTTATAGAATTAACAGCTCCCCTCCCCCATCTAAATACTCTGTATTGGTTCTTCTTGAACCTCATTTGTAAAAGATAATTACTCTTTTAGCTATACTTGAATGGTTTTACTTTTTCAAGTCATATCATACTCAGATCTACCCCAATCTTCCTTATTAGATATCTAATTACTAGTAACAATCTTAGACGTGGGTTTTAGATTTTTCCATACATAAAAGGTAAACATTCTATCTTTCTTTAATCCCTTGTAATTGATTATTATATTTATCTTGGCTCTTATATGTTAAATCTCCTATTGAATTCTGGTTTTTCATTTTAACAAAGACCTGAAAGTCTGACAATTGATCAAATGTCTCTTTTTCTTTTATTCAGAATTATGCTTAGCTTTGTTGGATATGATATTTTTGGCTGGAAGCCCCATTCTTTTGCTCTTTAATATATAGTGATCCAAGACTTGAGATCTTTTAATGTCACCACTGCTAGGTCTTGTGTAATTCTAATTGTGGTATGGCCATATGTAAATTGTTGGTTTTTTTTTCTTGTTGTTCATAATATGTTGTCCTTGATCTGGGGATTTCAGAACTTGACTATAACATTCCTGTAAGTTTTCCTCGTAGGATCCCTTTCAGGTAGTGATTGCTGAATTTTTTTTTTCTGTTTCTACTTCCCATCTTATCCTAATGCTTCAGGACAATTTTCTTTAAGTATTTCTTGTATTATTGTTTCAAGATTCTTTTTTTGATCAGAACTTTCAGGTAGTTCAATTACTTTTGTTTTCTCTTTTTTTATCTGTTCTGTAGGTCTGTTGTTTTTCTTATGAGATGTTTCACTTTCTCTTCTATTTTTTCATTCTTTATATTTTGTTTGTTTGTTTTTATTTCTTCATCTCTTATAACTTCCCTGGCTTCCCCTTCCCAATTATCATTTTCAAGGAGTCATTTTCTTCCTCAAGATTCTGGATCTCCTTTTCTAATTGGTTCACTTTCTTTTCATAATCTTCTTGTTTTCCTTGTATTATTTTTCTTTTTAGTTTTTCCTCAATCTCTCTCACTTGACTTTTAAAATCTTCTTTAAGTTCTTCAATGAATTATTTTTGGGCAGGCGGATTTAGATCTGAAAATGAACTTAGACATGATCCAGTCCAATCTTGGTCCCAAAGAGGTGAAGTGTCTGGTTTCATGTAACACTGTTAGTAAGTTGTGACCTAACAACTTAACCTGAAGTTTTTGCTTCCAAATATGGAGGTTCTTTCTATTATCCTGCTGCTTCTAGGAATGAAGAAATGAAGCACACAATGATATTGTTCCACCAGACCAGGTTGGGTGAGTGCAGAAGCAGTGGGGTGGGACTGAGAGTTTAACACTAATTTGGAAGACCTGCTTCAAGTATGACAATTCATTAATTTTTCCCAGCATTCTAAACTCTTTGGCTGTAGCTTTGCAGTATCAATTTAATCCCCTGAATTCATGCCCAAAGAAATTTTATCCAAATTTTATCCAAGGTAAAATTCTTAGGTATTTTAATATTGCCAGAAACCGTTATTCCCTTAAAGAAAGTAATCCTTATCCAATCTTCAGAGTGAGGTTAAACGTACCTTTGGCATTCCCTTAAATGAAGTAACTTTCCCCAGTATGATGACAGTTTTCAGACAAGACATATGGCTGCTTGAAATATGTAATTGTGAGATAACTTGTATTGATCTTCAGATCTGCCTAGATTTCTCCCTGGATTTCTGATCAGCATAAGGTAGATCCTCAGGTAAGGTTCTCTAAGTAACAGGTAGAGGTGATCCAGCTTCCATGATTCTATAATCCTATGCTTCTATGACCCTAACATATCTTTGACCACTAGAGCCTAGGAAATTCTTTATCTGATTGCCTCAGGACTGCAGGTCAGAAATCATATAATTGGTAAATAAATCCCAGTAAAATACTAAAGACATTAAACTGGAGACCTCTGGTGACGATTCTTGTTCCTTGTTACTTGAATTTAAGGTCATAGTCTATTGGTCAAGGGTCCATTTTGAAGCTTGCAAACCTACTTGCTGGATTCAGTGCTAGTCAGAATAATACTTAGCAATAAAGATAATCAAGGAAGTAACTAGTGTTTTGCTATGTGAAGCTTCACAGAGAATCCCTCCTGGTTTACTGAATCTTGTTCTTACCTCAGTGGAAAAATTTCTATTCTACATTTTCATGTCGTATTCTGAACTGGGCAACGTCTACTCTTCTTATAGCTAAAATGAGTGAGAATGTGACTCAGTCTGGCTGTCATAATGAACAGACAACCTTAACCAAACAGAAAACATAGAGTAAGTGCAGAGGACAAGGATCAAGTGTAACAAATACAATTATTATGAATCCTCCGCATTCACTACCCATCTCATACCTGTAAGATTTCCTTTAAGAAGCCTTCACAGAATTACAGGGTACAGTTTCAGAGACAGTTGCCAGAGCATTGCTCAATAAACTCTATTGCCTTTCTGAGTTAACAATAATATATGTTGTTTCCTTGTAGAACAAGAGATTGTTTATTGGCTATTTAGCTCCACCCCTACTTCAAAAAAATAAATCAGGCATTTTAAGCTTGAGTTTTTAAACTTATGCCTCTTCTGTCTTTGACCAGATTGCTGCAATGGAGTTCTCAGGATTCACCACTCCCGCCCTCGTGGTTTGTATCTCTTTCTTGGTCTTTTTGTCACTGTGGAGAAAAAACTATAAAGGAAAGAAGTTGCCTCCTGGCCCAGCTCCTCTCCCCATCTTTGGGAATATATTACAGTTAGACCAAAAGGACCTTTCCATGTCTCTTTGCAAGGTAAGGAGATTGAATCTTATGCTTGGACTCAATCAAGTGGAATATCCATTACAAAATCCTTTAGTAATGGCATCTCCTCACTGATTCTAGGGTGATTGGGTATTAGCAACAAAGACCTTATAAAGGTTACCATGACATAATGAGGGACAGTGATGGCATGATTATTACACCCAGAATTAGGGCCTTAAAGACCAAGTCAGATAGATCTCAAAGACTATAAGCTGTAAACAAAACTGAATGCTATGTATATATGCATATATGCATAAGTGTATATATATATATGTGTGTGTGTGTGTGTATAATGTATGTATGCATGTTAATACATACACATATACATATATACACATGTATACACATACATTTATGTATGTATAATGTATGTATGCTTGTTAATACATACACATATACATATACACATACATATACATATATACATACATATATATATATATATATGTATATATATATATATATTTCATGGTTACACTTAAGTCTTTGCTAATGTCTACAGGTTAATCCCAAGAATGAGAGTACATAAGAACAGTAAGCTTCACTTTGAGAAATTTTGTTTCCAAAAATAAAAAATAAAAAAAGAAGACATGGGGAGGAATAGGGCTTAGCATTTACAAGTGTATAAACTGCACTGGAAAATAATGAATATGGATATTAATATTGATTTTCATCTTGCAATTATTTTAAATGCTTATGGATTTATATAAGACAGTAGATCTTTGTATGTTTATTCTGCTCTGGCTTCTGCTATCACACTGTGTGCCTGTTCCATGGTATTATTTTAGTTGAGTAAACAGGAGAAGAATGTGACAGATTAATTATGGGAAGCCCAGACCTGTTGCCCCCCCCCCCCACTCACCTTAAATCAGTATATTTGGAGCTTTAACCAGGCAGTCAAGCATGTTCAGTATTTATAGCATTAAAATTAATGAGTCACAGAATCCCAGAGTTGGAGCTGCATCATCATAGAGGCCATCTAGGCCAAACTATTTTTATTATATAATCATTTGATCTGTTTCAGTAGGAAGGATGTTATAAACCAAGCATTTTTAACCTGGGATCCATGGCCTTTCATGAGGTCATTGATAGATTTCCAGATGTCCATGACCTTGGAAGGGAAAAAAATTAATTACCCTCTAAGTATAATTTTGCCTATGAATTATGAATTTTAAAAATACATTATTTTGGGAAGAGGTTGATAGATTTTGTCAGATTATCATTGGGGTCCATTACTCACAAAGGGTTTAAAATCCCCTATTAAACAGGTATTAGCACTAGATTTGGAATCAGAAAATATGGATTCATAACCTAGATCTGATACTTAAAATCAGTGTGACTGTGAGCAAGTAACTGAAACTTTGTATGGTTCTATTTCCACCTCTCCATACTAAGGGTACTGGGCAAGATGATCTCAAATTTCCTTCAAGATATCCAGTGAAGGGGTGACTCAGTTCTTTCTGGGAGATGGCTGCTTGACTTTTAGAGAGATTGAATTGTCAAGAAATCAATTCTCTCTATACAGTTGAAAATTGCCTCTTTCAGCCTCCAATCCAGTGTTCCTTATGCTGTATTCTGGGGCCCATAAAAATAAGTGTAATACCTCCAACATATGATAGCCTTTTAAATAACTGGTTATCATATTCTTAAATCTGTTCCTTGAAGCTAGAAATCTTTATTTCCTTCAATTAATCTCTCAACATATTCCAGTTTATGAATGTCCATCCATAATTCTGACACTCAAAATTGAACACACACTAACCAAATGTAGTCTGACCAGAACAGAGTACAACAGGACAGGCATCTTCCCTAACCAGGAAATTTTGCTTCTATTAATTTCATCTAGTCAACTCTGATTTAAGGCACAGAGAGCTGTTCTAGGTGGCAGAAAGACCTAGAAAAGGACCCACATGTACAAAAATATTTATAGCAGCTCTTTTTGTGGTGGCAAAGAATTGGAAATTGAAGGGATGCCCATCAATTGCAGAATGGCTGAACAAGTTGTGGTATATCAATGTAATGGAATACTATTGTGCTATAAGAAAAGATAAGCAAGCAGGTTTCAGAAAAACCTGGAAGGACTTACATGAACTGATACTGACTGAAGTGAGCAGAACCATGAGAACATCGTACACAGTAACAGCAACATTGTGCAATGACTAACTTTGATGGACTTACCTATTCTCAGCAATACAACAATCTAAGACTATTTCAAAAGACTCACAACGGAAAATGTTATCCACATGGAGAGAAAGAACTATGGAGTCTCAATGCAGATCTAAGCAGACCATTTTCTCTTATCAAAAGTGATTTAGAGCTTTTCTTCATATGACTATAGATAGCTTTGATTTTTTTCATCTGAAAAGTACTTGACCATATCCTGTGACCATTTATCAATCTGGCAGTGGCTTGCATTTTTGCAAATTTGACTCACTTCTCTATACACTGGAGAAAGGAGGCCTTTATCAGAGACTCTTGCTGTAAAGATTGTTTCCTAGCTTTCTGTTTTCTTCCTAATCTTGGTTGCAATGATTTTGTCTGTGCAAAACCTTTTTAATTTAGCATAATCAAAATTATCTATTTTACATTTCTCAATATTCTCTGCTTGTTTTTGGTCATAAATTCTTCCTTTCTCCATAGATATGACAAAGAAACTACTCTTTGCTCTACTAATTAGCTTGTAGAATCACCCTTTATGTCAAAATCATGTACCCATTTTGACCTTATCTTGGTATATGCTGTAAGATGTTCTTCTATAACTAGTTTCTGCCATATTGTGTTCCAGTAGAAGTTTTTGTCAGATAGTAAGTTCTTATCCCCAAAGCTTAGATCTCTGGATTTATCAAACACTAGATTATGATGGTTATTTACTACTCTGTCTTGTGTACTTAATTTATTCCACTGATCCACCTTTCTATTTCTTAGTCAGTTCATGTCCACTAAATAAATGTTGTTGTTATAATTGTTATTATTTCATGTATATCCTAAGCAAGAGGATTTAAGATCACAAAACCAAAATGACCATACCTCCTTTAGGTAAATGTGCAGGGAATGGAACTTCTTAAGTCCGCACAGGGTTTTTCTTTGGCATATCTTTAGTCTCTGCAGTTATTAAGTTCATCAGATACATTATAGAGAAACCCTTTTATGATCTGGCTTTAACTCTCTGGCAGGAATGAAGAATTGGATAGACATTATTATGTACTGGGGAGAACCACTGAAATATAGAGATTGAAGGGAGCTTTACTTATCAAAGCCTTCCTTGTTTCACGATGGGAAATTCAGCGGTTAAGTGACTTGTCCAAAGGCACACAGCTTGTTAATTGCACAGCTGCCAGAAGAACCCAACTTGACTCCCAGTCTAGTGTCCCCTGCCCACACCGCCCCCATTACATATCCGTCATGGCTACCTTGATTCATAGATTCTGGCTCTGAATGTCGCACCAAATGAAAGTATTATTTTGAGAGGACAAGTGTAAATAGATAACTGCTAGTATCTTCCTTCTGAGATTTCTTTCCATATACATGATATATATGCTGGATATCCATAGTTATTTGCACATTGTCTCCACCATTAAGTATGAGCCCCCTGAGAGACTATTTTCCACCTTTCCTTTTACCCCTGGCGTTTAGCACTGTGCATAATAAATAATAAATACTTATTAAATATTTGTTAACTGACTTACTGAATGAATTATTACAAAAAAAATTAATCTGATATTGGAGTTGATATGGTTAATTCAGATGCCTTGTGGTATTTCTTTTCTGACTTAGCTTGCTTGATCATTTTCAATTTTCCTTTCCATTTTTCTCTTCTCCCCAAGCAGTAATAACCTTTGGCTTCCTTTTTTGTTTTGTTCAAATCTCCTTCTCTCATCTTTATCTTCAAATATCTTATATCAAATATTAATTGAGTTGTCCACTGTGTAGAAACAAAGTCATTTGGAATAAATTGGTTTGGGCTCCATTTTCTCAACAGGCTATCTAATCTACCATCATTCATTACACCCATTATTCCTTGCTTAGGAAGCCCTTAGAGTAGGTAGGTGGCACAATGGATAGAGCACCAGACCTGAAGTAAGGAAGACACATCTTTCAGAGTTCAAATTTGGCCTCAAACATTTGTTAGCTCTGTGACTAGGGCAAGTCACTTAACCCTATTTGCCTCAGTTTCCTGATCTGTAAAATCACCTAGACAAAGAAATGGCAAACCACTCTAGTATCTCTGCCATGAAAACCCAAACCAAGGTCACGAAGAGTCAGACACAACTAAAAACAACTGAACAAAATCAAGCCCTAGCTTAAACTAGACTACTAAAGTTAGGGCCTTACCCCATTGCTTGTAGAGGTGAAGATTTTTCCATTTTGAAGACCAACAGCTTTTTTGATATGTTACCCATCTGTTTATCTATTATGATAAAACAGAAAATCCCCATGGAAAACCCCAGATATACTCTGACACAATTAGGATGAGTTAGAACAAAGTGTGGTCAGTGGGGGTTTACTTTAAAGCAGTTAATTGGCCACTTTGGGAAGTACACCAAGACTATATTTATCCTCTTATTGTTTATTTTTTAATTCCCTCTCAAAGTCCTAAATGATCCCCCACCAAAGTCTTAACAAAATGAAATTGATGTGGTTTCTTGGGAATAAAGTCCCAAATATAGTGTATCACTCGTATGGAGTACACAGTCCAGAAATAAGGTTTCCAACATAGCATTTGACTGTAAATCAATGTTGCTAATTTTTCCACTTGGTGGGGAGCAAAATAAATGAAATTACTTCATGTCTAAAAAGCTTGGCTGATATTTATACAGTTTTAAAGTTTTCAAATCACTTTTTTCATGTTATACATATTTCACTTTCTCCCAATTACATATAAAAACTATTTTTAACATTCATTTCTTAAAATTTCAAATTCCAAATTCTCCTTCTCCATTCCTCCCTTCCCTCTCCCCCATTGAGAAGGCAAGTAATTTGACATAAGTTATAAATGCAGTCATGTAAAACATATTTCCGTATTAATCATGTTGTGAAAGAAAATACAGGAAAAATAATAAAAGTAAAGGAAGTTTTAAAAAGTATGCTTTGATATGCATTCAAACTCCATCAATTTTTTCTCTAGAGATGGATGTAAATTTTTTTTTCATAAGTCCTTTTTTAATCATCTTAGATCATTGTATTGCTTAGAATAGTTAAGTCATTGACAATTGATGTTCATACAGTAGTGGTGCAACTATGTACCATGTTCTCCCGGTTCTGTTCCTTTCACTTTCCATCAGTTCATATAAGTCTTTCCAGGTTTTGCTCAAATCATCTTGCTTGTCATTTCTTATAGCACAATAATATTCCATCACAATCATGTATCACAACTTATTCAGCCATTCCACAAGTGATGGGCACACCTACAATTTTAAAATACTTTGCCGCCACAAAAAGAGCTGATATAAATATTTTTGTACATATAGGTCTTTTTCTTTTATGTCTTTGAGATATGGACCTAATACTGGTATTACTGAGTCAAAGTATAACATGTAGTTTTATAGCCCTTTGGAAATAGTTCCAAATTGTTCGCAAGAATGGTTGGATCAGTTCATAACTCCATCAAGAATGTATCAATATCCCCATATTCCCATATTCTTTTCCATCATATGTAGTTTTTGTTTTCTGTCATATTAGCAAATCTGATTTGTGTGAGTTGGTGCCTCAGGGTTGTTTCAATTTACATTTCTCTAATCAATAGTGATTTACAGCATTTTTAACATCTTCATCTGACAACTGCCCGTGCAAACATTTGACCATTTATCAGTTGGGGAATGATGCATCCTACTTTTCCTTTCTGTTATCCTTCTCTCTCTCTCTCTCTCTCTCTCTCTCTCTCTCTCTCTCTCTCTCTCTCTCTCTCTCTCTTCTCTCTTTCTCCTTTCACCCTGTCCCTCTTCAAAAGTGTTTTGCTTCTGACAGCCACCTGCCCCAATCTACCCATACTTCTATCAACCCTCTTACTTTTAACCCTTTCTCTTATATCCCTGTAGGACAAGATGAACGTCTATATCCACTCAATGGAGTATGTATGTTATTCCCTCTTTGAGCCAATTCAGGTGAGAGTGAGCTTCGAGCATTGCCTGCCACCCCCATCTTCCCCTCCACTATAAAAGTGCTTTGTGTCTCTTTTATGTGAGAGAACTTACTCAATTCTACTTCTCCCTTCCCCCTTCTCCCAGCGCATCCCTCTTTCTCAACCCCTTAATTTATTTTTTTATATCATCCCTTAATATTCAACTCACATCCAAGCCCTCTATGTATACTCCTTCAGCCTGCCCTAATAATGCTAAAATTCTTAGGAGGTACAAGTATCATCTTCCCATGTAGGACATAAACAGTTTAACTTTTTTGAATCCCTTATGATTACTTTTTCCTTTTAATGCTTCTCTTGAGTCTTGTATTTGAAAGTACTTTTTTCTTTTTTATTCAGCTCTGGTCTTCTCATCAAGAATACTTGAAAGTCCTCCATTTCATTAAATATACATTTTTCCCTGAAGGATTATGCTCAGTTTTGCTGGGTAGGTGACTCTCAGTTATAATGCCAGCTCCTTTGCCCTCTGGAATATCATATTCTAAGCCCTCCAATGTTTTAATGTAGAAGTGGCTAAATCTTCTGCTATCCTGACTGTGGCTCCATAATGCTTGAATTGTATCTTTCTGGATGCTTACAATATTTTCTCCTTGCCCTAGGAGCTCTGGAATTTGGCTATAATATTTCTGGGAGTTTTCATTATGGAATCTCTTTCAAGAAGTGATCAGCTGATTCTTTTAATTTCTATTTTACCCTCTGGTTCTTGAATATCAGGACAGTTTTCCTCAATAATTTCTTTAAATATGATGTCTAGGCTCTATTTTTTTTCATCACAGCTTTCAGGTAGTTCAATAATTCTTAATTATCTCTCTGATCTATTTTATAGGTCAGTTGCTTTTCCAATAAGATGTTTCATAATTTCTTCTATTTTTTTCTCATTTTTTTCATTTTGGTTTATTATTTCTTCATGTCTCACAGTCATTGGCTTCCACTTGCCCAATTCTAATTTTTAGGAATTATTTTCTTCAGTGAGCTTTTGTTCCTCCTTTTACATTTGGCCAATTATACTTTTTCAGGAGTTATTTTCTCCAGTGAATTTTTATACATCTTTGCCCATGTGAACAATCCTGCTTTTTAAACAGTTCTCTTAATTGGATTTTTGTGCTTCTTTTTAAAATTTGGCCCATTCTGTTTTTTTAAGTTATTATTTTCTTCAGTATTTTTTGTGCCTCCTTTACCAAGCTGTTGACTCTCTTTTCGTGATTTTTTGCATCACTATCATTTTTTTTTGCAAATTTCTCCTCTACCTCTCTTATTTGATTTTTGCAATCTTTTTTTTGAGTTCTTCCAAGTCTTTTTGGGAGGTGGAGACCAATTTACATTTTTATTTACTTGTGGCCATGTAGATTTTGCTGTCTTATTCTGAGTTTATGTTTTGATCTTTCTTGTCACCACAGTAACTTTCTGTGTTTAGGGTTTTTTTTCCAGCTGTCTGGCCATTTTTCTAGCCTATTTCTTGACTTTTAACTTTATGTTAACATTGGTTTCTTCTCCTGGGCTGGAAGGGCACTGTCCCATGCTTCAAGTTGTTTTTTTTTCTTCTTTGAGTGTGTGCAGATATTTTCAGAGCTAGTTCTTCAAGTCTGTGGGCTTTCAATTCTTCCAAGGTGGTATTATCTAATGATAGGTATGATCAGTACATTGCAAGCCTGTGCTGTTATCTGTGAATGACCACAAACACTCTTTTGTGCCCTGGAACTGAGACAAGGTCCCAGGTTTCTTTATTTTTTTTAATTTTTTACCTTCACTGTGCCTCATCCTTGGGACTGTAACCCAGAACTATGTATGGGCAATGCAACAGAGTCCTTCACCCAATCCCAACAAATGGTCCTTTGTAATCTTCTTCTAATCAGTTGTATGATAACCTTACCATAGCTCTGAAAGCTAGTGCCACCCAGGTAGCTACCTCAAAGCCTACTCCTAGCTTGCTAGGGTGCAGCCTGCTCTGTTGCAGCCTGCACTGAATTGTGTTCCACTCTCAGCTTGTGACAGACCTTTCCTGTTGACCTTGTAAGTTGTCTTGTGGTGGAAATTTTTTCACCCCATCCTTTAATGAGTTCTGCTGCTCCCGAACTCATTTTGTGGCATTATTTAAAGTTATTTGGATGGAATTTGAGAGAACTCAGTGAGTTCCTGCATTTATTTGGCTCTGCCTTGGCTCTGACTCTCCCTTTTTCATACTTTATTGCTCCTAATCTTCATAATCCTCTTATGAAGTGGAGAGTGTTATTATTAGCCCTGTACCACATAAATCCACCAGAAAATGCTACCTTTGATTTGAGGTACCTTGTACTTTGTAAGTGTGTATCGACTCAAAATTATAATTTGTGAGCCTCCATAAATGTGCTTATCTATACTAGTTAGTCAGAAGACACCCTTAGGTCAATGAAAAATAATTTATTGAAATAATATAAGAAAAAAAGTAGGAATGAAACATTTCCAAAATAAACCTGTGGAACATTCTCTCACAAATACATGCACCATAATTGGGAAACATGAGTACATATAGGAAACATGAAGGAAATAGCCACTCACTTAGGTAACGTATATAGCATGTATCTATATGTGTAGTAGTACACATATATGGAATGCATTGCGGCCAGGGAATATATGTCTTGCCATTTAAATACCATGGTTATGGGTTATAAAATTTATTGTCTAATAAGCCTAAATCAAACCTATTTATAATGATTTACAAAGTGTTATATGTGAGAAAGATCATCTCTACTTATCCTGATATTGCCAATTCTTCTCAGTCCTGAAAAAAAGTACAGCAATCTAGTTCTCTCTCAGTACAGCAGCCAGAATTTTTTCTAAAGATTTCTCTTCATAATACATCTTCATAAGATTAGCAATAAATTCAGTCTCACAGGGAAAAAAGTACTCTTAATCCTTTCTCTCTATAATTCACTGTCTTTTTAAACATTTCCTCTATGTGGGTATACCATTATCACACTTTATAAAAAAAAACACAATGATTTTCAAATAAAAGGAAATTTTTTATAGCATATAACTCCTATTTTCTGTTTAAGTATGATCAGGCAGTTTTTCTGTTGAATACTTCCTCTATACTTAATTCAAAAAACCTGTTAATCTGGGATCCATTTCAATTGATTATGTGATTTGATCTCCCTGAGAAGGAAATCAGGGAAGTCATATTCTTGAGCTTACAGGACAGACAGGGGATCAATGGCTGCAAGTTACCAAAAGATAAATTTAGGCTTGATATATCAAAAGGGGAAAAAACCTCAATTGAAACTATAGAAAAGTAAGAAAAAAGTAAGAAAATCATACTTGGGCATAGAAATCTATCTTATCCTATAAGAAGTAGAAGAGGAAAGGGGAAAGAAAAGAGAGAGGGCTGACAGAAAGGAGGACAGATTGAGGGAAGTAGTGGTCAGAAGCAAAACACTGGTGAGGAGGGAAAGGGTGAAAGGAGAGAGAAAAGCATGAATGGAGGGGAGGAAAAAGGATGGAGAGAAAGACACAGTTAGTAATCATAACTGAATGTGAATGAGATTAACTCTCCAATAAAATAGAAGTGGATAGCAGAGTGGATTAAACACTGCAACCCTACAATATGCTGTTTACAAGAAACACATTTGAAACAGAGAGATGCCCACAGAGTAAAGGTAAAAGGCTAGATAAAAATATATTATGCTTCAGCGAAGTAAACAAAGCAAGTTTAGCTCTCCTAATTTTAGATAAATCAAAATCAATATACAGCTAATTAAGAGATAAAGAAACAAGCTACATCTTGTTAAAAGATACCATAGACAATGAAGTAATATCAATACTAAACATATATGCATCAAGTGGTATAGCACCCAAATTCTTAGAGAAGCTAAGTGAGCTACAGGAAGAAATAGACTGCAAAACTATACTAGAGAGGGATGTCAACCTCTCCCTTTCAAAACTAGATAAATCTAACCACAAAATAAACAAGAAAAAAGTTAAGGAGATGAATAGAATTTTAGAAAAGTTAGATATGGTAGATCTCTGCAGAAAATTGAATGGGGAAAAAAAATTGAATGGGAATAGAAAGAGATATACCTTTTTCTCAGCAGTACATGGCACCTATGAATATTGACCATGTTCTAGGGTGTAAAAAACTCACAATCCAATGCAGAAAGGCAGAAATATTAAATTCATCCTTTTCAGATCATGATGCAATAAAAATTACAAGTAATAAAGGGCCACAGAAAGATAGACAAAAAATTAACCGGAAACAAACAATCTAATTCTAAAGAATGAGTGGGGCAAACAACAAATCATAGCAAAAATCAGTAACTTCATCAAAAAACACAATGACAATAATGAGAAAGCATACCAAAACCTATGGGATACAGTCAAAGAAGGACTTAGGGGATATTTTATATTTCCAAATGCTTACATGAATAAAGTAGAGAAAGAGGAGATCAATGAATTGTGTGTAAAACTAAAAGAAAAGCTAGAAAAAGGACAAATTGAAACTTTACTATTAAATATCAAATTAGAAATTATGAAAATCAAAGGAGAGAGTAATAAAACGGAAATTAAGGAAACTATAGAATTAATAAATGAAAGTAAGTTGCATTTATAAAAAAACAATAAAATAGATAAACTTTTGATTACTTTGATTTACAAAATGAAAGGAGAAGCCAAATTACCACTATCAAGAATGAAAAAGGATGAATTCACTCCACAAAAGAGGAAATTAAAACAATAACTAGGAGTTATTTTTCCCTACTCTACGCTAATAAATCTGACAACCTAAGTGACGTGGATGAATGTTTTCAAAAATATAAATTTTCCAGATTAACAGAAGAGGAAATAAAATACTTAAATAACCCTGTTTAAGAAAAAAGATATTGAATAAACCATCAATGAACTCTTTAAGAAAAAATCCCCAGGGCCAGATGGATTCATAAATGAATTCTACCAAACATTTAAAGAACAATTAATTTCAGTGCTATATAAACTATTTGGGGAAATAGGCAATGGAATCCTGCCAAATTCTTTTTGTGATACAGATATGGCACTGGATACCTAAACCATGAAGACTGAAAATAAAGAAGGAAAATTATAAGCTTTTGACAAAATACAGCACTCATTCATATTAAAGACACTAGAGAACATAGGAATCAATGGAGCTTTCCTTAAAATAATAAGTAGCATCTATCTATAACCATCAGTAAGTATCATATGTAATGGGGATAAGCTACAAGCACTACCAATAAGAACAGGGCTGAAACAAGGATGTCCATTATCACCACTGTTTTATTCTATATTGTACAAGAAATGTTAGCTTTAGAAATAAGAGAAGAAAAATAAATTGAAGGATTTAGAATAAGCAATGAAGAAACAAAACTATCCTTCTTTACAGATGATGTGCTTATCTAATTAGAGAATCCTAGAAAATCAACTAAAAAACTACTCAAAATAATTAACAACTTTAGCAAAGTTGCAGGATGTAAAATAAAGCCACATAAATCATCAGCATTTCTGTATGTTACTAACAAAGCCCAGCAATAATAGATAGAAAGAGAAATTCCTTTTAAAATAACTGTAGACAATATAAAATATATGGGAGTTTACTTGCCAAGACAAACCTAGGAACTATATGAACACAATTACAAAACACTTTTCACACAAAGTCAGATCTAAATAACTGGAAAAATGTCAGTTGCTCATAGGTAAGCTGACCTAATATAATAAAAATGACAATTCTGCCTAAATTAATTTACTTATTCAGTTCCATACCAATAAAACTATCAAAAAGTTATTTTATAGAGCTAGAAAAAGTGATAACAAGATTCATCTGGAAGAACAAAAGGTCCAGAATATCAAGGGAAATATTTAAAAGAAATGCAAGGGAAGGTGTCTTAGCCATGCCAGATCTAAAACTGTATTATAAAACAGCAACCATCAAAATTACATGGTACTGGCTAAGGAATAGCATGGTAGATCAGTGGATTAGTTTACATGTACAAGACTCAGTAGTCAATGACTATAATAATCCACTGTTTGATAAACCCAAAGACTCTAGCTTCTGGGATAAAAACTCAGTATTTGTCAAAAACTGCTGGGAAAACTCGAAAATAGTATGGCAGAAACTAGGCATAGACTAACATCTTACACCCTATACCAAGATAAAATCAAAATAGGTACACGATTTAGATATAAGGGTGGATACCATAAGCAAATTAGGAAGTCTAGGAATAGTTCATCTGTTAGATCTATGTAGAATGGAAGAATTTATGACCAAACAAGAGATAAAGAACATTATAAAATGCAAAGTGGATAATTTTGGTTACATTAAATTAAAAAGGTTTTTCATAAAGCCAATGTAAGCAAGGTTAGAAGGGGAGCAGAGAGCTGGGAAACAATTATAAAACCACAGTCTCTGACAAAGGCCTCATTTCTAAAACACATAGAGAATTGAGTCAAATTTATAAGAATGCAGGCCATTCCTCAATTAATAAATGGTCAAAGATATTAACAGGCAATTTTCAGAGGAAGAAATTAAAGCTATCTATAGTCACATGAAAAAATGCTCTAAATCACTACTGATTAGGGAAATGCAAATTAAAACAGCTCTGAGGTACCACATCACACCTATCAGACTGGCTAACATGACAAAACAGGAAAATGATAAATGTTGGAGAAGACATGGGAAAATTGGAAGACTGATGCATTGTTGGTGGAGTTATGAACTGATCTAACCATTCTGGAGAACAATTTGGAAGTATACCCAAAGGGCTATAAAACTATGTATGCCCTTTGATCCAGCAATGCCACTAATAGGTCTGTATCCCAAAGATATCATAAAAATGGAAAAAGGACCCACATGTACAAAAAATATTTATAGCAGCTGTTTTTATGGTGACAAAGAATTGGAAATTGACAGGTTGTCCCTCAATTGTAGAACGGCTGAAGAAGTTGTTGTATATGAATCAATGCAATATTGTTGTGGTATAAGAAATGATGAGCAGGAGGATTTCAGAAAATCCTGGAGAGACTTATATAAACTGACGCTGAGTGAAGTGAGCAGAACCAGGAGAATATCATATACCATATTATCAACATTTTGCAACAAATAACTTTCACAGACTTTTCAGCAATACAGTGATCCAAGACAATTCCAGAAGACTTGTGATGGAAAATGCTATCCACAACCAGAGAAAGAATTATGGAGTCTGTATTCAAAGCGAAGTATTTTATTTTCGCTTGTTTTTCTTTCTCGTGGTTTTTCTCTTTTGTTCTGATTCTTCCATTATAACATGATTATTGTGGAAATATATTAACATGATCATACATGTATAACCTATATCAGATTGTTTGTCATCATACAGAGGAGGAAGGGAAGAAAGGGAGGGAGAAAAATTTGGAACTCAAAATCTTACAAAAATGAATGTTGAAAATTCTTTCCATGTAATTGGAGAAAAATAAAATACTGTTAAGAAAAAAATCTATTCTGAAGCTTGCAACCCTACTTTCTGGATTTATTGTTCCTTGTCAGAATAATGCTTGGTGATAAAGATGATTATTAATAAAGATAACGCCATCCGATGTGAAGCTTCCCAAAGGAACCCTCCAGGCTTAATGGATCTTGCTCTTACCTTACTGGGGAAAATTTGTATTCTACATTTTCACATTGTACTCTGACTATAACAACATATACTCCTCACAGCTAAATGTGATTCAGGCTGGCTGTTATTAAGGCCAACCTCAAGCAAAGACAAAATGTAGAGCAAGTGTAAAGGACAAGGATCAAACATGACAAATGAAATTGTCATGAATCCTCTGCATTCTCCACCTTCCTCCTCCCTGCTCCCTACAAGCAGCATTCAGGGAATTACAGGGTTCAGGTTCAGACATGGTGGCCACAACATTGAAACTGGATATTATTCAATAAGCTCTATTGCCCTGTGCTCTTTGAGTTACTGAAAAATATGTGCTGTTTACTTGTAGGACCACAGACTTTTCATTGGCTATTTACCTCCACTCCCACTTCACAAAAACAAGTCAGGCATTTTAAGCTTGAGTTTTTGAAGTGGTACCTCTTCTAGCTGTGGCCAGATTGCTGCAATGGACCCCTGGGCAGTCACCACTCTCACCCTTGTGGTTTGTGTCTCTTTCTTGGTCATTTTATCACTGTGGAGAAAAGATTATAAAGGAAGAAAGCTGCCTCCTGGGCCAGCTCCTCTCCCCCTCATTGGAAATTTGCTTCAGCTAGACATGAAGGACTTCTCTACATCTCTCTGCAAGGTAAGGGGACTAAATCTTGTGGTTGGACTCCATTAAGTGGAGCCCTCTAGTAATGACATCTCGTGGCTTATTCTAGGATGTTTGGGGATTAGAAACAAAGATCCCAAAAAGGTTTTCATGACATAATGAGAGATAGTAGTGGCATGATGGCTGGAGCACTAGACCCAGAGTCAGGATGACGTTGCCTTAAAGAATAAGTCAGACAGTTTTTTAAAGAGTATAAATTGTAGACAAAACTGAATACTGACTATGTATGTATGTCTGCATGTATATGTGTGTGTATGTTCATGATTATACTTAAGTCTTTGCAAGTATCTACAGGTTATCTCCAAGAATGAGAGTGTATTCCAAAAATAAGCTCAACTTTGAAAAATTTTGTTTCCAGACATAAAAAAAAAAGCATGGGAAACATGGGAGAAATAGGGATTAGTATTATCAAGCATATTAATTGCACTAGGATATGATAAATACAAATATAAATTTTATTTGTATACTTATTTAAATGCTTATGCCTGTAAATAATACAATAGAACTTTACATGCTTGTTCTACTCTACTTTCTGCCATGAGGCTGTGTTGCTATTGCTTTTAATTGTTTTAGTTGAGGGACCAGGAGGAAAAGAGGATGATAAACTATGGGAAATCCAGCCCTTGTGCCCCCACCACTCATCTTAAACCATTATATCTGAAGCCTGACCAGGTGGTCAAGGAGGTTCAGTACTAATAGCTTTGAAATCAACGAATTACAGAATCTTAGAGTTGGGGGTGCTTAATCTCAGAGGCTATCTAGGCCAACCCACTTTTATCACATAGTCATATAGTCAGAGTAGGAAAGATGTTATAGACCAGGTGTTCTTAACCTGCTGTCTATCGATTTTCATGGGTTAATTGATAGATTTCCAGGGATCCATGAACTTGAAAAGGAAAGAAAACACATCATTTCTATGATGCAATTTGCTATTTCCATCTATCACAAATTTTAAAAATACATTATTCTGAGAAGAGGTTGGTAGGTTTCATCAGATTGTCAGTGGGGTCCATGACACAAAAAGGTTGAAATCCTCTATTAAACAGGTATTAGCACTAGATTTGGAGTCAGAAAATTTGGATTCATATCTTAGATCTGATATTTAAAAATCTGTGTGACCTTGGGCAAGTAATGGAAAGTCTTTATGGTTCAATTCCTTCATGTCCAGAATTGGGATGCTGGACAAGATAATCTCAAATTTCCTTCAAGATACCAAATGAAGAGGAAACTCATTACTTCCTGCGGGATGGTCCATTCTCCTTTAAGATAGATCTAATTGAGAAGAATTTTTTTTCTATCTATCCTGCTGAAAACTGCCTTTTTTCAGCCTCCAACCCAATGTTCTTCCTTCTGGTTTCTGTGGCCTAGAAAAATAAGTCCAGTCCCTACGACATTTGATAGCCCTTCAAAGAACTGGTTATCATATTCCTCTTAAATCTGTTCTTTGAGGCTAAAAATCCTTATTTCCTTCAATTAATCTTTGCACAGCTTGATATTTGAGTCTCCTTATTACTTTAGCTAATCTCTCAATACATGCCAGCTTATGAATGTCCATCCTTAATTTCAACACTCAGAATTGAACACACTTAATCCAAATGTAATCTGACCAGAACAGAGTATAGCAGGACAATCACCTTCCTTAACCAGGATATTTTGCTTCTTTTAATGTCATTTAGTAGTCAACTCTGATTTAAGGCACAGAGAATTGTTACAGAAGTCAGAAAGACCTGAATTCAAATCCTGCCTCTGACACTTAACTGGCTATGTGGCCCTGGGCAGGTAACTTAATCTCTCAGTAACCCAGGCAACTCTTTACAACTGCAAAGTGCAGAAAAGGTACCAATCTACATTGGTAAAGAGTTTCCTTACTGGGAGTTTCTATAGCAGTGAAATCTCAAATCTTTCCCTCCTCCTTTAAAGTATAAAATAAATCAAAAGCACAATGATCTTAATGCTTCTTAAATATACCAATGAAGCTGTGTTCTCATTGATTTAGGCATTTCCCTCAATTGTGTAGGTTGCAACTTTGAAATGTCTTCTCATTCTATGCAAATTCTGTCTGTGTTCTCCTACTCATTAGCCATAGTGTGTCTACCCATGCTAGCAGCCTTCCTCTAGGTCAAGGGCTTTTAACCTGGGTCCCACTGACTTCTTGATTTCAGCAGATTCAACTTGGGTAAGAAAAATATTTTGATAACTATAATTTAATATAATTGGCTTGGTTTATAATTCTACATATTTTATTTTACTAATTTTAAAACATTCACCTCAGGAAAAGGGAACATAGGCTTACTTCATCAGACTGCCAAGGTAATCTATGACAGAGAAGGTTAAGAACTACTGCTCTAAGACTACTTATATTTCACAGTTATTAGTGTAGTACTTTGGAAATCCCTATATTATCCTTTGCTCTATGACTGAACTGCTTTTTTTCTCATCAAGTGTCCTAAATAATATTCTTTGCCATTTTTATGATTAAATAATCACTGGAAATATCCTGAACTCCACTTTTGTCCCACATGCCATTTCTGCTTTAACCTTTGACTCATTGACAATTTTGATTCTTCCAAGGTTGTGAAACTGAAATATTTGTACAAATACACACATTACTCCAAGGAGTATATTTATTTTTAAACATATTTTGCTAAATATAAAATCATATTTTTCAGCAAAGCGCTTTATAACCTGGCCCCCTTCTACCTCACCAGTCTTTGTATACCCAATTCCCTATCTATTTCCTCCATTAAGTACCCAGTGAGTCAATGACATTGGCCTCCTTGCTGTTCTTTGCACAAGACTTCCCTTTCCATACCCCAGGCATCTTCACTGACTAGTCTCCTTACCTAGAAAACTCTCCTTCCTCATCTCTACTTCATGGCTTTCTTGAAGACCCATCTAAAATCCCATTTTCTATTAAAAATCTTTCTCTAAATTCCCCCAACTTAATGCTAGTATTATTTATTTATTATTTCTAATTTATCATATGTATATGTAGATGCATATATAAATATGTATTGTTTTTTCCAATGTTGTTTTCATGTTGTGTCTCCCCCCCCTCATTAGACTGTGAGTGACTTGAAAGCAAGGATTGTCTTTTGCCTTTTTTTTAAAAAATCCCCAGCACATATGGCAATGGTTAGTATGTAGTGGTACTTAATAAATGCTTATTGTTTGACTTGTGGATTACAAAATTCTGGGTCTATCTCACTGCCCATATGCAGGGCTTCTACAAGTTATTTGTACCAAATGTGATAACTCAATGGAACATATGTTGAACCATGTCTTTGTCTGTACAATAAATATTTATTATTAATTTAATTTTTCTTCTATGAATCATTAGGCTAACATCTTGAATAATCATGTATCATACAGAGGTGGCTTTCTAGTGTTCTAGGTTTGATTCAATCAGTGAAATGCCATTAACAAACAGGAGCATCTAGAATTTACAGTGAATCAGTTCCATTTGAATTTAACCTAGAAGTCCTGGGCTTCTATTCAAATGGAAAATCCCAAAAACCAATGGAGAGCATATTTCTCCTTGATGTATGTTTTTTGTCATGAATAATCAAAAGGGAATTGAGCCAATATATTGCTGTATGTGAATTTATAAAGAAATCTTACTTGATCTTAATGTGTGGGTGAGCAAATCCTTACTGTTGTTATTCTTCCCAACGACCTCCCCACCCAACTAGAAGGCAGAGTGAATCAAGTACTGGGGCTGGAGTGAGGAAGACTGGAGTTCAAATCTGGCATCAGAAAAGGATTAACTGTGTGACCTTGGTCAAGTCACTTAATCTTTTTTCCTTCGTTCCCTCAACTGTAAAATCCTATAATAATAGTATCTCTTTCCCAGGGCTGATGTGAAAATAAAGTGAGATACTATTTGCAAAGTGTTTAGCGCAGTTCCTGACACATAATAAGCACTATATAACTGCTAGCAATTATTGTTATTCCCATTAATATCTCTGTAGTCATCATCAATATTATTTTCATGATTCTGCTCACTTTATTTTGTATCACATCTGCTTCTATGGCCTTTCACTATTTATTAAGCATTACTGTTTACCTTCCTCCGCTGTTCTCTTCTATATTGTATTACCACTTACTTTGTATTCTAAACTTCTATTTTCCTATCTGTATATGCAGCAAAAATGTCATGCTTATGGGCTAAGCTGGTATCTCGGCTCTTTGGCTTTGGGGGATCTGCTTTACACCAGTTAAACTTGCATGGAATGTATATATTCAAGGTTAATATCTTTGCCTCTGTCCATTTCCTGTTTTTACAGGCTTGTGGTTTTTTTTTTTTATCATTTTTTATATATTTGAAACTTTAACAGGTTTTACTGTTACAAGCTGTGTCTATTTCTCATTAAACTGCCAAATGATGTTGACTGGTACTGAAATGATTTTATGACCTCATTGCACACATATAGCTTATTCTAAAAATTTCCCATATTGGCAGCTGGACATCTATTACAATGTAGTAAATAAAATTTTTATATAGTTTAGTATTCATTAAATCCATTGCCTTCCTACACTTTTCTTAATAAAATACTCATGATGCATTGGCATGAAGAAGTTTTAACTTTCTTTTATTTTCCTTTACCATCTTCCTTTGTCCCAACCTAGGCATTAAACTCACCAGGTACAAAAATATGTCTTATCATGGTTTGAATGGCCTTGTCACTTTCTTTATGGACTTCTCTACCTATTCTTCTTCTGCAACAGAAAATAATATCTGCAGTTACCCATGCGGCACTAGTTTTACTCTAGCATTAGCATTGCATGATAAGATAATTAAGTATTCCATTTAATTAGCTTCCTTATTGCCTTTGGAAACACAATGAACCTAACTCTGCCAATTTTCTTGCTTTGCTTCCTAAGGAAAACCTGTAGGCCATCATTTCATTCACTTAAAACTTCATCTTCTTGTTTGTTCACTTTAAGAATGTTAATATCAGTATGTCACTGTTCTTCCAGTAGCATAACAGTTAGACAAATATCTCTCATCAAGGACCAACCAAAATTTCATGTTTATAGATGGTCTATATGATTTTACCATGCTTTTTCCCCTTTTCCATTACGACTCTTGCCATTGCTAGTGAAACAAAAGTAGGCCAAAGGAGAATGAAATCCATTTTGATGCTTTTCTTCTTATGGGTTGTCAAAGTCAAAGAATTTATTTCCAAGTACTCACCTTCCCAGTAATGAACTTCTCTGTGTTTAACTGAGTTGGTGCATTAACATCAAAATAAATCTGTTTCTGGAGAGATACTCAGAGACTCTTCTTCATACCAGAAACTGTAGAGCTTACATTCTGTACAACAGGGTTACCTCCATATTACCATGAGACATCAGAGTAGGACTTAGTGGAACATCTACCCATAACGGTCAGATAAGATTTTTTGAGGTTAAACGTATTACACTTTATAAATATTAGTTTATTTTTTCTGATTTCACCTATTCCTGAGGGAGATTTGATTTTTGTGGAGCCAAACTCCAGCAGAGCAGCTGATGGAAAATGAACAGTTAAGGTAGAAAGTTCCATGAAGTATAAATGTTATCTCTACTATACAATCCTAAATTTCTTCACAGCAAGAACTATACAATCCAATATTTCCAGAGATCTGTGAGCTCATTGGGGGAATTGCCTCCACCCACACAGATCACCACTCATTAAGGCCTTAAGTAATACTTTAGCATGCCTGTTGCACCCTCAACATTTTTTTCCCTAGTGTCCAATCTTCTGGAGATGGGTCCCTCTGAACTCACTTAAGCTGATCTTGAGTGAAGAAATAAACAAGTGAACGAATGAAAATGAGGAAAATGTATTAAGAACTTATTATGTGCACAGAACTGTGCTGAATTGGGAATTCAAATAGAAGCACATAAGACTGTCCCTGCCATCAGTGAGATGTGGGGAGGAGAAAACTAAGAATGGGGATTTAGTGAAGCAGAGGAGAGTGATTCTGTGGCATAGTTTTGAGATTACAAAGAAGTGACATGGAAGCTTGTTTCCAAATAAGATAAGTTGAAAAGATACCTGTCAATGCCCAGAATCCTATGGGCAGAGTTCAGGAAGGGTGATAAGGAGGATGACTGAAGTTCATGGGGCACAGTTTGGAAAATGAAATGTAGACCTCATTCCAGGAATATAATAGAGAACTCTTACCTCTCAGAACCAAAATAGGCCCATGTTTCAGTTCAATTTAACAATTATTAAGCTCCTACAGTGTGTGTAAGATACTGGCTTAGGTATTAAAGATTAGAGAGATAAAGAAAAGAGACAATCCTTTTCCTCCAGCAGTTTGAAACCTAAGGGATGAGGGGCATGTATAACACTGCACAATCATGTAAAAACAAAGTACGTGTAAATTAATTAGAGATGGGATAGAAAGAGATAATGGGGGGAGGAAGAAGGGGGAGAGGGAAAGGCAAAGTGAGGGAGAGAGAAAGAGAGAGGTAAAAATATCATGTATGGAAGATGGATTGGAAAGGGATAGATTTGAGGCAGGGAGACTAATCAGGGCTACCAAAATAGGACAGGTAAGAGGTGATGAAGAGTGAAGAAAGATCCAAGAGTGATTCCAATGTTGTGAACCTAGATGACTGGGAGAATGATATTACCAACAACAAAAAAGAAGATGACAAAAAAGTCAGAGGATGGCTAGGTTTAGGGTTAGATAACCACTTTTAGGATATATTACAGGGGGAATCCCTTTAGCTTATAGGTTGGATTGGGTAGACAATGAGTTCCTTTCCAACTCTCAAATTCTGTGATTCTTGGGGAAAATGTTAATCTCATTTAGACATGTTGAATGAGCTGGCTATAGGATATTTTGGTACAAGTGTCCACCAGGCAGTTAGCAACATAAGACTGAAGTTCAGTAAATAGATTAATGATGGATATGTATCTATTTTTGAATTATACACTTGGAGACAACTGAATCCATGGAAGCTGGTAAGATTGCTCAAGGAAAGAGTATAGGGAAAAGAGAAGAAGGCCCAGTATGGTACAGGATGGCCCAAGGAGAGAAAACTAGACTGGCTCAGAGAGAACAGTGTCAGGGAAGGCAAAAAAAGGAGAGTGTGTTTTAAGAAGGAAGTTTCCCATTGTTTCAAAAACTTGCAGACCAGAAATTGAGCAGGATTAAGCCTGAGAAAATTCTATTGAAGCAATCATAGCTTGAGATAAGTGGTGATGCAATGCAAAGAGTACTGAGCCTGAAGTAAGGAAGACCTGAGTTCAAATCCAGACTTAGCCATTTACTAGCAACTGAACCCTGGTTAAGTCACTTAATCCTTGCTTATCTCAGTTTTCTCAACTGTGTAATGGTTATTATAATAATAGCACCTACCTTGCGGGTTTTTGTGAGGATTTAATGAGAAAACTTTTGTAAAAAGCACTTACTGTAGTATCTTACACACAGTAGGCACTATATAAATATTATTCTCTTCACTCCCTTTAAGTCTTTCCATTCTAGTGGCATCCCCTTAAAAAACCCAAGATCAGCATCATGCCCTGATAAGTCATCTCTATAGGATTACACAGAAAGTACTTGATAAAAATATTTTCAGTGGAGTTGAATCCACTCTAAACCCCTTATTTTACAGAGAAGGAAAAATGAAACCTGGGATGGCGCCACGAATTTAACCAAACTACATGTCTGATTTGCAACAGAACTTGGATTAGAACAAGGGTCCCATGCCTCCTAAGCCAATGCTCTTTCTACTTGATGTAATTTCCTAAATGAAAAAAAAACACTTTTATATAACACTTATTGTGTTCCAAGGACAGTTAAAGGTATGGAGAACAGAAGATCAGGAGAGTTCTTTCAAAGAGATCACTTTATATTTGGAATAGTCAATGCATATATGAAGGTTCAGTTGCAGGGCAAACATAGTCATGTGCTTTACATTTCTTAGCACTTGCTAAGAAGGCCAATCATACCCATTATCAGGTTGAGCACTGTTTCTTGAGTTGCTTCTTATATCTCTTATATCTCTTTTCCCAGCTATCTGAAAAGTATGGCCCTGTGATTACTGTGTATGTTGGGTCTCAGCCAATGGTGATTCTACATGGATACAAGGCACTGAAGGAAGCTCTGATTGATCAGGGAGACATTTTTGGAGGCAGGGGAAAAATACCAATATTTGATGACATTTACAAAGGACATGGTAAGTTTCAGATTCTTCCAGGAAAATTGGTGAAGGTGGAAAGGTAAGAAATAGAAGAACAACTTAACAATGATCTTTAACCTAGCTGGATACAATGATAAAAATCAAAATTCTACTTTAAGCAAAATAGAATTGTCAACTTCATGCTTGGTTCATTCTTTTCCTAGGAATTGTTTTCAGCCATGGAGAAAAGTGGAAACAAATCCGCCGATTTTCCCTGATGACACTGAGGAACTTTGGAATGGGGAAGAGGAGCATTGAGGAGCGTATCCAGGAGGAAGCTCAGTTCCTTTTGGAGGAACTGAGGAAAACAAATGGTTATCATTGAATATTTCTTAGAAGCATGGGTCCTGTAAAGTAACATACCAATTCCAAATCCCTCTGTCACTTTATTTACCAATGTCCATCTCTATGAGTAGGTGGAAACTTTATGGAGGGAAGCAGAGCAGCAGATAAGATTTCTCCCTAGTTTTATCATGTTTCATAAACTGTTTCTGTCCTAAATATAGAGAAGGGAAAAAGTCCAGGAGAGATGCATTATATCAGCATTGAGGGAATGCAATGCCATAATCAGATTAGAAGTCTTTTCCTTGCCATCCTAATGTTGGTTGATTAAAAATATTATCATTAAACTTGTTCTTTACCTTATTTGATTGCTTTATCATTAGGTCAACCCTTTGACCCAACCTTCATCCTTGGATGTGCCCCTTGCAATGTTATCAGCTCCATCCTCTTCCATCAGCGTTTCAACTATGACAATGAGGAATTTCTTTCTATGATGAGGATATTAAATGACAATTTTATTCTACTGAACTCACCAGTGGTTCAGGTAAGGCCAGAGTCATCCTTTAGTGGTGCACTTGGTCATCACATTTTTGCAAAGCAAAGGGGAAGAAGGCTCTTCAGCAATGCCTATTACCAGAAAACTTCCACACAAGCATAAGGTCATGCATGGTGTGAAGTCATTGTCTCTTCAACAAAGTCTTATGCAGGACTATATTAATGGGGCTCTAGAAATACTCATGTCATCCATAAAATTATAATCAGTAGAGGTAAAGGAAGCTTTCAAAAAAGAATCTAAAATTCCTGGTGGTGTTATTGGCAGTGGTGGTGGCAGCAGGAGCAGGATCTCAAGTTCATGTAGCAGTCTAAGGGTTATAAAGCAAATTATGTAAACAAAACCAAGGTTAAGTCAATGTAAGCATAATGACACATTTAACATCACAAGTGAGAGCCCCTTCCAAAAAGACAATGAAAAACTATGCCATATTTAAGATCCTATATTCTCTGCTTTTGCATCTACTTAAAATCCTAACTTACAAGTCAAGAATGACACATTTAGTTTTACCAGTTATCCTGAGAACACAATTAATCCAAAATAAAACATTTAATCACAAAAAATGGTGATAAATCTAGCAGAAGAACATTCATTGCATATATCTGAGGCACACTCATCTACAAAAACATATCATCAGTAGAAAGAATGCATGAATAACAATAGTGCATAAGTAGTAGAAATGTAAGGAACACGTGTCACCAGAGCACACATGTAGGGATTCACATGTAGAGCATATGGACAGTCAGGGAACATGCAGGTAACAAGCTTTTGATGCATCAAAATAATTTGTCTTCTAGCAATGTTGGGCATGTTACTCAATTGACCTTGTTTACTGAATGTGTTTTTCTACTATCTTGTGGCTGACTCTGGGTACATAGTTCCGGGTTCACACAGTACACAGCCGCTGATTGATTTTCTTGTGTAGTCTTTTGTGGCAATTGCTCTGATGGCTCCGTCAGGATCACTTGCCAGCCCTTTCAGTTTCTGTCTGCTAACATGTGCTGACCAGAAAGCCTTTCCTTGAAATGGGCAATAGGAAGTTCTTTTATTACATAGTCAAAATTTGGAGTCACCATCCAAATAAGGGCCTCAAAAAAATTCTAGGCAGAGTGTCTCCAACCTAAAATCTGCTTTTTCTTTGCCAGAGCCAGAACCATAATTCAATATAGCTTTATAGTTATCTCACTTAGGGTTAAAAATTACTGAGACTCTTGAATTAGAGACATAACAAAAGTCATTGTACTCCATCTGCCATTCTTTTACAGTGCGTGTGTGTGTGTGTGTGTGTGTGTGTGTGTGTGTGAAAACCTTGCTGTCTCTTTATTTAACCATATTGTTGATAAGGAAATTGAGACTGAGAGAAGTTATGTAAGAGAAGTTTCCACAAGGACAAATATTGGAGTTGCCTAGAAGGCTCTAGATTTCTGCTCCATTTATTATTATAATACATCATATTGCATCACAACATCTCATCATGTTTATAGCTTTGGCAAATTTATCTCAAAGCAGGGTACTACTCCAGCAGTTCTATAGTGCAGTGAAGCAGCTGTTAACAGGAAACAAGTATTTATTTTATTTTAAAATTGTCCAGTTCATGAAAGGGGTCAAAAAGAAGCTTACTTCAAAGGGAACAAACCCTCCTTTCCCCAGAGAATAAACTTTGCCCATTTTACGTAACACTCTGTCATCAGGGCCAGAAATTGACTTTGTGTCCTGGTAAGCTGAGATTGCATCTTGCCTCTCCGTGTCTGTGTGACTCTGAACAAAGCATTTCATCTGTAAAATGTAGATAAAAATAGCCCCCACTTCACAGGTTTATTGTCAACATCAAAGGAGAAAATATGCATCAAGTGCTTTGAAGACCTTACAATTTTGCATGTATGTTAACTATGAGGTTATCTGATGCTAATCCAGTTTGGATTAGGGAAATCTTGGTGAGTGAACAAGCACATCGGTAGCTTCTCTATAATTTAGGGTCTTAGAGAATTATCTGAGGTCACTGGGAGTGTAAGAGACATGGCCAGGGTCATGCCTCCAACCGTACAGTCCAGAAACAGGAATTCAACCCAGATGTTCCTATCAGAATGGCTCTGTACCAATTATTAATTTTACTTTGTTATGATTGTAATTACTATTCTTCTACTCTATCACCTGAATATGTCTAGTCTTTTTTGTATTGTTTTTTTTTCTAGCTAATTTGTGTTTGTAAAACCTAGCTGTTTTGTCAGGCCCTTCAAAGCCAGAATGCTTTGAATACAAACAAAATGTAATCCTTTTATGCCTGTGTTTCTAGTGTCTTGCATAGTACTGGACGGATACATTCAAAATACTGGATGAATCAATAATTGTTTGGGTTGGACAATGATGTTGACTACATAGGGTAGCCCATGGCTTGTCTACAGATTGTGGCGAACAGCCCTTTCCATAGAATGCACAGGAAGCCTGAGCCTACAGAAAAGAGTACTTCTATAGATGACACTGAACCTTTCCCTCCACATGCAGCCAGATTCACCAGGAAGGGGCTGCAGTGAATTTCCTCCCCCAGTGCCTGGGTCAACCTGTGGCAAAACCCTACTTATCCATCCTGGGAGTATAATATCAGGGATATAGAGGAGGATAGGGATAACAACAGAATCTATGATTTCACCAATGTAGTCAACCCCTAGATGAGGAAATTCATTTAACCAAAGCAGTTCAACAACCTTTTAGCAAATTATAATCTTAGAGTGTTACCTAGAACAGTGTTATAAAACTCAAAGAGCAATGGGGAGCCACTAATTCATACATAAAGATCCCTGTCGGCTGCATATTGACTTAGAAAACTACATATATATGTTCTATCATATTTTGTTTATTTTGTTAAATATTTCCCAATTACATTTTAATCTGGCTGGGCCATTGGCCACTTTTGACCCCTCTGACCTAGAACATTGGGAGATTAAGTGACTTGACCAGGCTCACAAAGCTAGTATGTGTCAAAGGTAGCTCTTGAACCCAGGTTTCTTGGCTTTGAGGTCAACTTTAAAGACACTGCTCTGATATGCTATTTACTTTTTTCCTTACATGTGAAAAGGTGCTGAGCTGAGGACTGGATAGCATCTTGCATATTTCTGCACCACTACTTCAGACGTTTGGTGTCACTTCCCTAAATCATAATAAATGCTTTCTTTTTCCTGATCTCCATTCAAAGTATTCCTCTCTAAATATTTCTAGTTACAAGACTCAATAGCTTTCCAAGCAATTACTATTCTAAACTAGCATGTTGTTATAGGAGATAAGTCCTTTTCCCTTCCAAAGAAACAAATATAATTTTAAACAATTGTAAAATTGTAACTATGTAAACGGTTTTTACACAACAAGAGTAAACTCATATATAATACTTTTCTCTCTCCTCTCTCTCCCTGATATATAATACTTTTATAGCTTTATAATAATTTCCCTTGGCTCTTCCGCTACTTTCCTGGACTTCACAAGATATTTTTTTCAAATATCAATATACTTAAAGAGTTTATTTTGGAGAAAACAAAGAAACACCAAGAGATCCTGGATCCTAACAATCTTAAGAATTACATTGACTGCTTCCTCTACAAAATGAAGCAGGTAATGTACACTTGGGAAATGGTTTATGGGAAATAGTCATTTCTGCTCTCTTAATAATAGATTTTATTGACAAGTTTAGTTTTCTCCTCACAGTTATTCTAGAAATCCTTTTCCTTCCCTAGTTAAGCTTTTACATGAACAGAAGGAAAAGAGACAACCATATGAAGTGATCCTGTCTAACAAAGCAGTCTATCCTTTGTTTCTAGTAAATGAGGTGGGAAATGGTTCATTAGCAATACTCGGTGTGATTAGGAACTATTCAGTTGTGTGTTATTCAGCTCCGTTTCAGTGATCTTTTTGTTGAATTTGCTACAGTAATTGTTTCTATTGTTATTTGGGTTCTGCTCATTTCATTCTTTATCAGCTCATACAAATCTTCTCAATGTTCTCTTACTACCCAGTGATATTCTACTACATTTAGACACTAAAATTTATTAATTCATTCTATCATTTCTCAATTGATAGAATTCATGTTTCTAAACTCTCTGCTTTCATGATCTAATGTCGTGATGACTAGAGAGATAATATATCAATCATATACACATATATGTATATTCTATATGAATATACATATCTAATATTTAAATATGTATGTGTATGCATATGTCCATATGTACATGCACGCATGCATGCATACATACATACATAGTATTTTATCTCTTTGAAGTATATGCCCAGCAGTGGAATTCCTGTAACAAAAGAAATGAACAGTTTAGTAACTTGTATAATTACAAAGTGAATTTCATGATGATTGCAACAATATCCCATTTACCAACAGAGTAGTAATGTTCATGTCTTTCAGGTGAAGTGGCAGTATGAGAGTAGAGAAGTAGGAATAATGTTACTAAGTTAAAATTGACAGACTTTGGCAAGAAATTATACATGGGGATGGGGTTAGGGAGAGAGAGAAATTGAGGATAATTTGGAGGATGGTGATGCCATTCACAGTAATAGAGAAGTTTGTAAGGGAGTAGACTTGAGAGGGTGGGGAGAAAAGATAATGAGTTCAGTTTGGGATATATATGGTTTAAGTCTACAGGGCATAAAATTCCAAATATTCAATAAGCAGTTGGCAGTGCGAGAGTGGAAGTTCAAAAGAAATTTAAGGGCTGGGATAAGTAGATCTGATTCATCACCAAAGACATGACAACTGAATTCATGAGAGCTGATTCACCAAATGAAATAATATACAGAAAGAAGAGGAGAGGAGAGGAGAGAATAGAGCTCCCAGGACAAAGCCCTGTGGAATACCCAAGGTTAGTGTACATAAACTGGATGAAGATGCAGCAAAGGAGTCTGAAAAGTGGTCAGATAAGTAGGAGGAGAACTCAGAGAGAGTACTTATGAAAGCCTAGAGGGGAAAAAAAAGAGTTATCAGGAAGAAGAGGGCAAAGAACGATGTCAAAAGCTGCAGAGAGGTTAAGAAAGATCAATTTTGAGGAAAGCCCATTAGATTTGGCAATTAAGTGATCATCAGTATCTTTGGGAATATAATAACTCCTGTGGGAACAATTTCAGTTGGTAAAGGCCAGAATCCGTAGTATTAATCGACCCACTGGTCACATGTCTTTTCTGCTCATGTTGTTATTTAGTTGTTTTTCAGTTGTGTCTGACTGTTTGTGACCATTTTGGAGTTTTCTTGGCAAAGATACTGGAGTGGCTTCCTATTTCCTTCTCTAGCTCATTTTACAAATGAGGAGGCTGGGGCAAATGGGATTAAGGGAATTTCTCAGGTTTACACAGGCAACAAATGTCTGAGGGCAGATTTAAACTCAGGTAGATAATTCTTTCTAACTCCAGGCTTGGTACTCTATCTACTGCACCACCTAGCTGCCCTTCATTGTAGTACACTTTAGATAAATGGTATCAAACTAAAATAGAAATGGGAGCTGCTAAACCATATATAAAGATCCCTGCAGATCATGTGTGCACTTAGAAAACTACATATCAACATTATGTATGGCCTGCTGTATTTTTATTTATTTTGTTAAATATTTCCCAATTACATTTTAATCTTGTGTGGACCTACACTAGGAAGTGTTATGACTGCACACAGTCTGTGGACTACGTATTGAAACCTCTGCTATAAATCACCTGAAAAGAAATAAGTCTCTATTATTTTATTAATGATCATTTAATTGCTAAATCTAACGAACTTTTCTCAAACCTCATCTTTCTTTAACTCTCTACAGCCTTTGACACTGACGTTTACCCTCTTTTACTTGATACTATCTTCTCTCTTGGTTTATGACATTACTATCCCCAGTAATTCTCCTTATGACCACAACTCACTGTTCTTTGCTGGATCTTAACCCAGGTCATGTGAACTAACCTAGGGTATTCCTCAGGGCTCTGTGCTGGACTTCTTCTCTTTTTTTTCCTCTATACTATTTTATTTGGTGATCTCATTACCTGCCATGGATTCAATCATCTCTTTGTTGATGATTCCCAAATTTATTTATCCCCCCTTAACCTCTCTGATGATCTGTAGCATCACGTCTCCAACTTCCTACTGGACATCTTGAAACAGATGTCTCATAAACATCTTACATTCAGCATATCCAAACCTGAAATCATTATTAAAGAAACCCTCCCTTATTAGTGATGTTCCAATTACCATTAAGAGTGCAGCCATCTTCCCAGTCATGCATGCTTGCAACCTCAATGTCATCTTCAAGTACTCACTCTCACCCCTCATACCTATTCAGTTGCCAAGTCCTATCAATTTTACATTCATAGTGCCTCTCAGATACATCCCCTTCTCTCCTCTGATGCTGTTACCTGTCTTCTGCAGGCCCTCATCAATTCATGGCAGTACTATTATAATAGCCTATTAGATGCTCTCCCTGTCGCAAGTTTCCTCCCCCTCCAATCCATTTTCCACTCAGCTGTCACAATGATCTTCCTGAAGTTCAGGTCGGACCATGTCCAATCCCTATTCAATAAATTCTGAGAGCTGTCTGTTTCCTCCAAAATCAACTATAAAGTCTTTTATTGGACATTTAAAGTCCTTTATAGCCTGCCTCTTCTCCAAGGTTTTGTGTGTTGTTGAACTCTCAAAATACCCATATATATTGTGTAATCCAGTGATACTGGGCTACTTGATCTTCCTCAAACATACAAATAACAAAAAAAATCACCTCCAGCTACACATCCATTACATTTTCATTGGTTGTCCTTTATGCCAGGAATGTTCTCTCTCATTATCTCTTCCTCCTGGCTTCCCTGGCTTCTTTCAAGTTACAGATAGAATTCTACATTCTACAGGAAGTTCTTCCCCTCAATACCTTTGAATTCTATTGCCTTCTCTCTGTTGATTATTTCATATGTGTATATATATATATATATATATATATATATATATATATACATACATACATATATATACATATATAAAATTTGTTTGCACAAAATTGTTTCATATTATCTCTCCCATTAGACTATGAGCTTCTTGAAAGCAAGGATCATCTTTTAGACAATACTCCCTAGTGTTTAGCACAGTGTCTGACACATTATAGCCACTTAATAAATGTTTATTGACTGACTCACAAAATAGATGTGTATTTCATGGAACAGACTGCAGACCTGGCATAAAATTAAGAAGTTTAATGAACTCCATGCTCACTAAAAATAAGATTTTTATGTCACCTAAAGAGTTGATGGGCTCTTAGGGTGCATGAAGAGAGACATAATGTCCCAGACTAGAGAGCTAATAATTCAGGGCAAAAAGCATATCTTATGTGCTTCTTAGGAACTCAAAATGGAAGCTCCAAGAGGAACTCATCAATCAGAAGATGGGGCTCCAGGATCTGGGCTATCTTCCAGGGTGAGAGGAACATAAAGGATAAGGGACCTGTAAGAGTAGGAAGGCTACTAGGGCAGGGAGGAGTACAGTCAGGAGTAGATATGGGTGAAGTACTGAGAGAGTGAGTATGGGGATAACCTGATCACTTCCTCAAAATGGTGACTTAAGAAAAAAATAACTAATCAGAGGTTAGGAATGCAGAGGAAGAGACATCTTCCAGGATCTAAGAAGACAACAGAGGTGGCAGTATCTTCTAGGGTGAGAAGCCTGATTCTGCATAGCAGAATGTCCAGAGATTCAAGAGTAGAGCCAGAGGAAGGACTGAGGGGGTGAGATGTGGTTGTCCTGTTGCCGTGTGCTCTTTCCTGCTCATACCATATCGACCTTATTACGGTCATTTTGTAGCAAATTTGAGAAAGGATATTAGCTAGCTATGGAGCATCCAGAAAAGGTCATTCAGGATGGTTAATGGGTCTGACATTATGTCATATGGGAATTGGTTGAAGGAATCAACAATGCTTCACCTGGAGAATGAAAATTTAAATGGAAGAGTACTTGAAAGAATAACAAGTAGAAGAAAAATTGGCCTTCTACTGCTTATCCTAACAGACAGAATTAGGAGTAAAGGTCAAAAGTTGCAGACAGAATGACAGGCTTGATAAAATTAAAAATTTTGTAAGAACTAGAGTGGACCAAAAGGAGACTAGAATGTCTCAGGAAGTAGTAGGTTTTCTCTTCATTAACAAACAAGGGTTCATTAGCCGTTTTCCAGAGGAGAGTCCTCTTGACTTTGGAATTACTACCCTAATATATCTTGATTAGTGAATAAGTAAACACAATATGAACTACATAGCCAGCCCCAGATATTTCACATTCAATTCAATCATCTTCTTTGACCATCTTGCCATCTGTGCTGCTACTTCATAAGTACTCCCACCCAACTTCCCACGTTTTGCTCTGTTGGGTTCCCTATATAGGCCCTCTGACACCAACTGGATGAGGCTTGATATATTCTAGGTGAGCTTCAAGGAAATATTGACAAGTCAAGACAGTTCCTAAGCCAAAGGCCCACAAACCCAGCTAAAATACCAAAAAGATTCTTTTTCAATTTCTCTACAGATACCTTAGTAAGCATTATTGTGCCAGATCCTTTCCAACATCATAGTAGACTAAGAGCAGGTTCTGATGGGGAAGAGGATAGACAAAGAAGTCTAAAACACTGTTTAATAGGGGCAGAACTGTGACCTGACTAGCAAGAAGCATTATGTATGCTCTCATCTCCTCTAGAAAAGAGTGAATTCCAGAAGTAGCTGGGCAAGGAGGAAGGGAACTAAAGTCAAGATTCTTTCCTCTCAACTGTTGTCTATGGCTGGCTTGATGGCCATTACTTCTGTGAACATGGGTTCTGTAATGCCTATTCCATATGTTAGAACTTCCCTTCTTCACAAGGGAGCAGGACATTGGAGTTACACAACAATCAGCCAATTAGAAGGATTTCTGAGGCTCAGAGCTGCTTGACATACCAGTGATCCTTTGCAAGTAAAGTCTAGCCAAATTTGGAGATGCCTGTAGCTGCTAGAAACCAAACATCTCATAGGCAACTTTGAGCAGCAGCTGCAGAGTCAAGACCTTGCTCAGGACTTTATAAATACCCTGGCTTATTGTATCTACCGATGTTCCTAACCCTTAACCCCACCCCCACTCCCTGCCCCAAACCTCGAGAAACCATAAATATCTCACTCTTTTCTTGCTCCCCTTTGAGCAGCTGTGAACTGTCTCTGTCTCTTTGTGCCCCTGTCTCTCTATCTCCGTCTCTGTTCTCTGTCTGTCTGCCTCTCTCTCTCTCTCTCTCTCTCTCTCTCTCTCTCTCTCTCTCTCGCTCGCTCTCGCTCTCTCGCTCTCCCTCCCTTTCTGTGTGTGTGTCTCTCTCCTGTCCTGCAAAGTTTCTTCTTGCAAGTGCTTCTTCTCAGACAATAAATGCATAAATGCTTTGTTATCAGTGATTGGACTCTGTTTAATTTAGGATCCCTCTTTTGGGACCCAGAGGTCTTTTGTTAATACTTCTTACTGCAATTCTACTTTTTATTCATTCATTTCTTTATCTTTTCATTCATTCATTTGTTCTTTCATTCATTTATTTCTGCCTGACCAATCTGTAGGACCAAAAAAATCTAGAATCTGTGTTTGACCTGGAAAATCTGGCAATAACAGCAATGGATTTATTTGACGCTGGAACAGAAACAACCAGTTCCACCTTGAGATATGGACTGCTTCTCATCATGAAGCACCCAGAAGTACAAGGTAATGAGAAAATCCCCGATGTTCTGATAGTAACACACCCAAGACTCCAGCCTGACTTGCCTAACCCAGATTTATGCAGAAACCAGCCCAACACTTTAGCATTATGATTGAATGACTCTCAAACAAGATTCAGCTTAAAGGATAGAGTCCTGTAAAACAGAATGAGCTGAGTAGAAGGGGAAAGGAGAAATAGGAGAGGATGGGCACAATACTCAGGGCACAGCAGCTGACTCTTTCACTTACCACAATCATCAAATTTTCCACCAAAGCAACTATTTCAATTCTCCATGACCACACGAAATGTTAGATCTTTCCTGGAGCAGATGTCCCTATTAAGTGACAGCTCACATTGCAATGGGACCCTTTTTAAATGTTCCATTCAAAATTGAAAAAGCAGAACAGAACATGTCTGGAATGTGCTTCATTCAGAGGAATTAAGGACATTGAATGTTTTCTTTATGTACCCAATCAGTTAATCAGTGAGCATTTATTACCATGTGTCAGGCATTGTGCTAAATTCCGGGGATATAGAAACAAAGAATGAAATAATCTCTTCTCTCAAAGATTTTATAGAGTAATGGGGGTGTCAAGTGCATGTATATTTGTTTTGGTTGTTTAGTCATTTTCAGTCATGTTCAGCTCTTCATGAGTCTTTTTGGGTTCTCTTAGAAAACATGCTCAAGTGGTTTGCCATTTCCTTTTCTGGCTCATTTTAAAGATGAGGAAACTGAAGCAAACAGGGTTAGGCAACTTGCCCAGGGTCACAAAGCTAGTAAGTGTCTGTGGACAGATTTAAGATGAGGTCTTTCTGACTTCAGGCCTAATGGTCTGTCCACTGCACCATGTATGCGCCCCATATTAGTGTATGGAGAATAATTTTAAGGGGCATAGTGACTGTCCTGAGTCTCTCCTCCCTTTTGTGGCTAAGCTCTTTGAAAAGGCCAACTACAATAGGTGTCCCTACTCCCTTTCTGCTCTTTTGTTCTTAATCCTTTGCAGGCTATCTTCTGAAATATACATCCAATCAAAACTACTCACCCCAAAGTTACTAATGATCTCTTAATTACCAAATCTAATGGCTTTTTTCCAGTCCTCACCCTTACTGAGAAGAAAAAAGGCTGTTTCATTTTTCAACTAAGAAAATTTCTTTCTTTGCATCGTCGGACACCATCAATTACCTTCTTTTCCTTGACACTGTCTTCTCTCTATATTTTCCTGACATTGCTGTCTGCTAGTTCTCCAAATGTCAGGCCTTTGTTGGAACTCCATCTGGGTCTCACTCACTAACCATGGGCATCCCACAAAGCTTTGTCCTGAGCCTTCTCTTCTCCCTTTTTAGTGTTGCATTTGGTGATCTCATCAGTTCCCATGGTTTCAACGATTATCTTTATGCAGATGACTCTCATATATCCTTGTTCAAACCTAACTTGTCTCCAATCTTACAACTCCAATTGCCTATTAAACATTTCAAACTGTATGGCCCATAGACATCTTAAACTCAACATGTCCAAAACTAAAACATTATCTTTCTCCAGTAAGTTTTCTCCTTCCTAACTTCTTCACTTCCCTGTAGCTGTCAAGAGTACTATAATCCTACCAGTCACTCTGGCTCACAATGTAGGTGTTGTCTCCAATTCTATATTCTCTCTTACCCCCTATTACTAATCAATTGTCAAGTACTATTATCTTTATCTTTGTGACATTGCTCATGAACACACCCATTCTCTCCTCTGACACTGACATTAACACTGACACTGCTTTGTTTCAGGGCCTCATCACTTTAAGCCTCCACTATTTCAGTATTCTGTCATTTGTTTCCCTGACATAAGTCCCCAAACCAATCAACCCATTCTTCAGTTGTCCAATTGATCTTTGGACAGCACAAGTCTGACCATGTCACCTCCTTATACAACAAACTTGACTGGTGCCCTATTTCCTCCAGGCTCAAATATAAAAATTATCTGTTTGGCTTCTTAAAGGCCTTTACAACCTGGAAACTTACCAGTCTTCTTCCACTTTACTTCCCTTCATGAACTCCATTATCCAGTGACACCAGCCTCTTTGTTATTCCATGAACAAGAAACTCCATCTATTGAGTCTAGGCATTTTGATGGGCTGTCTTCCCATTCCTGAAACCCTCTCCCTCTTCATTTTTGCTTCCTAGTTTTCCTGGCTTCCTTCAAATCAGCTAAAATCTCACTTCTGTAAGAAACTTTTCCCAATTCTCCTTAACCTTAGTCCCTTCTCTCTGAGGTTACCTCCAATTTATCCGGTATATCTCTTGCTTGTACATAATTGTTTACACATTGTTGCCCCTATAATCTATGAGCTCCTTGAGGGCAGAGATTGTCTTTGGCCTTTATTTGTCACCCCAAGACTTAGCACAGCACCTGGGATATAGTATTTACTTAATAAATGCTAGTTGACCGACTGGCTGACTGCTTAAGTGTAAGTAGAACGCAGAAATTGGGGAGGTTCAGGAAAGACATCATATAAAACTTGAGCTCATCTTGAAAGGAGACATTTTATGAAGCAAAGGGAAACAGGTAGCACATTACAAGTATGAGAATGGCAAAAAAAAGGCAAAAAAGTGATAAGAGATGGAGTACCATTCAAAAGGGAAAAAAGGAACACCAGTTTAGCTGGATTTCAGAATTAAGCAATGAAGCTGATAAGATAAGGGGTTTTTCATGAAGGGCTTTAAAAGCTGAGCAGGGGAGTTTCTGTTTTATCCTAAAGGCAATAAGGAGCCACTAGAGTTTATTAAGTACAGGAATAATATGATCAAATATTTTGACCAAATTTTTGACCACTTAAGGACATTTCAGAGGGAATAATAGTGAGGAATAAAAAATACTCTCATTCTTCCTAGAATTGCTAATTCAATGTTCCCAGTTTTTCAGAAAACACAAAATGGGTCATTGTTTCTGTCAATACAGATAAAATTCATGAAGAAATTGATCGAGTGATTGGACAACATAGAACTCCTTCTATTAAAGACAAACTGGAGATGCCCTATACAGAAGCCGTGATGCATGAGATACAGAGATATGTTAATCTTACCCCTTTCAGTTTGCCCCATCAGGTAACCTGTGACACCCAATTCCAACAGTACTTCATACCTAAGGTAAGAAGGCAGGACATGACAGAAATACCCTAGCTGAGTCTGAATCCCAAACCAACTTGATGTACAAATTTTAGCAAGTTCGTAAAGCGTGAACCCAGCACATGCTCTAATGAGTCTGTGATCTATTGTTAATGACTGGGGGCACTCGGAGATTAAGCAATTTATCCTGGATTACACAGCTAATGTATGCCAGAAAGAAACTTTAACTCAAGATCAATTTCATATCCATTGCATCATTTTGCTCTTTGTTGGTTGGAATACATGAGTAAAGTAGTGGTATAAACTTAATAGCGATAGCAGACAACTTTTCCAACTGAAGTGGTCTTTTCAGTTAAGACAAGATCCATTCGGAGCACATCCCTGGCATCTACATCACCCTACTGAATCTTGCCCACAAACTTCTCATTTGTATATCTACCCCATCACCAAAGTGAGTAATATTTTTCAGTAAATGTGAAATAAATATGCATTCCTTTAATCTTCCTTGATTTTCAAAATATTGATGAAGAAATAACAAAAGCCAATATTTTCTCTATACTCTTTAACACCTACAGAGAGGTAGATAATAGGGCATAGCAGGTGGACAGTCTACCTTGGTGTTAGTAATATCTTTGTTCAAGTTTGTCTCTGATTCATAATGGTTGTGTGGCCATTGGAAAATCAGTTTACTCATTTCCCAGGCAATCCTCAGGTCTTATAAAGTACAGCTAAGGTGATGATGACTATTAGTAATTTCTGCAACAAGTGTTCCCTACACAGATGAAATCATAGATCTAGACTCTTCCCCCCACCATAAAAAAATAATAATAATCGCTTATACTCTACCAATCATTTAACTTTGAAACAGCAACCTGATGCTCACAGTCTTCTCTAGCTATAACTAGCTGTACTCATCATTTTAGGCACAAGCCTGCCTGCATGAGAGTCATGACTAGGTATTTGTCTATGTATTGGGGTTTTGTGAATGGAAAAGATATATTAGCTTGAAGTCATTTCCTGAGAGATCAGATGTCAAAACAGAAACCTAACACTTCATTATGGCCTTTGCTGAGAAGAGCACAGAGAACAGTATAGCACTTGAATTTATGGTCAGAAAATTCAATTGGATAATGTCCTCTTATGCTGAGAAAACACAACAAATTAGACTGCTGGGAAGAAGCCGTATTCCTCATTGCAGAAAGACTAGATAATCAGACAAACTTAAAAAAAAAAAACAAAGCAGAAGACAGCAGCAACCTTACAAATATGATGTATCACAAGTATCTGTTACCCATATAGGTTATTGTTGGATTCCCCAGTAACTAGGGGGTTAGGATCATAGAAGAGCCAAGAATGAATGTTCCAAGAACTATCTAGGATATGCAGATGTATGATTGATGATATATGACCTATAACTAGAGCCCCTGAATTAAAATATGGAAAATTCAGAAGGGGAGCTTTCATGCCACTTGAGAGTTGGGGAAGATTACTGCTCCAATCAGAGGGACATAAGCCTGAATACTATAGAGGAACCAGATATGTAGAACATCATTATTCTAACCAATACTCTAGCAGTTGAATTTCCTAAGGAGCAGAGGCCCTCGACAGAGCTTTACTCCTTAGGAAAATGAGACCATGGATTTTTATCTATTATTTCCACCAGCTTAGAATTAGTGATTATAGGTGAATGAACCTTAGGTTATAAGCTTTCACCATGATGAAAATTAATGGCATTTGAGATTCCTTCAAGACTGAATATGATCTCTGCAAACCCAGAGCTCTGGTTATAAGCCTTTGCTCACACATTTAGAAAATATAAAATCAGTGGGACTTTCCTTAATGTGGAGAAAGTGGAAACAGGTTAGCCCATTTTTCTTACAAGTAAATTAGCAAATATGTATAAATAATATCAGACTAATTAATGACATAAATTAAATGAGAAAATACAAATGTATTTTGCCTGCCCAGTTCCACACAAAAAACCACAAATGTCTGGTCACTAGAAAAATGCTCCAAAAAGAAAAATCCTGCTTCTAATCCCAACTTTTAGAATTCTGTTCACCTAGTTAGTAAACCAGACTAACTAGTAAAGATGGAAATACACAGCTGTTTTACTCTGACCCTGAAACAGAAACCTGTGGGGTTCTGATGTGGAGGACATCAATCAATTGTTCAGTTATCCTGTTTTACATCATCTTTTATTTTTATTTTTGTATTTAAAAATACTATATGTGTGGAGGTAGAGCCACAATGGTGGAGTAAAGGCAGGGATTCCTTCAAACTTCTCAAAATACCTTTAAATAATGACTCTAAACAAATTCTAGAGCAGCAGAACAAACCAAAAGAACGAGTGATACAAATTCCCAGTCCAAGACAGCTTAGAAGGTTGTCAGGAAAGATCTGTTGCACCAGGGTGAGAGAAGAACACAGTCCAGCACAGACTGGGCTCTAGTAAACCAAGAGCAGGCCTCAGGGCAACTGAATCAGTGGCAGCAGTTGTGGTTTCCAGACCTCTCAGCCCACAGACCCTAAAGACAAGCTAGAAGGTCAGTGGGAAAGTTCTATTGCACCTTGGTGAGAGTGGAGCACAGTGCAGCACAGGCCACATCAGTGAAGACCAGGCCCCAGCAAACCAGGAGCAGGCCTTGGGAGCCACTGGATCAGAAGCAGCAGCAGTGGCTGCTTCTGGAGCTCTCAACCCACAGATGATAAAAGGATTAAACACCTGGTTACAAGGCCATTACAGAGGTCTCTTTGCTGGAAGTGGGGGCAGAACTCTGCTGCTTTGCCCATGCTCAGACCCAGGCTGCAGTCCTTGGCACAGTCCCAGGGCAAGGAGGAGCACTAGCACACCAGAGCTTGTGACCACAGTGGAGGGAGGACCCCACTCACAGTGACAGGGCATGAAAGAGTACTTGTAGTACTTCACAGACCAGAGCACAGACCAAGAGAGTAGTAAACACACCTCTCCTTAGATCATACCACCCTGGAAAAACTGAAAACTTACAGGTCCCTAGAAGTACCTTTGAAAACAGCTGCAAAAAATTCCTGAAACTTGGGACAGTGCCCCCTCCACCCTGGAAGCAGAGCCTTACTTTAACAAAGAGTTTAAAGTCAAGTAATAGGCTGGGAAAATAAGCAAATAACAGAAAAAAATTCTGACTATAGAAAGTTACTATGGTGACAAGGAAGATCAAAACCCACACTCAGAAGAAGATAACAAAGTCAAAGCTCCTACATCCAAAACCTTCAAGAAAAAAAAATATGAATTGGTCTCAGGCCATAGAAGAACTCAGAAAGGATTTTGAAAATCAAGTAAGAGGGGTAGAAGAAATGGGAGTGATACAAGAAAACCATGAGAAAAGAGTCAACAGCTTGGTAAAGGAGTAACAAAAACTTGTGAAGAAATAACACCTCAAAAAACAGAGTAGGCCAAATGGTAAAAGAGGTACAAAAAACCTATGATGAGAAGAATGCCTTAAAAAGAAGAATTGGCCAAATAGGAAAAAGAGGCACAAAAATTCATTGAAGAAAAAAATTTCTTAAAAAATAGAATTGGCCAAGTGGAAAGGAGTTACAAAACCTCACTGAAGAAAATAATTCCTTAAAAATTAGAGTGGAGCAAATGGAAGCTAATAACTTTGTGAGAAATCAAGAAACAGTAAAACAAAACCAAAAGAATGAAAAAAGAGAAGACAGTGTGAAACATCTCATTGGAAAAATAAATAACCTGGAAAATAGATCCAGGAGAGGTCATTTAAAAACTATTGGACTACTTGAAAGCCATGATCAAAAAAAAGAACCTAGACATCATCTTTCAAGAAATTATCAAGGAAAACTGCCATGATATTCTAGAACCAGAGGATGAAATAGACATTGAAGGAATCTACCAATCACCTCCACACAGAGATCCCAAAATGAAAACTCCCAGGAATACTGTAGCCAAATTTCAGAGTTCCCAGGTCAAGGAGAAAAAATTGCAAGCTGTCAGAAACAAACAATTCAAGTACCATAGAGCCATAGTCAGGATAATATAAAATTTAGCAGTTTCTACATTAAAGGATTGAAGGGCTTGCAATATGATATTCCAGAGGGCAAAGGAGCTAGGATTACAACCAAGAATCACCTACCCAGCAAAACTGGTTATAAATCTTCAGGGGGGAAAATAGACACTCAATGAAATAGAGAACTTTCTAGCATTCTTGATGAAAAGACCAGTTCTGAATAGAAAATTTGACTTTCAAATACAAGACTCAAGAGCAGCATAAAAAGGTAAACAGAAAAGGGAAAGCATAAGGGACTTAATAAGTTTAAACTGTTTATATTCTTACATGGGAAGATGATACTTATAACTCATTAGAACTTTCTCATTATTAGGGCAGTTATAAAGAGTATACGTAGACAGAGGGCACAAGTGTGAGTTGAATATGAAGAATTCTATCTTAAAATATAAAATTAAGGTATGAGAGAGGAATGTGCTGGGAGAAAAGGAAAGGGAGAGGAAGAATGGGATAAATTATCTCACATAAAAGAGCCAAGAGAAAGATTTTACATTGGAGGGGAAGAAAGAGGAAGTGAAGGGGAGTGAGTGAATCTTACTCTAATCAGAATTGGCTAAAAGAGCAGGTAACATAAATACTCAATTGGTTACAGAAATCTATCTTACCCTACAAGAAAGTAGGCTGGGAAGGTTATAAGAGAAGGGGGAGTGATAGAAGAGAAAGCATATTAGGGGAGGGGTTAGTCAAAATCAAAACACTTCTGAGGAGGGACAGAGTGAAAGGAGAGAGACAATAGAATAAATGAGAGGACAGGATGGAGGGAAATACAGTTATCAAAAGTAACAATGAAAAAATTTTGAAGCAAGTTTCTCTGATAAAGACCTCATTTCTCAAACATATGGAGAACTGAGTCAAATTTATAAAAATAAGAGCCATTCCCCAATTGATAAATGATCAAAAGATGTGAACAGTTTTCAGATGAAACAATCAAAGCTATCCATAGCCATATGAACAAATGCTCTAACTCACTAGTGATTAGAGAAATGCAAATTAAAACAATTCTGATGTACTGCCTCATACTTATTAGATTGGCTAATAGGACAAAAAAAGAAAAAGACAAATGTTGGAGAGGATGTGGGAAAAAATAAGACATTAATGCACTGTTGGTGGAGTTGTGAACTGATTCAACTATTCTGTAGAACAATTTGGAATTATGCCCAAAGGGCTATATAACCATGCATACCCTTTGATCTAGCAATGCCACTACTAGGTCTGTATTCAAAAAGAGATTAAAAAAAACAGAAAGGAAAAGGCCCTATATGTACAAAAATGTTTATAGCAGGTCTTTTCTGGTGGCAAAGAATTGGAAATTGAGGGGATGTCCATCAACTGGGGAACAGGTGAACAAATTGTGGTATGTGATTATGATCAAATACTATTATACTATATAAAATGATGAGCAGGATGCTCTCAGAAAAACCTGGAAAGACATACATGAGCTGATGCAAAGTAAAATGTACTGTATACAAAGTAACAGAAATATTTTAGGATGATCAGCTGTGAATGACTTACCTGTTCTCAGCAATACAATGATCCAAGACAACTCTGAAGAACTTACAATGAAAAATGCTATCCATCCCCAGAGAAAGAACTGATGGTTTCTGAATATAGATTGAAACATACTTTTATTATTTTCTTTATTTTTCTTGAGGGTTTTTTTTTGTCTATGTTTTCTTTCACAACATGACTATTGTGGAAATGTTTTGCCTTACTAAAAAAAATACTATTTGTTATGTATAAGACATCTCTCTTGGCAGGCTAGGAGAAGGGTTATAGAGGGAAGCTATAGTGATGTAAAGTAAAAGACAACAAAAACTATTTTAAAATATTATAAATGAAAGAAAAGATCTTTAAGAGGTGCTCTAGGGTCTATAAATAGATCACAATGTATCAATGAACTTAGATGGAAAATATTATATCTTTATTTCAATAAAATTGATTTCTTCTATGTATTGTATTTTATGGATTTAAAAACAATATTCTGAGGTGTCCATAAACATCACAAGACTGCCAAAGTGGCACAAGACAAATAAACAGATTAAGAACCATTGGTCTTGAGGAAAGAATTGGAAAAGGAATGAGTATAGAGACTTACCCAATCACCAAATTCCCTGAAAATTAAATTAGTCAAGAAAATGAAATGATTCCATGAGTCAACAATAAATACCAGAACAAAATTCAAAGATTAAAAAAAATCACAAAATGTTAGATATCCACCATAAAAAAAAAAGTTAGAAAACAGGTTGAGAAGATATCATCTAAGAGTCAGGAGATGACCTGAAAACTTCAAACATGAAAAGGAGCAGATACTCTATTTCAAGAAATCACATATTAAAACAACTGTGAAAAATGGAAAGTAGTTTGGCAGAAATTATGCTTACATTAGTATCTCATACACCACAATAAGTGAATACATGGGAACAAATGAATATGTGGCATAGATTTATAAGGTTGCATTTTAAATACGTCAGTGGAACAAGGGAAAAGATCACTTATATAGTTATGGAATAAAAAAAATTACGATCAGAAAAGAGATAAACAGAATCATAAGATAAAATGTAGAAAAATTAAAAAGGTTATTTACTAATTTTCATCTCCATGTTGATGACTCCTAGATTTATATAGCCAATCCTCATGTGTTTCCTGAGCTCCATCACACAGCTCCAATTGCCAATTGTCTATTTCAAACTGAATAATCCTTAAACATCTCAAACGCAATTACTCCAAAACTGAGGTCATGTCTACGATAGAAGAGCTTATAAAATTGGGCCACTGAGCTCTACCTTTGTCTTTAATGGTACTCAGTGTACCTGGATAGAAAACCTCGTATGTGCTCTCCCATTTGGGCCTCCTAGACAACTAGGATGAGTTTGGCACATGTGTCCTCACACCCTGTGTGTCATGCTATGTTTACTGTTCAATGTTAAAATCTGTGGTGAATTGTTAACATTTTCTCTCTCTTCATTGAAGGCTTAAAGAATTTGGTCGTCAATACTCAGTCACTAAGCACTTAATAAACATCTGCTATGTTCAAAGCACTGTGCTTAGCACTGGACCAAGATATTAATCCACTAACTACTGTTATTTCTTTATTCCAGGGTACAACCGTGCTCCCATTGCTCTCCTCTGTCTTGTTTGACCCAAAAGAATTCCCTAACCCACATGAATTTGACCCAGGGCACTTCCTGAATAAGGATGGCAGTTTTAGGAAGAGTGACTACTTCATGCCTTTTTCTATAGGTATATTTTCTTCCTCATCTTTACCTGTAAATTTGAAATGAATCTGTCTCTACAACACCTTTCCATTTGGCTGCTCTTCAATGTATTCTAAATAACATTTCTGTTTTCTTTCCACATCTGTCACCGATGCTCACAAACTTCTTTTCTTTCTGTAACCAATATGATTGGGTATTACCCCAGAACACTTCAGCAAACTAGCTTGGTCCTGAAGAGTATTTACTGCTTCCTTTCTTTTGCCTTTATATGTAACCTAGCTCTTACAACAGGGCTGCCACAGAATAGGGGCTGAATACATGCTTATTAGGGAACTAACTGACTCATACCACACTATGGAATTAGAGCACATGAGTGGGAAATAGAAAGAGTTGTATAACACTATTTATTTACTCCTTTGCCTAATGATCATAATTGAATTGAGTTTATCTGATACAAGTTGCCTTATATTTTCTCTCATTACCACTATCTTGACATGTTTATCAGTGCTCATCCTAGATCATTTACCTGTTCATTCATTCATCCAAATAACAAAAATATTATAAAGCACTTCATATAGTATATATAAGATCTATGTGCAGAGGGAGTATGGTGGAGGGAAAGAGTCAGCTTTAACATCAACTTAATTCAGTCCTGCCTCTGATACATCCTAGTTGTGCGACTCTAAGCAAGTCATTTAGACTTTAAGGTGCAAAACAGTTACTTATTTGTAGTGATAGAAGAAATTTTCTTATTAGGGAAATCCTCATACTGATAAAATCATGGATGAAGATCAAAAAATTAAAAATAAAAGCCATTGTTCTTGACAAAGAAATGTATTCAAAGACTAATGAGACAGTCTGTAACTTCTAGGAAATTATAAAATAAGTAGAAGAAAGAAAAAATTATACTAAAAAAAGAACAGCATGAATGCATGAAGACTGTACTAATAATACGTAACAACATAATAGCTATTATACAGTGCTTTAAGTTTCAGAGTGCGCTATCTCATTTGACCTTCTCAACACCCCTGGAAAGATAGGTGCTATAATATTCCCCATTTTACAGATGAGAAAATTGAGGCTGAAAGCAGTTAAATGACTTGTACAGAGTCACACAGCTGGAAAGTGCCTAAGGTCAGATGTAAAATCAGTTTTTCCAGGTTCCAAGTCCACCGTACTAGTTCACTGTGGCACCTAGCTTCCTAATTAGGTACTAACAAGGTGCTATTCTATTGGGGTGTGGGGGAGGTGCTTCAGATAAGATTTTCTGGGAAAGGTGGTATAAAAATGGATTTGTACATGAAGGCCTCTGAAGAGAATCTTGTCTTCTTTCAGGAAAAAGGGCCTGTGTAGGAGAGGGCCTGGCTAAGATGGAATTGTTTTTATTCCTGGTCACCATTCTGCAAAACTTTACCCTCAAGAGTACCATTGATACAAAGGAAATCAACATCAAGCCATGTTCTACTGGACTTTTTACTGTTCCTCCAAAGTTCCAGCTGTGCCTTCTTCCCCGCTAAGGATGAAAAAGTCACCTTTCAAATCCAATCCAAATTCTATTCCTTTCTCGCCAAGATCCTAAATCTTTTATCTCTTGAAATTAACCAATCCTATTGAGGGGAAACGTAATACACTCATCATTGTCTTTTAACTGATTCCAATTCTTATACACATATACAAGGAAAGGCAATAGATTAAAGAACTCCTTGTATACCTTCATGAATGGCATGAAGACACCCTAAGCATCTTCAGGCTCTAAATCATGCTGCATATTTGGAAAGTTTTAGTTCAATAAATCTGATTCACTTGTTTTCACTGGAGCTCACTCTGTGCCATGAGTCATTTTTTTTCTTTAAGAATGCTATCTTGATGTTAAAAGGAGAAGATGGTTTAAGGCTGAAGAGACGTGTCAAGAAAAATTCTTAGATAAGTATCAGTTTACTGTTCAGTAGCAAGCTGGCTTTTCAAAACAGAGATAATAGCAATAACTAGTTGTCACTTGATTCAATACAAAAATTGCGAAGATGATTATCAAGTCAAAAAATATCATCCAAGCAACAGTCCTTGTTGGCAGGAAGTATAAAATTGAATTTCTACAAGAAAACCATTGAGTAAAATCTTGTCTCCTTTAAGGAAAACAGGACTTTCTGAGAGACAGCTTGGCTAAGATGGAAATGTTTTTAGCCCTAGTCACCCTTCTGCAAAACTTTCCCCTCAAGTCTATTTTTGACCTAAAGAAAATCAATAGCATGTTCTACTGGAATTAATGTCCCCAGACTGCAAGAGAACTTAGGAAGCGTAACAGTGGATTCCATTGAAACCCCAACATGTCAAGAGTGAGTCTTGCTACCCAGAAATTATGACTAGTAAGCCAAAGAGAGTGACTTTGTTGTGAAAGACCTGGACATTACTAAAAGTGAAATTCCACTTTATATTCTTCTCTCAAAGGTGTTGAAGCCCCTACAATACTTTTTATTTGCTAAAGGTCAATCATAAGTATTAATGATGCCAATTATTCTGTACTGGGTGATTTAAGACTGGGCTGGAATTGAAGAGAAAACCAAAGGAATCAACTTCTGACTCTTCAATATGGAACATGTGGGAACTTCAAGAGCATCAGAATTTTTAACCAAAAGAAAGAAAATAGTTTTGTGGAAGCAGCTCTGTGAACCTGGGTAAATCACTTACAATCCATTAGCCACAGTGTTCCTTGAAGTGTGGCCAGGGGTGAGAGAGTACAGGCAGGGGTGGGGAACCACATAAGGTTTAAGGGATCATGTACAATCTATTTTGGTTAGAGCATATCCTGTATGTAGGGAAGTAAAAGAAGACAAACACATATGAGATACTAAAGTCAACTTAACAAGATACAAAAATAGGTTCTTATTATTTACCAAAGTCAAGCAAGCATTGATAAAGCTGTCTGGCATCTTTAAGAACTTATTAATCAGCAGCAAATAGAGTACACCCTTTTGTATTACTTCTGCTTGAGGATCACTAAAGAGCAAGTAGTATAAAAGGCCTGAATCAGGCCTGGCCTTCCTATAAACACAGCTTATGGCATAGGCCCTAACAAAGGAATCATTTTATTTAATTACTCCTTTAGGAACCACTTACAACATAAAACATTGGACAGTTTTCCCAAATGTCTGCCACAGAGGATGGAGAATCTTTTCACACACCATTACGAATTCAGGATAAAGCTTGCTTAAATGGAGTTGGTAGCCCTCATTGTGCTATATGTACTTATAGGATGTCCTCAGAGTAGAGATGCTATGACATCTATTTTGATTCACAGTTATATATGCTTTTGTATCTAACTGAGGAAAGAACTCAAAGGTTCAGAAACATAGAGGAGTATTATTCAAAGGTAAATATGAATAATTTTGTCAAGATTTCTACTATAGATACATAGAGAAATAATATGAACTCGACATTTTAAATATTAACATTTATGATATAAAATATTTTCATATGTCAGCAAGCATTTGTTTCAAATTACATTAATTTTTAGGGAATTATAAACATATCTCATCAATAAACACATCTAAATAAACCCAAACAAAAAACCAAAATCAATTTATATCACTGGGTTTTATTTCAGATCTTGATAGCAACAGATAGTTGGAGAGTCAGGGTTTTTTTTTTTCTATTTTCTTGTCTCTCTTTCTCATAACTTTGTTCCTGGAATCAGAGTGAGATATAGAGCCATTATGATGTGTTAGAAAGTTTATACCTTGGGAGTCAGGACATCTGGAATGTGACAGTGAGTTCCTCACTGATTCCTCTAGACAAATCTCTGTCTTTCTGGGCTCAGTTTCCTCAAATGTAAAATGAGGTAGATGAAGTAGATGCTAACCCAGGTTCTTTCCAGTTCCAAATCTATGATCCTATGAACCTAGACAACCCCTCCCCTCAACTGCCATCCAGTAGCCATTTGAAGACCACTAGTGATGGGGAAATCACTACATCGAAAAGCAGCTCCTTCCATTTTCAGAAAGCTTGGTAAGGAAATTTTCTCATATTATGAATAGCATAAAAACAATTTTATAAGTGGGTAGATAATGAAATATCACATAGAATAAATTCACTTGTTTCTTGAAAATAGAAAAACCTCACACAGGGCATTCCATAAAGAATAGAAGCACAACAAAATACTCTGATTTGAGAATATTGTGGACACTTTTTTGCTTATCTTTCAGTATGATGAATTAAGGGGAGGAAAGGAAATATTTTTACACTGAAAACTCCCATAGAAATTTGTCTAAGGAAATGTGGGAAACAAAATATTGCTTCTTTTGCTTCTGCCTTTTCATTGCTTGTTTCATTTTATAATTCTCTTTATATATTTTTTTTAGTATTTCTAATAATAATGCAACTCTAATTTGGCAAACTATGCAAATGTAAATTGCCATAGTCTCTGTTACAAATCATTCACAATTAATATTTTTCACGGAGAGTATTCTGGAGGTTATATATGTTGGGTAGTATATCCTTGGGGTCAAAAGTGTATCAATTTGATATTTTTAAAAAAATCTTATTTAGATAGCAAATTATTTTAAAAGAAACAAAATTGGGAAATACAATTCTTGTTCATTTTATGTCTTGAGTAGTGCTCTTTTACTTGTTTGGTCAGTTTTGTTTTTTCTATTCATAGTCAATTGTAATTGGCACTGTAAATTGTAGAGGCAATAGCAGTTTGATTACTGAGCTGGTCTCTGGATCAGAAAATTGTGTGCCTCTGACATATAGCTCACTGAAGAGCAGAGAAGGTACCAATATGAGGATTGAGGAAATTCTTTCACTGGGAATTCCCTATGCCAATGAAATCAAAGGCCTAATACCATCTATTTAGGGTTGATTTCAACCTGTAGAATGATCATACAAAAAGGAAGAAACAGTTCAAATCATGAGAACTTCAAAAAAGTTTTGATTTAATAAATTAAAGTGAACTTTTACTTGTGTTTTAATTAGTCAGATATTGTTGTTTTTAATTATAAAGTTAGTAAATACAAAAAAAGTATTCAAATACACAAATTTAAAAAAAAATGTTATTGTACATAGTAATGTAGAGAGGCAATGTGGAAAACTGGTTTTATGGTCAGAATGACCTGGGTTTAAATTCTAACACATTTGACTTTGGCTAAGAGTTTCATATTCCACAAAGTGATAAATATTTCCTACCCGTTAAATGCTTATTTGTTTGTTTTCTGTGTACTTCTTTACATATGTCTATTAAATCCGGTTTCTTCAATAGTCTCTTTCACTCTATAACTTCATTCTTCTGTATCTTTTGTTTAAATAACTAAAGTTCCTTAGTTAAAATGTCTCATTCATTGCTTTCTATCCAATTTTTAAAAATCAGTAATTATTCCTTCATAAATTTAGTTGCTATATAATTAGGTGCATACATGTTTACCATTGATATTACCCCATTAGTAATGGAAAAGTTAACCCTAATAGTTTATTTTTCTTAATTCTTATTTTAAGTTAAGCTTTGTCCTCTGTAATGATTGCAGTTGTGATTTTATATATTTACTTGAAGAAAAGTTAATTTTAGTCTTTCCTCAGTATGCATTTTGAAAAATATTACATATATTCCCTGTAGTCAACATTATGTTGGCTTACGGTTTTTGTTAGCATTACATTTTTAACACAGTTAAATTCAATCTATTTATATTTGATAATTTATGTTCTTATAATCACTCTACAGATAGAAATCCACCCCCAATAGTCATAATAGTATTTTCTTCATTAAAGAGTATCAGTCAGCTAGCATTCTGTGAGTGCTTTCCAATGTCATCATATATTATTTCTATAGAAGATTAAAATTGATTGATTTAATTAATGCCTCATTATTATTTTTAATTATTTATTTTTGTCAGAGGAAAATGTAAATTTTTCTATTTTTAATTACTAATTCTTTCACAAATTTCACATACAAAACCATAGAAAAATAAACAAATTGCTGAAAATTCAAAAAACTACTTCTGTATGTTTTGAAAAAAAACTTTATTTCACTCTTTCTTTCAAGTATTTAGAATTTATTACCACTATTCTATTCTTATTTACAACCTTTTTCTCTTTGTTTATTTGTAACATCTATAATCAATTGATTCATATATACATATACATATATATACACATATATATACACACATATATATACACATATATATATATATTCATATATATATAGATATGTATGTGTGTATATATATATATATGTTCCTTTCCTATTTTTTCCTCAAGTCACACTGTATAATTCTGCAGTTAATAAAAACAATTTTTTTTATAACTCCTTCATTAGCTATCAAACTAAAGTGACAACTCAAAATCATAGCTGTAAAGGACATTTTACTAAAGTACCTAATTTGATTGCCCATCTTGTTCTTAAGTCTCAACTATCGACAACCAAATCAAAAGTTACTTCTATTTTGGGCAATTTCTCAATGAATTCCTGAAAGTTATTCTTGCTTTCAATGTTCAACTCTTGTTTTCACAAAAGAATTCTTGTATTTACCAGGATACTAATTTTTTCAACATCTCTAAGTTAGAAGAGACATTAGGGATTACCCAGTTTGACTGAAAGCTTCACAGGATTCCTTTCCCTAAAAAGCCTGATTTGAAGATCTGTAGTTAGAAAGAATCCACATCCCCATTCAGTCCATTCCACTTTTGAATGGTTCTAATTGGTAGCTTTTCTTTACATGGCTTTAGTTTTCTTGAAGACAAACCTGTCTCTTTCCACTTCTAACTTATTTCTTACTTCTTGGCCTCTAGCTCCAAGCAGAAAAAAACTGAAATGCATCTTCCAGAGTCACGCAAATTCTAAAAGAAAAATTGCATTCCTCCTTTTCATGAGCACTAATAATTCCAGTTTTTCTACTGTTCTTCCTGAATACAATGTTGTAGGTGTGCTATGAAGAGTAATAGCATTTCCCTCATCCTCAACACTATGCAGCTTAAGCTTAAGTGAGTGTATTTGGTACTTTTATGATCCTATTGACTCATATTTACATTACAATCCACTAAAATTCCCAAATATTTTTCAGATGAACTCCTACATAGACATGCTTCCCTTATCTTCCATGGAACATAAATTAGAGCAGAAATGAATATTAGAGGTCATCTAGTCAAAACATTCATTTTATAGTGAGGAAAATCAAGGACAGATTTAATGACTTCCCCAAAATTACACAAGTATTTTTGTGGCAGAACTAGGATTTAATTCCAGATCTTCTCATTATCAATCTTATACTTATTCAACAATACAACCCTGAATTTTGTTGGTTTTTTGCATTTTTTAACCTGTCACATTTTTAAATATTTCAACATTTCAGATTCAGTATATCATATTCCAAATTTTATGTCATTTCCCTTTGTTATTGAAGCACCTTGTCTTTTTAGCTATGTGATATTAGATATTAGACACCTTAGCTGTTTATTGGATCTTTTCATTCCTAGTGTAATGTTGAAGCTGGACAAAGATCTGTATGAATGAAATGAACTTGGGGTCCCTCCCTGTTGATGTTCTCTGAATTCTTTTATTTCACTAGCTGTTTTACTTTTCATTACTTCCAAGAAATTTCGTTGTACTTTTTTTTTAAATAGAGAATAGAATGACAGATTTCTTCTTGACAGTTTTTACAGGACCTCATACTTCTGACACTTTTCTTGATTTGTGTTCAAGATCTACTTCATGTCATGGCTTCCATTTTTACTTACATGATTGTTTGGGTGTTTTTTTCATTTTTATTTTTCTGTTTCCCCATAATATATTCATACTTAAACTCAAACATATTGTTTTATTTACATTGTCTATAGATACTTGTAAACAATTAAATCTCATCTCTTAATGATGTTTGGTTGCACATTACTTTCTAGCCACTTCCCTAATGAAGCATAAGTCAACACAGGATTTATATACTGTATGTGTATGGAAGGGTGAGCTACATGGGGGATAATACTGATGCAACTGTACCAAAAAATAAAGGCAACAAAAGATAAGAAAACTATGAAATAAATTCACAACCTGAATTTTTTAAAAAATGGCAATGAACAGTCTCAGACCTGTTCTTACTGTATTTATTAAAACTTCTAACAACATGAAAAAAAAACATTTGGTTGCACCTAATTCTTTATTTATATTGTAATATCATTTGCTAATTTTTTTCCTTTCTTAAATTCTTCCAGCATATGTATTATCCGTTCCATTTCATTTCGAGGAAATTCTATCTTTGTTTCTGATGTTACTGTTTTGATTGTTCCAACCATTTTTTCTTGATTTCTGCCTCCATTCTATTAATGTGTAATATTTTTTTCATTGTGTAGGTTCTCTGGTTTATTTCTGTTTATTGTTTAATTGTCAATTTATAGTAGTCTTGCTTCTTTTTAACCTTTCCATTGATTTTAGAAATGGACCTTGAGATTGTCCATGGCATCCTTTGTCTTTGCCACGTACAGTTCATTACTTTTTTGTAAATCCAAGTGAGCAAAAGGAAAATTTAGTGGTCAGACAAAATACCTGAAATCTATATATCCACTAAACAAGACTGTTTCATTTTTAAGAGGTAGCTATGGAAATTACAAAAGGATATTACTGTGCCATGTGAAATGTAATCCAAAAAGTGAGATTATATACTCTATTTATGCAGATACTTGTCCTCTTGAATATATTCTCACCTCAATTCTGAAGCAGAAATATAAGGATTTTCCCCCAAAGTGACCTCAGTTATGAATTGAATGAATCCTAAATTTCATAAAGACCAAAAAGACTTAAAAGAAGTTATGGTTCTTCACAACATAGAATAATCACGAAGATACTACTTTCTCTGTTCAATTATAAATTCAGTGAAGTCAGACTGACTAAATCTTATTTCATCTTTGCAACAGGGTCATATAGTATCAAGTCATGGAACACAATAGCTTCCCAAGAATTAAAAAGAGTATTACTGAGAGCAGATGAGAGTTGCTTCATGGGTGTGGCACAGAATACAACACATTAAAAGGAGGAATAAAAGAAGACCTAAAGTAAAGGATGTCATCAAAGAAATGCATGCTTTAAACAGGAGATGAGCTAATCATGTCTTGAGAGTGAGAAATAATTGATAGCCCAGGTGCTGTACCAAAATGTTTGTGACAGGAAAAGATAAAGAAAGTGTGAGCCCTTCCAGTGAACTTAAGGGAATGAATGAGTGAATGAAACAAGATTTTATTAAGCACTCACAATTTGCTAAACACTGAGCTAAGTGTTGATGATATAAATAGAAAACTGACATAGTCCCGATTCCTCAAGGAACTACATTCTAACTGGGCAGATACAAAGGCACAGTCGCATGATAGATGGAAGGGCACAGTGGTCCTAAGACCACAATTTCAGTGAAGGTGATGAGGGCCAGTAATCCTTAAAAGTACAATGGCACATCAGTTCACATTGCCTAGACAGCAAGTCAGAAAATGTATAGATAATGTATGAGATTCAGCAGGAAGACAGGGATGGATGAGCTGTATGTAATCTGCAATGACATGATGCAGAGCCGTATCTCCAATGCTTGGAACTACATCATATCTATAATAGATATTAAGTAAATGTTTATGGAATTGAAATCATTGAACATGTTGAAAAGAGATGTTTGCTTAAAGTTAAATAAAAGGAATTCTTCTTTGCCCATGACACCATAACCAGTCTTAATAGGCATGGGGATAGAGGACATGCTGTTGAAGACTGGGGCCCAAAATGAGAGAAATAAGGACCCAGGAGGAATTTACAGCTTCAACCAATGTTACAGAAATATGCCTTTATAGATAACTCTTCTAGCTCTGTTTTGTTCACAAAATGTCTATAAACAAAAAGGGAAATCTGTTAGTAAATATAAGAATTAAAAACAAATGAAGGCAAGATGAAAATAAAAATGAGATTTTAGACATTGATTCTGATAACAAAAATAATAACATTATGTAGTATTTTAAGGCATGGAAGGCTATTTCCGTGAATTAACTTGTGGCCCCCAGATTTCCCCTGTAAGTGCCATTTTATAAGTGAAGATAAGGATGTCAAGTTAATGATATGTCCAGAGTCACTAAACTGTAAATATCTGAGACAGGATTTGAAGCCAGACCTTCCCTGACTCCAAGTCCAGTCATCCTTCCACCTACATGCATTCTTTCAAAGGACATTAGTGATTCTAAGCATGAAAGGTGGCATAGTGGATAGAACACCCAGTCTGGAGTTAGGAAGACTCATCATCTTCCTGAGTTCAAATCTGGCCTCAGATACTTACAAGCTATGTGATCATGGGCAAGTCACTTAACCCTATTTGCCTCAGTTTCCTCATCTGTAAAGTGAGCTGGAGAAGGAAATGGAAAAACACTCTAGTGTCTTAGCCAAGAAAACCCAAAATGGGGTTATGAAGATGCAGAGATGAATCAAAATGACTGAAAAGCATGAAGAAAAACTGGATTCTGTTTAATAACTACACTCCAAAATTAGGTTAGTGGACAAATAAAGTCTGCTCCAGTATGTGAGAATATGTGTATGTTACATTGCTCCTGAAATTATCAATTAAGAAAACCTATATTAGTCCTTAATCAAGATCTTTAATTTCTTTCTTCAAGTTCAAATAACACATGCAACTACCCATGGTCTGAGAGCCTCCTGTCTGATCCAGAAAAATCTCCTGGCCCAATGGCCAAAACAAACCGGACACAGGTGACTGAGTTCATCCTCCAAGGCTTCTCTGAGCACCCTGAGCTCTGAATCCCTTTTTACCAGTTTCCTCTCCTTGTATATGGTGGCCTTCATAGGCAATGTCTTGATAATCATAGCCACTGTGCTTAATATAAATCTTCATAGCCCCATGTACTTTTTCTTATTCAATTTGGCCACAATGGACATCATCTGCACTTCCTCCATTCTGCCCAAAGTACTGGAGGGGCTGCTCTCAGAAAAGAACACTATCTCCTATGGAGGCTGTTTGGCCCAGCTGTACTTCCTCACTTGGGCTCTATCCTCTGAATTGCTCTTTTTCACAGCAATGGCATATGACAGGTATGTGGTCATCTGCCACCCCCTACGTTACAGTACCATGATGAGCAAGACTCTGTGTAGTGTGTTGGCAGCTGGAGTGTGGGGAATCTGTGCCTTCAATTCTTCTATACATACTGGGCTGATGACACAACTGTCCTTCTGTGGGCCCAATGTGGTTACTCATTTCTTCTGTGAGATCCCTCCTCTCTTGTTGCTCTCCTGTACCTCCACCTACATAAACAGTGTCATAACTGTCTTGCCAGATGCCTTTTATGGAGTAGTTAACTTCCTACTGACAGTAGTGTCCTATGGCTTTATTATCTCTAGCATCCTTAAAATCAGGTCAGCAGAGGGGAAGAGGAAAGCCTTTTCCACCTGCTTTTCCCACCTCATTGTGGCATCCATGTATTATACTGCTATGTTTTATGCATACATAAGCCCAGTTGCAAGTTACAACCCAGAGAAGAGTAAATTGGCTTGTGTGCTCTATTCTGTGTTGAGCCCGATCTTGAATCCCCTGATCTACACTCTGAGGAACAAGGAGATTAAACAGGCCCTCAGGAAGCTCTTTCCTTTCCATAGAAATTAAATGATACAAAACTTGGAAAGCATAGATATATGAAACTTGACCTTTCTATGCTATAAATATCAGATAACTAAATCTGTCTCTGTCATTCTAACAAAAATGCTTAGATATGTAAAAATGCAATTTAGAGTTGATGAATAGAGAGGTATAAACAAACTATCATGGGAGATAAGAGCAAAGAAAGACCACACTCAGGCTATGGTCATCTAGGAAGTCTAATCTCCAGGTGATCAGAGACAATGAAGTGCTCACTCAAGGAAAATAACCAGGACTCCAAAGATGAAAACATGAGGAAGAATGATCAGAAAAGGTAGATGGAAGCAAAACCTATGTGATAAGATAAAGAGTAGAAGGAAATGATATAGAGAAGGCAAGGTAGAAGGGTTATCTTGGGGGATATGTTATTGATATATGAAATATTTTGAGAAATATTAATTGAAGGGATATAAGGTGAGCCTTTGTCAGTACACTGAAAAGTGGAAAATTGTCACACAAAGATGGAAGGGAGGAAGAAAAAGAACAACTACATACATAAAGATAAAAAAGAAAAAGATGTTCTTCCTGAAGAGTGGTGAGGTGACTACTCTGAGGAGGAAAGATCTGCCTGCCCTTCTTGAAATGATAAAGGAGAAGCACAGAAACTGTCAGATGAAAGATGATTTAGGAAGGATCAGAAAGGGATAGTGGTTCCTATCGACTCCCTGTTAAGGGGTAAGAATTGGCTATTTTTCAAACTGATAACAAAAAGGTTGTTATCAGAGGCCTGTGGCTCTGCGACCAATACAAAACAGAAAATCCTCCAATATTTTTCCAAGGAAATGATTACTAACCACTCCTGATTATTTGCATTATACAAATAAGGTCATTATAATGAAAGCATTACCAAAAATTATAAAGTCTTTGATGAGACACTGAAGATATGAGGCACAATTGTTGTTTTCATCATTTTCATTTCTACCCATTAAAAGTTTGGGATGCTGAAGAAGGAAAAAAACATTACTTGAGAAAGAAGTAGTTGGCTTAGAAGACAGTGGGACTGGGATTTCTGGACCATGGCAGATTCCTGGCCTGGAATGGAGTCCTCCTAATAAACGTTTGCTGTTGTCTGCTGTCTTGGGTATCAGCTTTACTCAAACTACATTAGAGTAATGTTTTCAGTCATAGGTTAGGAAAGATATTGATAGAGAACTTCCAGAGTAAGAAGCCCAGGATGGGGAAGAGCCCGGAATCCATGCCTTATAAAGATTCATTGAAGTAGAGGGCAGTTAGGTGGCTCAGTGGATAAAGCACTGGTCTTGGACTCAGGAGGATCTGAGTTCAAATCTTGCCTCAGACACATAACACTCACTAACCATGTAACTCTGGGCAGGTCACTTAACCTCAATTGCCTCACCAAAAAAAAAGAAGAAGAAGAAGAAGATTCATTGAAGTAGAGATATTTATCTTGCAGAAGAGAAGATGGCAGGATTTATATGATTGCTGTCTTCAAGTGTTTTACTATCTGTCATGTGTATGAGAGATTAGATTTGGCATCTCTGACCTAAAAGGGCATATTAGGGGCAATGTGTAAAAGGTTGGGGAAAAAAAGCAAATTTAGATTTGTTTTTAAAGGGGATTCTAATATTAGACTTATCAAAAAGTAGATTATGTTGCCTTGGGAAATAGTGGATTCCTCCCTATTGAAGGTCTTCAAGAAAAGGTTGGGTGATCATTTTTGAGGGTACCATATAAAAAGGTTACTTTCTCAGGCATGACTTGGATTAGATGGATGTTGGGATTCTTTTTATCTCTAAAATTTCATGATTCTATAATATCAGGCTCTTCCTTCTGTGAAAGGAGTTAGATGTTCTGAGGAGAAATGTTTCTCATGCTCCTTCAATCAGGAAGCACATTTGGAAAGAAACTTTGAGCACACTAGATTTCCATTCATCAGCCTCTCATCCTTCCCTGAAAGCTGGAAACCTGAAACCTAGAGTACAGAGATTCAATATCTGTATTCTCCACCATAAGGAAAGCCCTTACTTGGAGTTATTTTTGAAAGGTAGCCATGCATCCATTCGGCACTCCTTTGTTCCTGCCTTACTTGGTGTTGAGAAACCTAGGACAAAGAGAATTAATATCATGCTCTCCAGCAGGGAGTCACTGCATTATCTAGAGCAGCAACTTCATGGAGGCTCAGTATACCCAATCCTGGGGTTCTAAATTCTCTATCAACTCTTGGAAAAATTAATTGTAAATCTTTGATTATCTTTACTCCAAAAACAAAGCTTGGTACAGTAATTTCTCTCCCATTGTTCTGACTCCTCAATCCTAGCTATCCTATAATTCTGCCTCAGGCACAAATTGTATAGGCATACTACTTCCATTCAAATGCATAATTCTACTCTAAAAATACTCGTCTGTTCCTCCCAGATTCAAGTCTAAATATATTCACAAAAGTCCAGCCCATTTCATTATGCCTTTGCAATATTTTTTCTATTTTCCACATACTCCCATAAATCCTCAGACTTTTGCCTGCCCTTTCACTGGGGCTATCCTGCAATTTAAAAATAACTCTTTAACCTGGCCCTACTCCAGGCTACTTACCATTCCTTAATCCCATTCAAATCTTCCCACAGTCTTTCTGTATAAAATATCAGTCCTGCCCCCATTAAATTGCTCAGATTCTTAAAATCTGGCCCACTTGTATTGGTGTCAAAAATAATGCAGACTCACTGGGAGTCTCACCTAACCTAACCAGTGTTTTAATAAACTACTTGGACTGAAAGAAGGCCTGAGTGGTTGAATTCTTTCAAGGCAACCCAAGCCCTTTGCCCTTGCATTTTGGGGTTCCCAAAACTCCTAGACTGAAACAGAAAGGATGTTAAGAGGCATCTTCCCTGCCCCCTCATTTACTTAGAGGTTAAGTGAATTGCCTGAGGTTGCATAACTAGTAACTGGCAGAGCTAGCATTTGAACTCAAGACCTAGAACTCCAAATTAGAGAAACAAAGCAAGTTAGAATTAAAGGGACCTTGGAGTCTATCTCATCACATTGATGTTTTACTAAGAATCGGCTTCCAACAAACATAACAAGTTGTCATCCAGTCTTTGTTTAAAGAACTTCAATTGGTCAAGTGAAACTTCCACAAAGATGGAGCTCATAATGCTCCTAGCAAAGTCAATTACTTCATTATAATCTTTCTGGGTTCACCCATCATTGAAAGTTAAGCTCTCCCGTTTTTTTTTTGCTCCCATATTTTTTGCTACTATATTAAAGCTCTTATCATCTCAGCATTTCCACAATTCCTGAATCTGGATCCTCTGTTACCAAAGCCAGCCAAAGAATCTGAAAGATTGAATCTCAGAGGGATTCTGATGGAGTAAATATATGTTAACTACATTAGCCTCCTTAGACTGAGAAGATGGTGTAATCAGAAAGAGGGACAGAAGTAGAATGTAGAAAGTTGCCGTCACTGAAAACCACAGAGATCTTGTACTTCTCCAGACACTTCTCGTAATAGAATGGAAGTATGTAGAAAATAATTTAATGCACACACACACATACACCTATTTGTGTTTAATGTAGCCACCTCTAGGAGGGAATTTACATGATAATTTTGTTGTATATTTGGAAGATATAGTAAGTTGTGCATAGTAGATTTAGTTTCATGTATAATCATCTTTTTATTGTACTGTTATGAAAATCTTTGTTTTATTCCATAAATTAAAAAATAAACTTTTATAAAAAGTATTTTTTTTAATTTTTTTCCATATGCTTTTGAGTTGAAAATTTTTTCTCCCTTTTTCTCCCCCCCCCCACCCTCCCCAAGATGGCATACAATCTGACATAGGCTTTACATTTACATACCCATTAAATTTATTTTCACATTAGTGAAGTTGTAAGTAAAAATTAAAACCAATAGGAGGAACCATCAGAAAGATGAAACAAAATTCAACTTAAAGTAAAAATAAGTGACAGCGATTCAACTTCCATAGTTCTTTCTTTGGATGTGGACAGCATTTTCCATCCCGAGGTCTCTGGCAATGTCTTAGATCCTCGTAATGCTGAGAAGGGTTCAGTTTAACATTCTTAGTCATTGCATAACGTGGCTGCTATTGTGTACAAAGTCCTCTGGGTTCTGCTCACTTCACTCATCATCAGACCATAAAAGTCTTTCCAGGTTTTTCTGAAGTCAGCCTGTTCATCATTTCTTATAGAACAATAGTATTCTATTACATTCATATACCACAACTTGCTCAGCCATTCCCCAATTGATGGGCATTCTCTCAATTTCCAATTCTTTGCCCCCACAAAAAGAGCTGCTATGAATATTTTTGTACATGTGGGTCCTTTTCCCATTTGTAAAAAATATTTTTAAAAATTTAAAAGATGAGAAAGAAAAAAGGGTCCAATACTACCAGATCTCAAAGCTTACTACAAAGCTGTAATCATCAAAAATAGTTTGGTACTGGATAAGAAATATACAGGTTGATCAGTGAAACAATAGTCTTGTATGCTTTGTACAAAGGGACATATAAAAGGACACTTCCCCTCTTCAGTTAGCCAAGTAAGAATTATCATCTTATTGTTGCTCTTCCTTCTCAAAGAGGACCAATGACATCAAAAGGGTGATATCTTAACTTGCAAATGAACTGGATGGGAGTAAGGCAGAGCTCCTGTGAAGTCGTCAGCCTCATTCTCTTCTCCAGAGTCTTAGGAGGCCAGTGGTGAGACAAAGGTCATGATTAGATGGCCCAGGATGCAGTGGGTGACCTTGGATTTTCTAATTTAAGGTCTTTCCCAGATCTCAGTTAGTCTGAGGTGCACCCATTCAGTGAGTAAGGGCTAATTTAGAATTGAGACAAAAGATGGCTCAAATTATCATCCTAAAGATCTGTCTGAAAGGAAAAGGCTCAGAGTTTCTGGGTAGAACAGATAGCAATCACTATTTTCACACATTCTAAACCTAGAAAGCCTAAACAATTAGCCTTAAGGGGGAGGAGGTGGAGGGGCAGAAGGAGGAAGGGAGGAAGGGGAAGGAGGAGGGGAGAAGGAAAGAAACAAGAGCCAGAATTTCTCAACTTTTGTTCTAATTGGCATGTTGGGTCCCCAGAGGTCAGCTACTACTATTCTCAGATAACAAGGTAGACAGTTAAAACAAAACCTCCTAAGCACCTGGTCCATTCCTTCCCACAAATACAGCATCCATAGGAGGAGTAGGCTTAAACTTAGACCAGAATAGTAGTGAGGCACAGGAGTAAGAGATAATGTGTGACAAGGTTTAACTCACATCACCTCCCTGGAAGTCCTTCTTTCTTTGCAGAGACCTCATTTAGAATCCTTGTTATTTGTCCTCCCTTCTTGAAGAGGACCAGTGTCATCAAGAGGGTGAAGTCTTGACTTGCCCTTGAATTGGATGTGAGTGAGGCAGAGCTATGTAGAGTTGTTAGCCTTGATTTCTCCTCCTCCAGAGTCAGTAGCAAGACTCCTCTGGAGTCCGGTGGCAAGACAAAAGTCGTCAACTGGCAAGGGCCCAGGCTGCATGGGCAACTTTGTCCCTCAATCAGTCACAACCTGAACCAAATGAACTTATATCAAGTGGCTTAGAGTTTCTACCAGGTAACTTTGATGTTGAAGATTTAGGGGTGGACGTTAGGTCAGTAGTCCTTACAGGACCAGGCCATCTAAGCAACACCTTAGTGGGCAGAAATATGGAAGTCATTCCTTCCATTTTCAGTAAAACTGCTCAGGAACCTTCCTAGATCAAGTGAAAGATGGTTTTTTTGTGCTTGGATTTAGGAATCTGCCTCCTTGACTTCAGCCTTCAAGCAGCCTCCAGAATGTGTTTGGCTATAGTGGGGGCAGGTCTCTCCATTTCTGACACACATCCACAACTTCTTCTACCACTTCCCCAATGAATGCCTTAGAATTGTCTGAAGCAGTGATGAGGACATTGTGAGATACCAAGGTGCCAGTAATAGACCGGGTTAGCTGTTTAATTGCAGCCTTAGGGAATGCTGATTGGCAGTACATTTCATAAGGACTTTTCTTGAGATAAGGAAGAAACCAGAATTTCCTCTTCTGAATTTCATCCTTGTGCTTTTCTCTTTCCTTTCTTTAGTTTCTATCTTCATCTTCTTGCCTGCAAGAGGAAGTGATGACGAATCTTCCCTTCCAGTGTCTGTTAAATCTAGTGCTTCCTGGCCCTGGAGCTCCAAATCTTCAGCTGCATCCTCCTGGGAGGCCCTGTTTCCTTTCCAGTCCTTCTCCCAGGCAACATTGGGAGACTGGGCAGCTCCGGGGACTAGATCAGGGGTGGCAGCAGCAGCAATGACCAGCTCTGTCCAGCCTTGTCCTGGGATGACTCACTGGGCTTCTCCATCTCAGCCCCTTCCTGGCGGAGGACAGTGTGGAGACTTTCCACCAATCCAGGAAAGCAGCTGGATCCAGGTTGCCAAGAGAATAGACTTCCTGCAATGATTGCTCCACAAAGATGACACCCTGAGGAGCCTGTGTGTACATTCTATGTGCTAGGCAGTGTGCTGAGTGTGAGGAGTACAAATAAAAGCAAGAAAGACAGTCCCTGCCCTCAGTGAGCTTACATTCAAATAAGGGAAGAGAGTATATAAAAGGGAGCTGAAAAGTATGAAGTATGTGGGAGGATGGAAGATGTCTGGAACAGAGGCATGATTTTAAGTCCAGAAAAATCAGGAACAGGGACAGGAGGGGAATGAAAACAGGACAACCTGGGCCATTTCACAAAATGGAATCTCCAGGAAGAACTCACCAATGAGAAAAGAGGGTGGGCCTTTCAGAGGGATATTACATGGTGAACAGTATCAAGAAGGAAAGGAAAACCTAGCAGGCAAGGAGGCCCCAGGAGCTGAGGGTAGTTGCTGGATGAGGTAACAGTGAAGACATGATTTTGAAGTCCATAGGGCCAGCAACATGGCTGAGAACGGAATGAACACAGACAAGCTAGGGCTCTTCACAAAATGGTTGCTTTAGGAGGAACTCACCAGGTCATACAGCAAAATTGAGACTGAATCCCATTCCTTTGACTCCTGATTTACCAAACCACAGTGTTTTTTCTCTTATTGATCAAATTTTTGGTGGTGCATCAAATTGAACAGTTATAGCCTTGGATGTAAATATACTGAATTCCTGTCTGTGGGATAGTGGAAATACTGAGAACCAGAATACCTATGTCCAAACCCCAACTGCTTACTATGTGTGTGACTTGGCAAAGTCACTGAATAGCTACAGTCCTAAATTTTCTTATATGATTGGTACTGATGATTACTAAGGGCTTTTGTAGTTTTTAAAGGTATTATACGATTAAATAGATGGATGGATGGATGGATGGGTAGGTGATATTGCCTAGAAGAAAACTTCCAATGCCAAAAAACAAACTTAGATTTAAGTTCAGGATAAACTGTTTGCCATAATTTGGATTTTTAGTACTCAAGTGAATCTATCAGCTCGTTAGTATGGGTACTCTTTCCAATGATGGCACCTACAACTTCTCTCCATGTTCTTCAAACCTGCTCATATTCAATTAAAATGCCAGGGAGCTTTCTATAGATTGATATTTATGTGAGTACTAATTTAACAAACAATCACTTGTTATTCCTTGACCTTAAAACATAGTAGATCACTTTCTTGGGTAGCCATGCCTATTTTTGATGATATCTTTCCCTCCATCTTTTGTATGTATGCTCATTATTCCAACCATGCATCTCTCCATTTTGATTTCCTCAAAGAGTGTAGTATATACCATAACTTTCAAATGTATAGCATCACAGGATGAATATTGATGCCAGAATTTTTTTTTCAGGGAGAGATTAGAGTCATTGAAAGTGCTATATGATTTTCTAAATACAATCCAGTCTATATTGTTCTAGTCATTCAATTCTATACCCCATTCATTGTCCATAAACGTCTGGTTATATCTTAGTATATAGTCAGGGAAGGGTTCCAGGAGGAAGTAGAATTGTGAGTATGCCCTTGAATTTCAGTAGATAGGTGAGGAACCACTGGGGAATATCACAACAGTTACCATCCAAGAGACACAATGTACAACACGCAGCAATGACACAGAGGTATAAATGACCATAGTGTGTTTGGGGTAGGTAAATGAGTAAATTGGACTAGCTGGAGTATAGATTTTATGTAGGAAAATGAGGATTAAGAATGTACAATTTATGTACTAAAGACCAACTGTGAAAGCATAAAATGATGTTTCTTATTACAGGTTATCTAGGAAACATTGGAATGATTGTCAGGCAACTCTAACAGTGGCGAAACAAAAGCAGCTGTCATCAGGCAAAGAGGCTGTAACTGCATCACTCTTTCTCAAGGGTCATTTAGGAACATTTGGCATGTAAGGCCTTCAGGAGAGCAAAGTTTACAGCAGAGGGCCCACCACAAATTTCACTTCTTTTAATTACTCCTTTAGGGCCCACTTATAGTAAAAAATATATATATATATATTGGACAGTTCTCCCAAGTGTCTTCACTGAGGGTGGAGAAATCTGTCACAGATGAATCACAGATTCAGGGGGGGAGATGCTTAAATATGAGTTGGCAGCCTCCTCTATGTCCTATTTATGGACTTTCCTCAAAGTAGTGATGTCATGACATTGACTTCAACTTACAGCTATATCTGCTTTAATGGTTAACAAGGAAAGGTCTTCAGGAATCCAAAATATGGAGGAGACTTATTCAGAGGTACATGTGAGTTTACCTGTCTAGATTCATACTATTGGAAGTATATGTGAGGAAAAAATGTCACCATCCCAGCACATTTAATTTCTGTCATTGTGTAAATCAATCTTTATGTGTCAGAAAGCATTTAGTTCTAATGGTTTGACCAATGTACAAACATTTTAATGGCTTTTGGAGCCATATTGAAATGAAAGCAAAATATTTATGTTTAAAATGCAAATAATAGACCTAATCAGGAAAATTCAAGAGAATTTAGGGTTCTGGGTTTTCATTTCAGACCTCAATGTTAATGAATAGTTGGCAACCACATTGTTTGCTATCTTCTTGTTTCTTCTTGGACTGCCTTTGCCCCTGGGCTCAGTGTAATACATGAATACATTGTGCAACGAAAAGAGGAGATCTAGCCTAGGTATAAGAATATTTCTGATCTAATGTTAGCTCTCAGAATAATTAGCTTGTGACTTTGGACAAGACATTAACTCTCCTCAGATCTCACTTTCTCCATCTGTAAAGTCATTAGGCTGGTCTAAAGTTCCTTCCAGCTCTGAAGATCTATTGGTAAGCCACAAAATATTCTGATCCTGTTTCCTGTTTCTGAAATAACTTACTATAATAATATCCTTCTCATGAAAATAAAAGAATAGTTTACAGATTAATCACAAGATATCTGTGGAAGAACTCCAGACTCCTTAAAGGCAAAGGTAAGCATTTGTCATTGTCATAGAATCACAGAATTACCAAAGTTAGGGGAAAGGTTACCAGAGGTTATCCAGCCCCATCACAGTTGAATCTGGAATACCCTCTGCACCATCCGTGAGAGATTGTCATCATCCACTTTCCACTTAAAGATCTCCAGTGATAAGGAACTTACTCTCTCCAGAGCAGTCCATGTCATTGTTGGGCAGATTTAATTACTAACAGGTTTTATTTTATATAAATAATGGCACAAAGATATATTTGATGACAAATGGGTGAAATGAATTGTTGGTACAATAAACTATTATTCAAATTAATCCCTTTTTTAAATGATATTAAAAATAAACTCTCCAGGGAAAGTCCCTTCCAAAATAGATTCCTCATTTCAGAACAATGGGAATATAGCTTCTGCAGCAGGAATGATGATACAAGAAAAGATGGATTTTCTTGCATTTGTAATAAGTATTTTCACTGGCTGACCCCCATGCCAGAAATCCTCATTGTCCTCATCTCCATCTCCTAGCTTCCCACAGCCCTAGAGCTTCAGGTCTCAGCTAAAGTGCCACCTTCTGCAAAAAGCCTTTCCTAGTCTTGTTCAATCTTAGTGCCTTCCCTCTGAAACTGGCCTCCAGTTTCTGCTGTCTGTACCTTGTTCATATATAGTTATGTGTGTGCTGTCTCCCCTGTTAGACTGTGAGCTTTGCAAGCAGGGGCTTTTTGCTATTCTCCTAGCATTTGGCACATAGTGCCATGGTGCCTGGCGCATAGTAGGTGTTTACTAAATGCTAGTGACTGACTGGAATGAAGAAATGTGGAAAACACAGTTTATTTCTGCCTTGTCATCTCTCCTTGAATTTTTTTTAGCAGTTGTATTCATTATATATTTCTTCAGTATTTCTATTTGTAATGTAGGCATATATTATTAAACTACAAAGGTAAAATGTGAATTGTATCTTGCTTACCATTGTATTTGTTAATTCTGGTTAACAGTGTTGGGGGAAAATAATGCATTGTAGAGTAAAAGAGATTAATTCGAGTATGCCTTAAATTTTTTTTGAGTCAAAACAAAATTTATTAATATGTTAAAATTTTTTAATATTTACATAGTACCTTTCAAAAGGAAAAATGCGATTATAAATTAAAATGTCTTTCTTCACTAGTAGCAGAACAATATATTGGTACCTGGAAAGATTTAATGCCAATTCCCTTCATATCTCTAAAGAGAAAGATGTGTGTTATTTTCTGAAGGAGAAATGACTGGCCAAGAGACAGCAGAGTTTCTGTGGTCCTTGCATTTTGATCTTTTTCTTAATCAGGATATCCAAGGCTATTTGAACCTTTCCATGCTATCACAGTGAATTGGTTATTTTTCAAACTAATTGTTCCCTGGATAGGGACACCTTCCTGTCAATTTGTTCATTAATGGTTTCCTTTGTTCCATACTCCTAAGTCCCTTTAGGACAAGATTCCTTGCATTTACATCATAGATCTAAGTGAGATCTTAAAGAAAGATGTCTTTTGAAGGATAGTTCATAACCAAAAAAAATTGTTTTATTGTAGTTATATTGTATTTAGTATATTCACACACATATTTATATATTTTATATGTGTATATAAACTATTAATATGTACATACATATATGTATGAAACGTATATATGATAGATGTATTATATACATGACAGAGGGAGAGAAAGGGAAGGAGGGGAAGGAAAGAGGGGTTAGGGGACAGAGAGGAAGGGAGGGAAGGAGAGGGAGGAGAGACAGTGAGATGAGGGGAAAGGAGAGAGAGAGAGACAGAGAAAGATGGAGAGAGAGTTGGGGGGGAAAGAGATGGGGAGAGACAGAGAGAAGGATTTTTTTTTTTTGCAGAAGGAAATGAGAAGAGCCAGAGTTTTATTTCATCTAGGTCCTGCCATATTTCTTTTTATGTTTCATTTTCTTATTTCTCATGATGCTATGATTTTTATTACATTTATATGTCACAGTTTCTTCAAACATTTCACAATCATTGGATGTATAGGAGAGTTATAGAACTGTTAGCATTTACAGAGCATCTTAAGGCTTGCAAAGTGCTTGACATACTGTCTCTTATGATCTCATGGTTTATCCCCTCACCTTTTTTTTTGCTACAATTAATAAGGTTCATAGAACTATTTCTGTACAGAAAGATCTTCCTCCCCACCCCCATTTCTAATTTGATGTATAGGACCTGATCCTGATAGAAACTAGGTCAAAGGGCATGAAGAGTATTATGAGTCTTGTTCAGTATTTCCAGATTGCTTTGCAAAAAGATTGAACCAATTCAGATGCTCCACAGAAGGATAATAGAGGATCTGTCTATCCATAGACCTACCAATTTGGAATTTTATCATTTTTAGTACCAATTCCCTGCATATACTGTTGTTCTAATTTTTATTACTAAGTTGTTTTAATTTTTATTATTAAGATTCTATGCACATGACTTCTTGTGGTCACTGATGATTTATATTTTATTAAAACATATGTATCTTTTTATGATTTTTCTTGATACGACTATACCAGTTTCACTATTCTGACTCTTACAAACCTGGTTGTTCACAATAAATAATTATAGCATTTTATTTGCTTTTGTTTTGCATCTATTTGTGGGGGAGATTTTTGATTTTGTCCTGTGACTCCCCTATTACTTTGTTTTATTGGGGAGCAGAATTACACATTGAAATAATGAGGGCTTTTCTTATAGTCCATCTTTAAGCTCTATTTTTGGAAATATTTTATATACGACACGGTTTTATCTGTTCTTTGAATGCTTATATGTTCAGTTTTCAATTCCCTGACTCTGCGTTTTTATATGAAATCATATTAGTGTCATATTTAATTTCTTCTTCTTAAAGAGTTTCTTTAAGGCTTTCTATTTCTAGCTTTCCCTGTTTGGATATTTTTAAAAATTTTGTGGTTTAGTGAAAAGAATACTTTGAGTCAAAAGACCTGGGTTCATATCTTGCCTCTGACATTTGATACCAGTATGACATTGAGCAAGTCAGTGGTTTCATGGAAATCATTATTGGTCACAGTTGTAAAGGACAATTGATAAAGAGACAGAGTTTGATGGCTTACTTTTAATCCAGACACTCTATGCTCTCTTCGTTATTGATATTTAACCCTTCTCTGATAATAGTCTTGGTTATCTAAATTTTTAAATGTCCATCCTTTTAATTTCTTGTTTTCAGAAACTTCATTTTGTCTAGAAGCTGATTTTTTTCAGATTACAGAATCTGAGAACTGGGTCAGACCTTAGAGGCTACTTCAGAACACCCAGCACAGTGTTTCGTAGTAGGTATTTGATAAATGCTTGTTAGTGGATTAAGAGTTGAAATTTTCGTTGTTGTTCAGTCATTTGAGTCATGTCTGACTCTTCATGACCCCATTTGGGGTTTTCTTGGCAAAGACACTGGAGTGATTTGCCATTTCCTTCTCCACCTCACTTTACAGATAACGAACTGAGGCAAACAGGATTAAGTGACTTGCCCAGGGTCACACAGCTGGTAAGTGTCTGAGGCCAGATTGGAACTCAGGAAGATGAGTCTTTCTGACGCTAGGCCTGGGACTCCATCCACTGTACCACCTAGAAGCCCGATAGTTGACTAGCATCTGATTAAAACATTCCATGTACAATATCCCTGACCTGTGGTCAGGGACCTTTAGGGAAAGACCCCTAGTAAGGGAGTGAAGCTGAAAAATATTATGAAATAAGTCTGGAAAGGTGGTAAGAGTCCAATTGTTCAACATCATAAACACCAGGCTTAATAAAGAGATTTATTTTCTCCTCAAAGCAAAGGGTAAGCACCGAAGGTTTTCAAGTAGGACAATAACATGGAGAAGGTCGTAGAGATGTGATGTGCATATATAATGATCATATATTCTTAATTAGCTTGAGGCTGTCACGAAAGTAAACACTGATTAGAAAGTCCTTTGCCTAAAAAAATTCACAAGTGTCTGAAAATCATTGTTTAGTCTTAACTGGCTCAAGTATTTGAACTAAATAAAATAAACCCAACAAAGCAATCAGTACTTGAAAGAAAACTCATCAAACTAATCAGTTTGGTCAGTGATGAAATGACTGTATACATAATCACTGCCTCAGGCTTGTAAATTTTTTGAGAGTAGGAATTAACTTCATTCTTTGTATATGTATCACCACCACTTAGGAAAGTACCTGGCACACAGCAGGTGCTCAATAAATGCTTGATTGACTGATTAAAGTAATTTAGTAGCTTTGACCTCCCCTTTCTTTGGTTTTCTTGGGCATTTGATTTGTATAGAAATTAAAAGTGGACTCCAATCTCAATTTCAACCTTTACTAGCTGTTTGAGCACAGGCAAGTTCATCTCTCTTTGGCCTGCAGCTTCCTTATCTGGAAAACAGGAATAAGAACAATATATGTGTTACTAATATGTGGCACCCAGCTTGTGAGATTTGAATAAAATAATTTTTATGGACTTTAAAACTCTATATGAATGTCAACCTATTACTAAGAATGGATATTACTTCAGTTACATGCCGTATTCTTTGTCATGTATATGTAAGAAGTAAAAGGAATGAGAGGGATATCGCTGGTAAATGCAGATGGACAAAATGCCAAGTTAGAGGAACAAATGGGAAATGCAGCTTAAAACTTTTTTCTTATAGAAGTGAACTTTTTTTTTCCTTTTAGTTATGGCTATTTCAATTATAGAGAAGTGGTTACTATAAACAAGGGTGTTTTTTTAAAGCCAAAAGAGAAAATATGCTTTATTTAGTCTTACATGAGTTCTCCTTTAAGCCAGAAAGAAAGATATATTATTATATATTACACATTTATTATGAATAATTTTCCTCAAGATGCCTATCAGAAGAGCAAGTCCTTATTCTTATTAAGAAGAAAAAACCCAGCATAAGCAGTTATAAATTTTCACAAAATAAAATTGGAATGCCACTTTCCTCATTTGGTCGTGAACATCATGAAAGCAGTGACTATATCTCATTTTGCCTTTGTATCTCCTATGCCTAGCATGGAGTTTTGCTCAAAATGGATGCAAATTAAATGTTGAATTGAACAGAGAAATTGAAGTATGAACAGTATGTAATTAAAAGCTATTCCCAAAAAATTAAATGGAAGAAGGTAATAATTATCCACAGATCTGTAACTACTTTTCAGAGTTAGAGAATTATACTTCTGCAAACAGAAGACAACTTGGGTGGGAAGAAGGGAATGGAAAGGTAGGTATGTGTAGTGGTTACTGTCAGGATTGAGCAATGCTACAAAGATATCACTGGACAGATTCTCCTCCAATCTCTCTTTAATGACAAAGTAGCCATGAACAAAAGAGGAAATTATGTGGGTTAATATAGTAAGAATTTAAAAGAGAATGCAAAAGAGGCTCAAAAATCTTAATTGTTAGATATTTTAATACTATAATAATAATAATAATAATAATAATAATAGTTCACATCTATAGAGTATTTTAAGATTTGCAAAGTCCTTTTCATACATCATCTCATTTGACCCTCATAGTAACCATGTAAAGTAGGTCTTAATATCATTCCCATTTTACAGATGTGAAAAGTCAGGCTTAAAGAAGTTAAGTAAATAATTCTAGCTCACAAAAATAATAAGTGTCTGAAGTGGGATTTGATGATAAGTCTCCTAAACCTAGTATTCCACCATGCAGTCTTTCAAAAGATAGCAGTGACACTAAGCATGTCTGAAAATCATGTTAAAATTAACCATCACAATATGAAGTTAAGAGGTATTCTATGGGAAGATAAGCACAACTACAGTTGCTGAGAATATTCCAACTCTATAATGTTCCTAAAACAATGACACATATAAAATAAAAACAGCATTAGCCTTAAGTCAACATTTTTAATTTCCTTTTCCAGTTCAAATGCCAAATATTTGTAGTTCAGAGACAAAGCCAGACCAGGATTCACAAATATCTGAGTTTGTATCCAGATTTAGACATTTACCAGCTGTGTTACCCTGGTCAAGTAACTTAACCTCTGTTTGTCTCAGTTTCCTCACATGTAAAATAGGGAGAGTAATAGCACCTACTTCCCAAGGTGGTTGTGAGGATCAAATAGGATGATAATTGTAAAGTGCTTAGCACAGTGCTTGGCACATAATAAGCAATATGCAAATGTTAGTTCTTTATTGTCTTCATAATCATCATTGCTGTCATCATTATTATTATTTATATAGCTCATGAAGCTACCCAAAGTTCAAGGATCTCCTGCCTCATTCAGAACTCTACCATATGGATGGCTATGATCAACGAGACACAGGCAGTTCAGTTCATCCTCCAGGGATTCTCTGAACACCCTGAACTCCAGATCCCCTTATTCGTTTGTTTCTTCTCCTTGTATATTGTGGCCCTCACAGGCAATGTCCTGATCATCGCAGCCATCATATTCAACTCAAGCCTCCATAGCCCCATGTACTTTTTCCTTTTTAACTTGGCTGCAATGGACATCATCTGCACCTCCTCTGTTCTTCCCAAAGTACTGAAGGGGCTGCTCTCAGAAGAGAACACCATCTCCTATGGGGGCTGCATGGCCCAGCTCTACTTTCTCACTTGGTCTGCATCATCTGAGTTGCTTCTGCTCACTGTCATGGCTTATGACCGTTATGTGGCCATCTGCCATCCCCTACATTATGGCACCATGATGAGCAAGACGCTCTGTAGTGTATTGGCATCTGGAGTGTGGGGTCTTTGTGCCTTCAATACTGCAATACATACAGGTCTGATGATTCGCCTGTCTTTTTGTGGACCCAAAACTGTTACTCATTTCTTTTGTGAGGTTCCCCCTCTCTTGCTTCTGTCTTGCAGTTCTACATATGTAAACACAATCATGATAGTCCTGGCAGATGCCTTCTATGGAATATTGAACTTCGGGCTGACATTGGTTTCCTACTGTTTAATTATCTCCAGCATTCTAAAAATAAGGACAACAGAAGGAAAGAAGAAAGCATTCTCTACCTGCTCTTCCCATCTTATTGTGGTGTGCATGTATTATACTGCTGTGTTCTATGCCTACATAAGCCCAGTCTCAAGCTACAGCCCAGAAAAGAGTAAACTGGCTGGTGTGCTATACACCATGTTGAGCCCCACCTTGAATCCTCTGATCTATACTCTGAGAAACAAGGAAGTCAAACAAGCCCTCAGAAAAATCCTCTCTTTCTTCAAAAACTAAATGATGCTGTAAGAAATGACAAAAGGGATGGTTTCAGAGAAACTGTGGAAGGCTTGTATCAACTAATGCAGAGTGAAATAAGCAGAATCAGGAGGATACTTTAGACAATAACAGCATTTTAGGGACAACAACTTTAGTAGATTTAAGAATTCTAATCTATGTCATGACCAACCATGATTCCAAAGGATTAATAAAGGAACCATGCTACCTACCTCTTGAAAAAGAGAAGATGGATTCAGGATACAGAATGAGGCATATAGCTTTGGACAAGGACAATCTGGATATTTATTTTGTTTGGCAATGAATATTTACTACAAACATTTTGCTTTTTTCCCCTAAAACTGAGGGGTGGGTGAGAGGAAGAGCAGATAAATTATTTTTAATTGAAAAATTAAATGAAAGAGTGAAAAAATCAAATAACTATAATCTTCTTCTTCTTTGATGATTGTAAACTCCTTGAGGGTAGACTATCTTTATTCTTGTCTTTGTATACCTAGTCCCTTTCATAGAGTCTACCAGTTAATAGGTGATTAATAAATTTTCATGAATTGAATTGAGATAAAGGGACTAATATGAAAATGGATATTCCCATCCAAGTCCTTACATAGATAAGTCTATCTTTCACTTCCTGAGAAAAAAAATATGGGAGCAGTTAGGTGGCCCAGTGGATAGAGCACTGGCCCTGAAATCAGGAGGACCCGAGTTCAAATCCAGCCTCAGACCAAACACTTGACAGTGGCTGTGTGACCCTGGGCAAGTCACTTAACCTCAACTGCCTAAAAAAAAATAAAAATACACTAATATAAATGGAATTCAGGGATAGAACATATGAGAAGTGCAAGCAAACACCTGTGGAAAAGTGGAGCCAAGAAAGACAATACTCAGTTTCAGGGAATTGGGAGTGACTACTTACTCTCCAGAGGAATAAAGATTTCCTTGAAATAAAAGAATAAGTGCCTCAGAGAGAAAACAAAGCAACGATAAGGAATCTGGAGAGACTAAGGGGGAATCACAAACCACATTAAAACATTGGAAGTTGGAAAAAATATGATAAAGACAAAGAATGGAAGGACCATTGAATCTTCAGAAACTTTTTATAAAGGAAAGGTCTAGAACTTTTGGAAGGTCAGTCAGTCAGTCAAATAATATTTACTAATTCCCTACTATATGTTAGGCATTATTCTAAGTGTTGAGGAGTTTCTTGTATTCTAAGGAATTACGATGTGTTCTTTTAATTATGGACAATGTTGGAAATGAAACCTCAGTAAGTCAGACCTCCATTTAATAGACTTTCACCCTTTCTCCAAACTCCTGTAATCTGGAAATCATAAGCAAAGAGACACATGGCTTATTCCTTCAAACAAGCAGCCAAAGCCTACCTGGGGAGGAAACTATGTAGAACTCAGTAATCCATTCATCATCTTTGCCTTATGTCTTCATTTCATGCCCAGAAGCCAAGAGAAATGAGTTCTGTCTCTATCAAGGAGTCAGTGACCTTGTAGAGTCATAGAATCCAAATCAACAAGGTTATGAATTACAGCTTAAACTCAGGGGAGAAATAATTTAATCTATTACTAATTTAGGTCTAGAGATAGAACATGCTATAGCAATGTATCTCCTGTTATATTGGCTCCTCAGGTCTAGTCATCAATTATTCCTGCATATAGTGCAAATAGAATGATAAAACTCCCTCCTCCCCACACTCTCATCCCTAGTCTTTTCAAACCTACTCCTACCCAGTTAAACTACAAACAGTGACTCACCGATAGCCTTGCCTATTCAATTATGCATATACTGAACTATTATCTTTAGCTCCCCATATATATCCTCAAACTTTTCAGTCAATAATTCTTCCACATCTCACCTTGACAAAAATGTGGCTCTACTACTGAAGACACTGCATCTTTTTCAACCTATTACACAAGTGGTCATTCTTCATTCCTCTAAACTGACAGGGTCAAGAGGGACATGATATATTTAGGCCTGGAAGGGATACTGAGGGTCATATAGTCCATCTACTAATTTCAAAAATTATGGCCAAATAACTGACTTGACCAAAGTAAAAAATCCATTAAGCAACAGAGCTAGGATATAAATATTCAACAATATTTCCACTGCAGAGCGACACACCTGGTCTTTACTCCCTGATTCCTCTTTCAGACTATGTGACAGCATGATTCTCAATGACCTTCCTTCTACTGAGGTTCATTAAAAAGTTTTACCATACTTCCTTCTTGATTCTTATTTTTACCTATTAACTCCACATTCGTTCTCAACTTTTTATAGAATTTTGTTTGTGGTTTATATTCTCTGTCTCTATAACTACCAAAACAATCTCAAGGCGTATGAATTCTCCGCTGTACGTAATCTTGGCAGCATCCCCTATCTTTTCTGTCACCCAGTATGACATGCCTCTCACCAGCATCCCCACCACGGTACAGAAGAAATGGGGTAGCAAACAGTTACTGTTTTTTACTTTCTCAAATACCCCAATTTACTTCTGTATAGTTCCAATTGAGGGTTTTCCCCTTTGATTATGTCAAGCATAAATTTATCTTTTGGTAACTTCCAGTCATTTGTTTGCCCTATGATGTCAAAAAGATGACCTCCCTGATTTCCTTCTCAGGAAATAATCAACTGAACTGGATCCCAAATTGACCAGTTTCTTGAATTGAGTATAGAAGTATTCAACAGAAAAACTACCTGATCATACCTAAGCAGAAAATATGAGTTATATGCTATAAAAGATTTCCTTTTATTTGAAAATCATTGGGTGTGTTTTTTAATAAAGGGTGATAATGGCATACCTACATATAGGAAATGTTTAAAGAGACTGAATAAATTATAGAGAAAAAAGACTAAGAGTACTTCTCTCCTGAGTGACTGAATTTAATTCTAATCTTGTGAAGAAATATTATGAAGAGAATTCTTTAGAAGAAATTTTGGCTGCTATATGAGAAAACTAAATGGCTATACTTTTTGTCAGGACTGAGGAGAATTAGTAATATCAGGATAATTACAGATGATATTTCTCGCATATAATATATTGTAAATCATTATAAATACATTTGATTTATTGCTTATGAGACAAATTTTATAGCCCATAACCTTAGCATTTAAATGTCAAGACATATATGTCCCAGCCACAACGTGTTCCATATATGTGTGCCACTATACATGTAGGCATAAGCTACACGAATGGCTGTTTCCTTCATATACCCATGTTTCCCAATATGGTGCACGTATTTGTGAGAGAATATGCCCTGGGTTTATATTGGAAATGTTTTATTCCTACTTTTATTTCAATAAATTCTTTTTCATTGATCTAAGGGTGTCTTCTGGCTGACTAGTACAGATAAGCACATTTGTGGAGGCTCATAAATTGTCATTATGAGTGGATACACACCTATAAAATTCCTCAAATCAAAGTAGAACTTTCCAGGGGGATTTATGTGCAACACAGGGAGGGTAGGTTGGGAGGACCCAAGTGGTACAGGACTAATAATAACATTCTCCACTTCGTAAAAAAGTTATGAAGATTAAGAGCAATTAAGTATGAAAAAGGGGGAGTCAGAGCCAAGGTGGTGGAGTAAGGGGAGGGACTCACCTGAGCTATCTCAAATTCCATCCAAACAACTTTAAATAATGCCACAAAAGGAATTCTGGAACAGCAGAACTCATAGAAGAATGGGATGGAAAAAAATTACAGCAGAAGACAACTTAGAAGGTCAACAGGAAAGGTCTGTCACACAAAGCTGAGAGTGGAGCACAATTCAGTGCAGGCTGAAAAACAGCAGGCTGCACCCCAGCAAGCTGGCATGAGGCTTTGGGGGTGCTTACCTTGGTGGCAGTAGCTTCCAGAGCCCACATAAAATATCCCTGTCACACAAGTGGTCAGAAGGAGATTACAGAGGATGATTTGTTGAAATCACATGAAGGACTCTCTTGCATTACCCTTACACAGTTCTGGGTCACAGTCCCAGGGTGAGGAGAGGCAGTAGTAAAAGGGAGACCTTGGTCTTTGTTCCAGAGTAGAAAAGTGTATTTGGGGTCATTCACAGATCAGAGCACAGGCCAGGAGAATAATTGCCACTTTGGAAGAACTGAAAGCTTACAGACCTGAAGAACTAGCTCTGAAAACAGCTGCAGGAAAAAAAAATAAAAATAAAAACTTGAAGCTTGGGACAGTGGGCTTCTACCCCTTGAGCAGAACCCAATGTTAGCATAAAGTTAAAAGTCAAGAAATAGGCTAGAAAAATGACCAACCCCCCCAAAAAAAACCCCAAAGTTACTATGTCTTCAAAGGAAGATGAAAACACAAACAGAAGAAGATAGCAATGTCAAAACAGCCACGTGTAAAGAAAAATGTAAATCGGTCTCCACCCTCCAAAAAGAAGTCTTGGAAGAGCTCAAAAAAAGGGTAGTAAAAATCAAATAAGAGAAGTAGAGGTAAAATTGGCTAAAGAAATTATAAAAATGCAGGAAATGATGAAAAGGGAGTCAACAGCTTAGTAAAAAATAAAAGGGCATAAAACATACTGAAGAAAATAACAGCTTAAAAAACAGAATAGTCCAGATGGTAAAAGAAGCACAAAAATCCAATGAAGAGAAGAACTGTTTAAAAAGCAAGATTGTTCATATGGAAAAATATTTACAAAAATTCACTGAAGAAAATAACTCCTTTAAAAGTAGAATTGGACAAACAGAAAAGCAGATACAAAAAGTCACTAAAGAAAATAATTCCTAAAAATTAGAATTGGGCAAGTGGAAGCTAATGACTGCATGAGACATCAAGAAATAATAAAACAAAAACAAAATAATGAAAAAGTAGAAGAAACTTTGGAATATCTCATTGAAAATTGAAATTGAAAGATCACCTCTTGAAAGAGATCCCATAATGGAAACTCACTGAAATATTATAGCCAAATGCCAGAGTTCCCAGGTCAAGGAGAAAATATTGCAAGCAGCCAGAAAGATATAATTCAAGTATTGTGGAGCCACAGTCAAGATAACAGAAGATTTGACCACTTCTACATTAAAAATCAGAGGGCTTAGAATATGGTATTCCAGAGGGCAAAGGAGCTTGGATTACAACTAAGAATCACCTACCCAGAAAAACTGGATAATCCTTCAGGGAAAAATAATTTGTTATTTAATGAAACAGAGAATATTCGGAGCCAAGATGGCAGAGTGAAAGCAGTGACTTGCTTGAGCTCTCCCCCAAACCCCTCCAAATACTCATAAAAAATGGCTCTAAACAAATTCTGAAGCAGCAGAACCCACAAAAAGACAGAGTGAAACAAATTTCTAGCCCAAGACAACCTGGATGATTGATCAGAAAGGTGTATCCTACTGGGCTGGGAACGCAGCACAGAGAAGCGTGGGCAAGTGGGCCGCAGCAAACCTGGAGCAGGCCTCAGAGGACTGAATCTCGGGCATCTGTGGAGGTTTCCAGACTCCTCAATCCACCAATGCCAAAGCCAACTTAGAAGGTCAGTGGGAAAAGTCTGTTTCTGCCAGTGCTGAGACAGGAAGGCGGGGTTTCAGCTCCATTCCCCACGCGTGGCCCTGGGGAGAGCAGCTGCTTCCCAAGCTTCCAGCCCACAGACTGAGGGGGAATCCAGTGTCTGATCAGAGAGGGATTGCAGGGATCTCTTTGCCAGTGCTGAGGCAGGAATCTCTTGCTTTGCCCTTTGTGTGGATCTGGGTCACAGTTCTGGGTGGCGGTCCTGGGGTGAGGATGAGTGCTGGCATGGTGGAGCTTGTAATGGCTGTGGAGAGGAACCCCTCCTCACAGGATAGAAAGGAATACTTGTGGTCACAGGCCAGGAAAGGAATAAACACCTCACCCCTTATCATACCATCTTGGAAGAACTGAAAATTTACAGGTCCCTACAAGTATCTCTGAAAACAGCTATACAAACCCCTGAAGCTTGGGACAGTACACTCTCCACATTGGAAGCAGACTCTTACCTTAACAAAGAGTTTAAAACTCAAGTAATTGGCCAGGATCATGAGCAAGCAGCACAAAAAGAGTCAGACTATATTATCTTACTTTGGTGAAAAAGAAGACCAAAATATACAACCAGAAGAAGACAACAAAGTCAAAGCTCCTACATCCAAAGCCTCCAAGAAAAATATGAATCAGTCCCAGGCCTTGGAAGAGCTCAAAAGGGATTTTGAGAAGCAAGGAAGGACAGTAGAGGAAAAACTGGGAAGAGAAATGAGAGTGATGCAAGAAAATCATGAAAAACAAGTCAACAGCTTGCTAAAGGAGACCCAAAAAAATACTGAAGAAAATAACACCTTAAAAAATAGCCTAACCCAAATGGCAAAAGAGGTCCAAAAAGCCAATGAGGAGAAAAATGCCCTAAAAAGAAAAATTGGCCAAATGGAAAAGGAAGTCCAAAAGATTACTGAAGAAAATACTTCCTTAAAAATTAGAATAGAGCAATTGGAAGTAGTGACTTTATGAGAAATCAAGACACTGTAAAACAAATCCAAAAGAATGAAAAATTAGAAAACAATGTGAAATATCTCATTGGAAAAACAACTGACCTGGAAAATAGATCCAGGAGAGAGAATTTAAAAATTATTGGACTATCTGAAAGTCATGATCAAAAAAAGAGCCTAGACATCATCTTTCAAGAAATTATCAAGGAAAACTGCCCTGATATATTAGAACTAGAGGGCAAAATAGAAATTGAAAGAATCCACAGATCTCCTCCTGAAAGAGATCCCCAAAGGAAAACTCCTAGGAATATTGTAGCCAAATTCCAGAGTTCCCAGGTCAAGGAGAAAATATTACAAGCTACCAGAAGGAAACAATTCAAGTACTGTGGAAACACAATCAGGATAACACAAGATTTAGCAGCTTCTACATTAAAGGACCACAGGGCATGGAATGTAATATTCCAGAGGGCAAAGGAGATAGGATTACAAGCAAGAATCACCTACCCAGCAAAACTGAGTATAATCCTTCAGGGGAAAAAATGGTCATTCATTGAAATAGAGGACTTTCAAGCATTCCTTGAAAGACCAGAGCTAAATAGAAAATTTGACTTTCAAATACAGGACTCCAGTGGAACATGAAGAGGTAAACAGGAAAGAGAAATCATAAAAGACTCATTAAGATTGAACTGTTTACATTCCTGCATGGAAAGATGATATTTATAACTCATGAGAGCTTTGTCAGTATTAGGGTAGTTGAAGGAAAAAAATTATATGTATGTATGTATGTATAGTATAGATAGATAGATAGATAGATAGATAGATAGATAGAGGGCACAGGGTGAGTTGAAGATTAAGGGGTCATATCTGGACAATAAAATTAAGGGATGAGAGAGGATGATACTTGGAGAAGAAAGGGAGAGGTAGAATGGGGTAAATTATCTCACACACAAAAAAAAAAAACCAGAAAAAAAGATTCCTGATGAAAAGACCAGACCTGAATAGAAAATCTGACATTCAAATACAAGACTCAAAAGAAGCAATAAAAGGAAAAAGAAATAAGGGATTCATGTTTGTGTCCTACATGGGAAGATGATACTTGCACCTCCTAAGAACTTTAGCATTAATAGGCCAGGCTGAGGGAGTGTACATAGGGGGCTTGGATGTGATTTGAATATTATGGGATGATGTTCCCAAGAAAATAAATTGAGGTTGAGAAAGAAGGATGCACTGGGAGAAGGGGGAAGGGAGAGGTAGAATTGACCAAATTATCTCACATAAAAGAGGGACAAAAGAGCTTTAACAATGGAGGGAAACATAGGGGTAGCAAGCAACACTTGAATCTTACTCTCACCTAAATTGGCCCAAAGAGGGAATAACCTATATATTCAGTTGAGTGGGTATAGAAATGTATCTTATCCTACAGGGATGTGGGAGGTGGGGGACAAAAGTAGGAGGATTGATAGAAGTGTGGGTAGATTGAAGAGGGACAGGGTGAAATGAGAGAGGAGGGGCAGCTAGAAGTCCCAGTGGGTAGAGCACTGGCCCTGGAGTCAAGAAGAAATTAGTTCAAATCCAGCCTCAGACACATAACACTCACTAGCTGTGTGACCCTAGGCAATTCATTTAACTCCAATTGCCTCACCAAAAAAGAGAGAGAGAAAGAAAGAGAAAGAGGGGGATAACAGAAAGGAAAAACAAGATACGTCATCCCCCAATTGATAAATGGTCAAATGATTTTCACAGGCAGTTGTCAGATGATGAAATCAGAGGTATCTATAATCACTATTGATTACAGAAATGTAAATTAAAACAACCCTGAGGCACCAAATCACACATTTGCTAATATGACAGAAATGGAAAATGACAAATGTTGGAGAGGATATGGGAAAACAGGGATACTAATACACTGTTGGTGGAGTTGTGAACTGATCTGACCACTCTGGAGAGTGGAACTATCCCCAAAGGGCTATAAAACTGCATGTACCCTTTGACTCAGCAATGCTACTATTAGGTCTATATCCCAATAAAAGAAAAAGTCCTATATGTAAAAATAATACGTATTTTTAGCACCTTTTTTTGTGGTGGCAAAGTGTTTGAAAATCAAGGGGATGCCCATTAATTGAGGAAGGCTGAACAAGTTATGATATATAACTGTGATAGGAGGTATATATTGTGATAGAAGATATATATTGTGATAGAAGGAATGACAAGAAATCTGCTTTCAGGAAAACCTGGAAAGAGTTAACTGGAATGAGGGAAAGTGAAATGAACAGAACCCCGAGATCATTGTACACAGTAACAGCAATACTGTATGATGATCAACTGTCAATGACTTAGCTATTCTTATCAATACAACGATCTAAGACAATTCCTAAGGACTTATGAAAAAAAAACTGTCATCCATCTCCAGAGAAAAAACTGATGGAGTCTGAATGCGTAACAAAGCTTACCTTAAAAAAAAAACAAACTTTATTCACTTTTATTGGTTTTTTTAAGTCTGTGTTTTGTTTCACAACATGATTAACATAGAAATATGTTTTACATGACTGCATGTACAACCTATATCAAATTGCTTGCCTTCTCAGCAGGGAGGCGGAAAGGAGAAGTAGAGGAGGAGAATTTGGAATTTGAAATTTTAAGAAATGAATGCTAAAAATATTTTTGTATGTAATTGGGGAAAAATGAAATATTTGAAGGATGAAAAGCATTTTGAAAACCTTAAAACTGTATAATAATCAGCCAAGCTTCTTAGTCATGAATTAATTTTATTTAACTTGCTCTCTGTCAAGTAGAGAAATTGGAAACATTGATTTACAATCAAACAAATGTGACTGGAAACCTTATCTCTGGATTGTGAACTCCATACAAGTGATATACTACATTTGAGACTTTAACTATTCCCAAAAAAACTACACCATTTTCATTTTGTTAAGATCTTGTAAACAATAAAAGGATAAATATGGTCTTGGTGTACTTCCAAAAGTGACCAATTAACTGTTTTAAAGTAATTCCCCACTGACCATACTTTGTTCTAACTCATCCTAATTGTGTCAGACTGTGTCTGGGGTTTCCCATGGGGCTTTTCTGTTTCATCATAATAAATAATCAAATGGGTAACATATCAAAAAAGCTGTTGGTCTTCAAAGTGGATCAATCTTCATCTCTACAAACAATGGGGTAAGGCCCTAATTATAGATACATGGGAAATGAGGTCAGAAATTGTAATATGATGGTTTGGTTCCTTGAGAAACACTGTAGCAGTCTAGCTGAGGAAACAAGAGTCTGATTATAACAAAGGCATGGTACCTAAGGTCTCCTCATTTCAAGCCCATGCAAGGGATTCACAGGGCTTTGCCCTAAGTAGGCAGGATTTGAAGGAGGAGAACCCATCATTTCTGCCAAATCCCCAAAACATCTTGATACTTTGGAGCCAGCCTGGGAATTCAAAAGCCAAGGTTATCGTGGAGCTAAAATCCTGAAATCTGGACTTTCTCAATGAAAAGCTCTGGCTGTGTTGAGAAGAAAATCAAATGCAAAACAAAAAAGGAAACTAAGAAAAGTCTCGAGGCCATATTAAGTCCTGGCTGCTGAAAAAATGATTTTCATATTTTTTTGTCCTTCTCTCAAACCAAAATCCCAACTGTAAGAACTTGCTCCCCTTGTCTATACCTCAGCCAGGAGAAAGTACTTGACTTGGCAGAAGTTCACAACTGCCCAAGGACAAAGGTGGCACTTCTGAAAACAGCACCTGTGAGAATATCTTCCCTTGGGCTTCTTGCTCATATAATGGTTTCCTAGCTGATCCATCACCCCCAATCCTGCTTATCCTGAAGTAGAATAATAGAGTTGATGTAAAGGAACCTGTGAGGAGGGCTTCATTCTGGTTAGTCTTTTCAGTCGTGTCTGACTCTTTGTGACCCCAGTTGGGGCTTTCTTGGCAGAGATACCAGAGAGGTTTATTTCTTTCTCTAGGTCATTTTACAGATGAGGAAACTGAGGAAAATAGGGTTAAGTGATTTGCCTAGGGTCACACAGCTAGCAAGTGTTTGAGGCCAGATTTGAACTCTGAAAGATAAGTCTTCCTAACTCTAGATCTGGTGCTCTATCGATTGAGCCTCCTAGCTACTCCAAGGGCTTCACAGGCAAGGAATAATGGGTGTAATGAATGATGGTAGATTAGACAGCCTGTTGAGAGAATGGAGCCCAAACCAATTTGTTCCAAACAGCTTTGTTTCTACACAGAGGACAACTCAACCTAATATTTAATGTAAGATGGCTGAAGGTAAAGTTGAGAAAAGGAGATCTGAACAAAACAAAACAAAACAAAAAAGAGACAAAGGTTACTACTGCTTGGGGAGAAGAGAAAAATGTAAAGAAAATTGAAAACTATCAGGCAAACTAAGTCAGAAGAGAAATACTACAAGGCATCTGAATCTGCATATCAACTCCAATATCAGTTTTATTTTAATTTTTTGTTAATAATTCATTCAGTAAGTCAGTCAACAAACATTTAATAAGTATTTATTGTGTACTATGCATGGTGCTAAACACTGCGGGTAAAAGGAAAGGCAAAAAACAGTCTCTCGAGGGGCTCATATCCTAATGGGGGAGACAATGTGCAAATAACTATGCGTATACAGCATATATACCATGTAAATGGAAAGTAATCTCAGAGGGAAGACATTAGCAGTTGTCTGTTTACACTTGTCCTCTTAAAATTACACTTTCATTTGGTGCGACATTCAGAGCCAGAATCTATGCAATCAGGGTAGCCATGATGGATATGTAATGGGGGCGGTGTGGGCAGGGGACGCTAGACTGGGAGTCAAGTTGGGTTCTTCTGGCAGCTGTGCAATTAACAAGCTGTGTGCCTTTGGACAAGTCACTTAACTGCTGAATTTCCCATCATGAAACAAGGAAGGCTTTGATAAGTAAAGCTCCCTTCAATCTCTATATTTCAGTGGTTCTCCCCAGTACATAACAATGACTATCCACTTCTTCATTCCTTCCAGAGAGTTAAAGCCAGATCATAAAAGGTTTCTCTATAATGTATCTGATGAACTTAATAACTGCGGAGACTAAAGATATGCCAAAGAAAAACCCTGTGCGGACTTAAGAAGTTCCATCCCCCTGCACATTTACCTAAAGGAGGTGTGGTCATTTTGGTTTTCTGATCTTAATTCCTCTTGCTTAGGATATACATGGAATAATAATAATAGTGATTACAACAACATTCATTTAGTGCTTTAATTGTGAAGTGCTTTACAAATGTTATCTCATTTTACACTTAGAACTAGGAGATAGGTATTATTGTTATTCCCATATTACAGATAAGGAAACTGAGACAGAGGTTGAGTGACTTGCACAAGGTTACTACAGCAAGTAGCTGTGAGCAAATTTGAACTGAGTCTTCCTGACTGTGTGTCTAACATTCTATACATTAGCTCCCTGATCCTAGGCGAATGAATTATTCTGTATGAACTCCAGCTCCTTAATTGTTTAAAAGGGGGAGAGAAGGGAATGGTACCTTTCTAGCCCACCCACATAGTTTTGAAAGACCAAATGAAATTGAATTTTATTATTTCATGAAAGCATTTTTTAAAAAATCTATTGTTACTTTCATATTTATTCTTTTGTATTTGTGACCCCAGCACCTATCAGAGTATTTGTAACATAGTAGACACTTAAGAAATATTTGTGAATTGGCTGATATAATAAAAAATATATTTTTGAACATTGTGAGATCTCTGTGACACGCTAAGTATTATTATTTAATGTATTTCTAGCTTGCATTTGTTATAAGCTTTAACATTTCAAAGCTCTTTACAAATGTTCCCATTTAATCCTCACAACAGCCCTAGGAGGCAGGTGCTATTAGTATTCCCATTTTACAGGTGAGGAAACTGAGGCAGAGGTTAAGTGATTCATCCAGGAGCACACATCTATTAAGGATTTAAGATCACATTTGCATTCAGGTCTTCCTGACTAAAGATTCAGTAATCAATCTAAGTCACCTAGTTGCCAACCACAATCTGTCAAAGTTTCATTGCCATAGTCAGTGAATTCTGGTAATGTGCGTCACTACTAGCTGGGTTGATGCTCACATGACAGATGCATAGCTATAATGAAATATCAGGTTCATTATCCAAACATTAATTGAATAAATATTTTACACATGAATTTATCACCAATCAAACTTATAAGCACACAGATCATTTTAAAAACTAAATATTGAAATAATGAAATTTAAGATAGGGGTATACTCATTTTTATCTTCGTGGTTTAGATAACTTATCAGTTTATATATAGTAACCCCTCAGTAGAATGTAATCTCTCTGAGGGCAGGAATTGTTTTTTATTTTATCTTTGTATCTTCAGTGCATTGCATACAGTGAGTACTTAATAAATGTTTGTTGGATTAAATCAGATTAGATTTATTAATTTACATGAGACAAACTATCCCCATGTATATAAAAGCATCCGGTCTGAAGATACACAAATGGATTCAATGAATTGGAAACTCTTTATTTAGATTTGAGTCCTGGTTTTGCTCCAATAAACCTTTATCCTATGATTTCATAAGATGCCCCTTTGTACTCTTCTACAGATTGCCAAAGAGGTTTTTACTTATTATACTCCTGATGTCAAGGACTGTCTTTTGCCTTTCTTTGTGTCCTCAGTGTTTTGTACAGTACCTGGCACATGGTAGGTGCTTAATAAATGCTTATTAATTTATTGGCTGATCCCTATGTCATACTACTGATTTCATCCTATACCTTCCTATGTTTAGACATTTATTCCTTCTATCCCCCATGGCTAGAACAACCTCATCCCATATACTCTCTTTTTGTCCTAGTGCAGAGATTCTTAATGTGTGTGTTTGTGTGTGTGTGTGTGTGTGTGTGTGTGTGTGTGTGTGTGTGTGTGTATGTTTCATATTCCTTCAAGGTTCACCTCAATTGCAATGCTGCTCATCCATGTTGGCAGCCTTATCTCCTTCTCCCACTCCCTTCCCCCAAATAGGAAGGGTAATTCCTACATTGAATCTCTCAAGGCACCCTATCTGACTATGCCTGAAAACTTAATACTTGTTCAACTGCATAAATTTTTTGAGCATATTTTCCACCCCATCACCCAATTTAAGTAGCCCAACTACTTTCATGCATGATGCATATTAGTTGCCCCGTGCAATGAGAATGGCACTTTAAAGATCCCTCTTCAATTATAAGCTTTTTGAGACCAAAGACTGAATAGCAATAAACCTGTGCACACTTGTACCTAGTATAGTCCAATGCACACAATTTGGGGAAATTAAATATATGCTGAACCAAAAGGTCCTTTCTGTTTTTTAGATATAAGATGGTGAAAATGGGAAATAAGACAAATGTTGAAGAATTCATCTTAGAGGGATTTCCTGCTGTTCAGCACCTTAGGAAACTCCTCTTTGTGGTCCTTCTACTGTTATATCTTGTGTCTGTCATAGGAAATACAGTCATCATCACGATCATGTGTATGGACCATCGCCTGCAAATACCAATGTACCTTTTTCTCAGTGGTTTCTCTTTCCTGGAATGCTGTTTTACAACAAGTATTATTCCCAAATTGCTGGCAATCTTTCTCTCAGGTATGCAAACCATTTCCTTTGCTGCCTGCCTCACTCAAGCCTTTGTCTTTATTTCTCTTGGGGTCACAGGCTTCTTCCTCATGGCTGTGATGTCTATGGATCGATACATGGCAATTTGCAACCCTTTGCATTATCCCAGGATCATGACAATGAGGGTCTGTTTCTTTTTGATCCTGTTGTGTTGCACTATGGGAGTCATTGTAACAACTAGTGTGGTTATAAAAGTGTCTCAGTTATCCTTCTGTGGCCCAAATATCATCAAACATTTCTTATGTGATCTTGGTCCTCTGACACAACTCACAAGCTCTGACACAAGTGTCATTGAATCATTGGCTTTTTTTCTTGCTCTGTGTATCATTCTGTCCTCCCTTGTTGTCCTAATCATATGTTATATCAATATTACAATCACAATAATGCAACTCCCATCAGCCAAGGAGTGCCAGAAAGCTTTCTCCACTGTTCCTCTCACCTCATTGTCCTCTTTCTAATGTATGGCAGTTGTATTTTTATGTATATAAAACCCAATCAAGCCAACAGATTAGACACCAACAGAGAGGGGCTCTCATGAACACTGTAATTACCCCTGTACTGAACCCCTTCATTTATACTTTACGAAATAAGCAGTTCAGACTGGCTTTGAGAGACGTTATTTACAAGATGAAATTGTTGAGATAGTCAATACCTTAAAGTTGGAAGACAAATTATTTTAGCTAATCCTCCATAAACTCCATTAATTTTTTTTTGTTTTTTTGGTGAAGCAATCAGGGTTAAGTGACTTGCCCAGGGTCACACAGCTAGTAAGTGTCAAGTGTATGAGGCCAGATTTGAGCTCAGATCCTCCTGACTCCAAGGCCAGAGCTCTATCCACTGCGCCACTTAACTGTCCCTGGTCACGTCTAATGAAATAAAATCACCTTAATTTTTAAAGCAAGTATCTCTGATAAAGGTCTCATTTCGCAAATATATGAAGAATAGAGTCAAATTCGTAACAATGCAAGCTGTTCTCTAATTGATAAATGGTCAAAGAATATGAACAGGCAATTTTCAGACGAAGAAATCAAAGCTATCTATAGTCATATGAAGAAGTGCTTTAAATCACTTTTGATTAGAGAAATGTAAATTAAAACAACTCTGGGGTACCCACTTTATACCTCAGATTGGCTGAAATGACAAAAGAAGGAAAATGATAAATATTGGAGAGAACTGGGAAAATTGGGACACTAATGTACTATTGGTGGAGTTGTAAACTGATCCAACTGTTTTGGAGAGCACTTTGGAACCATGCTGAAAGGGCAACCAAACTGTGCATACCCTTTGATCCAGCAATACCACTACTAGGTCTATATGCCAAAGAGATCATGAAAAAGGAAAAGGGCCTACCTGTGAAAAAAATATATACAGTAGCCCTGTTTCTGATGGCAAAGCATTAGAAACTGAGGGGATGCCTTGGCAACTGGGGAATGGTTCAACATGTTGTATTATATGAATAAAATGGAATATTATTGTGCAATAAATGATGCTCAGGCAGATTTCAGAAAAAACCTGGAAGGACTTATACAAACTGATGCAAAGTGAAATGAGCAGAAGCAGGAAAACATCGTACACACTATCATCAACACTGTGTGAAGAGCAGCTATGAAAGACAGTTTCTCTCAGCAACAAAATGATCCAGATAATTACAAAGGACTCATGATAGAAAATGCTATCCACATCCAGATAAAGAACTGAGGGATTCTAAATGCAGGTCATAGCATGATTTATTTTCACTTAGTCTTTTTTGTGTTTTTCTTATTTTGATCTATTTCTTTCACAGCTGTGACTAATGTAGAACTACATTTTACATAATTGCACATATATAACCTGTATCAAATTGCTTACCATTGTAAGAAGAGGGAAGGGAAGGGAGAAATAGAGAAAAATTGGAACAGAAAATCTTGTAAAATAAATGCTAAGAATCATCTGTATATATAACTGGGAAAAATAAAATACTGTTTAAATAAAGATAAAAGTGCCTTATGTTAAATAGAAATCCCAGGGTCACATAGTGTTAGCTGGAATGGACCTCAGAAGTTCAACTTCTCTATTTTATAGTGCAACTGATATTAACTCATCTAACATTACTAAGATTTATAGAGCACATTAATGTTTGCAAAGCACTCTGCATAAATGATCTCATTTGAGTATTATGAGAACTCTAGGATTTGGTATAATAGGTACAATTATCCTCATTTTTGCAGATAAGGAAACTGAGGTAGAGACAGGCTTAGTGACTTGTTTTGAACAGCTAGTCAGAGTCAGAGGCAGAATATGAATCCAGATATTCCTGATGCCATAACCAACACTCCATCTACTGCACTATTCACAACTCATATTCACTAAGTATGGGCCAAGTAGTCTTTGGACTTCTTACCTAAAACAGAGGTGGCCTAAATGGTATATGTCTGGAGCAGCGAGGGGGCACAGTGGATACAGCACCAGCCCTGAAGTCAGGAGCACCTGAGTTCAAATCCAGCCTCAGACCCAACACTTGACACTTACTAGCTGTGTGACCCTGGGCAAGTCATCTAACCCCAATTGCCTTAAAAAAAAGAAAAAAAAGAAAAAATGGGATGTGTCTTCTTACTCAATCAGGGAAATTTTGCTGTTATGTGTTTACTGTCAACTGAGGAGCCTAATGATGGTACATATGGTTGACAGAAAACCTGGAAGTATTCTCTGACCTGAGAATTAGAGACCAAGCTATGGGAAAACCTTTAGGGGTATAGATACAAAAGAAATGTTAGTGTACTTTATGGGACTAGACAGAGAGACTTAGATTAACTGTTTCTCATTCAGAGTAAATAAAGACTTGAGAGGATGAATTTTCTCTGAAACCACTTAGTATTCCTCTTGTAATGCTGGTCTACTAAACAGAAGGTTCTTCAAAAGCTTAATCACAACGAAATAGAAAGCCATCTCCCCAGAAGGGAAGGATGTTAAACAAACAATAAACATAAAGCATCATACAATGGGTGATGTGCCTGGAGGGATTATAAAAAGGATGCATATGGGTTTAAGTAAAAATGTATCTCCATCCACTCCCTGTCAACATGATTATCCAGTCTAACATGTAGTTCAGTTCAGTTGAGATTTAGAAATAATTTGGAAATAGCCTCGTATGAAACTTCCATCTAATTTTCCTCTTTAAAGCCATACAAAGCATGTCTACCTTTTCAATAAACAAATAAAGAGGCAACAAGATACAATGGAAAACATGCTGGATTTTGAGACAGAGGACCTGGGTTCAAATCCTGTTTTATGAATCACTACCTGTGTGATCTTGGGCAAGTCATTAACCTCTCTGGGTCACAGTTTCCCTCTCTCTAAAATCAAACAATTAAGCAATATACATTTTTTAATCTCTTATTATGTTCCAGGTGTTATGCTAAGCAGTGGGAATACAAAAGAGGCAAAAGATAATCCCTGCCCTCAAGGAGCTTACAATCTAATGGAGAAGACAACACACATACAAATATATATTTTGTCAGCACTCTCTCTCTTCCAGAAGGTTGCTGTGTAGCAGCCATTGTCCCCAAGGTGCTTGCCAGATTTCTCTCTGGTATACAATCTTTTTGGCAGCATGCCTCACATAATTCTTTGTCTTCATTTTTTTTTTGGCATCAACAGGTTTCCTGCTTCTCATTGTATTGTCCCTTGATTGATTTATCTGTAACCCTCTTCATTACTACAGCATTATAACCTTCAAGAGGGTCTGTTTCCTGATAACTTACCAAGCAAAATTGAATATAAGCCTATGAGGGAAAAATAGATCTTTGAGGAAATAGAGGACTTTCAATTATTCCTGATGAAAAAACTGGCACTAGATAGAAACTTTGAGGCTCAAATAGAGGAGTAAATAAATAGAAACATTAAAAAGTAAACAGGAATGAACAATGTTTAACAATGTTAAACAGCTTAAATTCAAATATGGGACATGATACATATGGCCCCTCTGAACCCTATTATCATCGCGGGTCATAGAGAGTGACTTAATTAAACAGAAGGCCAAGAAATGTTTCTGTTAATGTCTTGATCTTAAGAAAAGAATGGAAGGAGAAGGAAAGAGGAATACACTGGTAGGGGAGTCAGGGAGAGAAAAGAAAGGAAGGTTAGGGAAAATTATATCACATAACCAAGGTGTTAAAGTAGACATCCATATAAACAAGAAGGAGAAGTTTGGGGTGGGGCTGCTAATACTGGAACCTCATTCTGGTCAAAAGGAGGTAGACTAACACATATACACATATGTACACACTACAGTTGGGTACAGAAATACATTTCAATCAAAAGGGAAATAGTAGAGAAAGGAGAGAACAAGGGAAGTAGAATTTGAGGGAGCATAGATTAAAGGAAGAATATATCCTATGCAAAACAAACTCTAAGGATGAATAAAAATATTTATAGCTCTTTCAGGTGGCAAAGAATGGGAATCTGTTGGGGTTGGCCATACATTTGGAAATAGATGAACAAGTTATGGTATATAACTATAAATGGAAGACTGTTCTGCTGATGTCTTATCAGAGTAATCATCACTCCAAATCCTAGAGTACTAAGGAGGAAATGTGCTACCTTGTATCTCCTGATAGAGTGGTGAAGGATTTAGAATGCTGAATAAGATAAATATTATTTTAGACATAAACAAAGTAGAAGCTTATTTAATTGATTATGCATGTTGATCATTTTTTTTGTATTCTCAGTTAGTGAAGGGAAGTGAGATGGAGAAGGCATATTTTGAATGATTAAAAATAGAAAACGAATTGTAGAAGACAGTGGCAATCAAGGAAGGCTTTTTTTTTTAAATCACTCAGCCAACTTCTTTGTCCTATGTTTGCTGTGGGCCACAATAATGAACTGGTTTTTGTTTTCAGCACTGTTTCTTTGGTGTCCATTACTATGACCTATGATGAACAAATTTTGCTATTACATGTCCCACCTGAGGGTTCATACCCTTTGTCCTAACCGCAGCAGAATGAAAACTTCCTTCATTTCTAAAAGGGCATCTTTTCCCTGGTTGAGGAGGTGTATGCTTCATGTTCACAGACTTTGAGGTTATTTCTGATATCCTACCTTCAGGCTCATATTCCAGAAAGACAAAAAGATGGATTATGAGAGCAACAGAACAGTCCTATTAAATTTTATACCTGCTATATTAGTATTCCAATATGTATTACTATTTTCCTTTTTTAAGAGACTCTAGCTGACCAAGTTTGGTCTCAGTCATCTGCTGGCAATGCATCAATTAGTTAAAGGTCAGCTCTCTAGATATATTAATCTACACAGTTTCAATACCCTGTCTTACCTTTTCCCATAACCTCAAATCCCACTGCCATAATTTTGATCCTGTTTTCCCAAAGGGTTTAAGAGAATTTGATTTCTCTAATCCATTTGAGAGATTTTTGATGTAAAGAGTTCAGATTTAGAGTCTCCAATAGTTTGTCCCATGTGGTTGCAGAAATTTTTAAAAAAGGAAATTTGCCTTGGCTATGCTGTAACCAAGGGCTACTCATTATTCTTTTAAAATCTGGTGTTAGAGAATAAATGATGAAGTATCTTTCATGCCCCTCACTGAAGGAGTTACGGCTATGTATATGAAATATCATATCTATTCTCATTGTTGTTGCTGCTGTTGACTCATCTCAATTGTGTCCTCTTCATGACCCCATCTGGGGTTTTCTTGGCAAAGGTATTAGAGATGTTTGTCATTTCCTAATCCAGTTCATTTTACAGATGAGGAACTGAGTCAAACAGGGTTAGGTGACTTACCCAGGGCCACACAGCTAGTGTTTGAGGCCAGATTTGAACTCATGATGATGAGGATGGGAGCTAAATACCAAAAAGGGAAAACTCTAGACTTTCCCACATGGCCAAATCTCTGGTTTTTGCCTGAGGCTATAATCCCATCAACTGGCCTTTCATTGTGGCTACACCCAATCTCCCCTCCATTGTTTTACCTCCCTATGTATGGCTCCTGGCCATTTCCCACCCTTCTAGGCTCCATTCTCCCTTGGTCACCAGGTCCAGGTCCCAGGAGTTCTGTTCACCTAAGTTTACTGGTCACTCCTAGATCCCTCCCACAGTCTTTCTGTATATAAGGTCCATCTTGTCTCCATTAAGAGGCTCAGATGACAATGTTCTAATAAACCTTATCTTTGGCTAAAAGAAGGCTTGGGTCAAATTCTTTTGGACAGGACCCACGTGTTGTGATATTGGGGTCCCAGCACCCCTGAACCTCTAAACCACATCATTTTAGTGGCCCATCCAGGGAAACTGCCTAACCCCAAGTTCTTCTCCAGCCAAGACTGGAAGGGTATGTAAGCCTTCCCCCACCCCTCCTTTCTTGCTCTGCAGTTGGGGTCACTCTTCAAGCACCAAGGCTTGGAGTTGCTTTTCTAGTAGACAGTTAAGAGGCTGTCTCACACTGGTCCACTGGGTCTGTTCAAGGCTATGGACCTGGGTACACCTTCAGCATCATAGAGGGCAAGGACGGATGCTCTATGTGATACTGCATGCTCAAATCTATTAATTCCCTCAGTGCTAGGGAATTGGGGAAAACTGCAGTTGGTTTTTGGTTCCCTGAGGCTTACTTACTCCCTTCCCTCTGCACCTCTGAATCCTCCTTCATGGAGGTTACAGGGAAAGTTAGAACAGCTAAAAATATCTTGGCAGATTCTGGAGGTTTTGTGAGCTTACTAATGTTCAGACTCCTTAAGAGTCTGCCCAATACGAAGGATGTTCTAATAAACCTTGTCTTTGGCTGAAAGAAGGCTTGGGTCGAATTCTTTTGACAGGACCCACGTGTTGTGATATTGGGGTCCCAGCACCCCTGAATCCTAAACCACATCAATGAGGATGATTCTTCTTGACCCCAGGCCCAGCACTCTATTCACTGTACCACCTGGCTGCCCCACACATATTCTCAGGCATGATCATCTTTTCACTTTCACTTAAGGGCTTTACTTTTTACAAGAGAGGTTTCAGTAGAGATGGCTACCTAGAGGAAGGATAGATGGAAGATAAAACACAAGAGAATAGAAGAGGCTGAAATTAAACAAATTAGGGATAGAGAAATAGCAAAGCTATGACTGTAAATTTAGGAACAGTGATATGAGTTGAATTTTAGGTCATCCCTTTTCCATAAAGTTGGTCAGTCAGTCAGTCAGTAAACATTTATTATGTACCTATATAACATGCCAGATACTGATGATATAAAGATAGGTAAAGGACCGTCTGTATTCTTAAGGAGCTTACAGACTAATGGAGGAGACATAAAAAAGCTACATACAAACAAGATATATGCAGCATAAATTATTGATAATCAACAAAGGAAAAACACTAGAATTAAAGGGACTAGAAAAAGCTTTAGCTATGATATACAGGAATGCAGGGGATATATTCCAAACATGGGTAATAACCAGGGAAAATGTCCTGAGTTGGGAGCCATGGCATCTTATTCAAGGAATAGCGAGTTCAGTTTTATGTGATTACAGAATACAGGGGGTTGGGGTGGGAGGGGAAGATATAAAGTGAAAAATATTGAAAAGTTTGCAAGTACAGGTTATGAAAGGCCTTCAATACAAACAGATGATTTAATATTTGATCCCACAGGTGATAGGGAGCACTAGAGTTTATTGAGTGGGTTGACCTGGTTAGATTGGCACTTTAGTAAAAATCACTTTGGCCGATGAACGGAGGGGCTGGAGTAGGGAGAAACTGTAACAGGGAGACCAATAAGCAGACTATTGCAATAGACCAGGGAAACAGTCATAAGGGCCTGCACCAGTGTGGGGCAGTGTCAGAGGAGAGAAGAGGCCAAGTACACAAGATGCTATGATGGTAAAGTTGATAAGCCTGGGCAGCAGACTGTCTGTGGGGCCAAGAGTGGAGTCATGGACATTGGAAGCCCCAGGGGTTTTAGTCAAACAAAGCCTAAATCAGAAATGTTCCTGATCTCCAAATCTCTAGTTGGGACCATGTAAATATAATTTAGGATTTAAGAAAATCCCTTGGGTAATCTTGTATTTTTTTATATTTTTAAACCTTGGTAAGGAAAGAATGAAAGTCTTGGAAGCAATAGTGATGTGTTTTAAAAAAAAATGAAAGCCTAAAGAGAGTCTTGCTGCTCTGATTTCCAATTCAAAAAAAATGACCAATTAGTTACTTCAAACTATTCCCCCCTGACTTTAGTTCATTCTTTGTTCTCACTCATCCTCATTACTTCTTTACATATCTACCAAGTGGCAAAAATGTTTTCTCCTGGTAGCAATACATAAATCAGGAGGGAAAAATATCCCAAAACATATAGGTCTCTAGTTTGGATAAACACATTTGCAAAATCAATAGTTTGTGGATCTAAGTCTGGAAATTTATACTACAAGATCAGAAAAGCTAGTTTAATCATATGTCCTAGAGAAACCATGGAAAGGAATGAAAGCAAGTGAACTAAGAGAGACATATCCCCCTTTTGAAACACTTGCAACTCCCCAAATGTATTGGGGTTTTTTTTTTCATGCAGGTAAGGAATATACTGGGCATTCAGCTGAACAGACAAGAAAGGAAGGCATTTAGGATGTGGGTGTGCCAGTCTTTCCAATCAAAAGTTAAAGATTTTGAACTGTTGGTTTTGAGCTATCTTGGGAACTCAAATGTTGATGCTGCTGTATGATTAAAACTCTGTGATTTAGGTCTCTTCAAGAATTATAAACAACTCTGGCTTTGTGGGAGTGATTGGAAAAAATGGCTATCATTAGCCTTGAATGTCTAGAAGATATGTTTTATGTCACTGTCATACCAGCATAAGAGCATCTCAAATCAAGGGTTTGATCCTTTTTCATTTGCCTCAATTCAAAAAAAGCACTTGACAGAAGATTAAAGCAGTAAGAGGATTAAGTTCTAATTCCCGGGACCAGTCTCTGGGTGAGTGCCTTCCCTCAGCCTGCCTTGGTTATGTACTCTTTCCTTCCTTCTGTACTAAAGCATCAGAAAGTGCCTATACTTTTGGTCTGAGCTGTGACATCACTGGTCGATTATAATTGTGCAATACAACAAGTTCAAAGGCTGCTGCCCAAACAAATTCATTTCTCATCTTATTGTCATTTCATAAGACACAGTTTAACTTTAGTATAATTAGGTCAAAAGGGGGACATAAGATGATTTGGCTTACATTTTTAAAATAGGAAGTTGAATTTTCCCAATGCAAAAAAAGAAAGAGGTCTGAGGGGGGAAAAAACAACAACAACCCTGCTCTCCTTGAGTCAAGGCAACTTCAGTCTAAATAGAAACTTTGCAAGTCATCTTCTCACTGCATTCATGTTCAGGCAGATTGGAGTAAATTGTGTAATGCTGACCAGAAAGATCATCCTCTGTGTTTCTGGAGATTCGGGTCCTATGGCTCACCATTTCCTTTATGATCTTGTCACTGTCATTTCATCAAAACTGAACACATTTTCCAATGATGTGAAATGAGGAGATTAGAGTAGATAATTTTTAGTTAAGATTCCCTTCATGTCTATTATTCTAGCCTGAGCATAGGATGGGCTGATTTTCAGGGCTTAGCAGAACTTCTTCTGATGAACAAGGCAAATTGAATAGTAGCAAATTATCAGCTGGTAGCTTGGGCAAAAGGGAATAATACTGGATTTGGAACTGGAGGACTTTGTTTCAGAACCCAGGTGTGCTGCTTCCTATTTATGGGGGTATCAATCTTCTCTCATATGCAAAAAGGAGGTTCAATTACATGATGTCTAAGGTCCCTTCTAGTCATAAATCTATAATTTTTTGAAATAAAGAAACAATTTCTGCAGGCTAGAGAAAGACTATTGATTGTATCCTTACTAAGAAGAATTGTGATTATTTGGGTTACATGATATTCTTATACAGGAATGAAATGATTATATTGTTTACAGGTTTTGGTGTACAGGATGAGAGCACTTCCTTGAGAGAAAAGACACCATAGGGCAGTGGACAGAATACTGGCAGTTGCATGAAAAAAATTAGAGGTCAGGTCTGCAACTCACTGAGTAGGCTTCAGTAAGTCACTCAATGTAAGTTTTTGCCTCCCTAGCATTTTCTTTAGCTGTCCCCAAGGTCTGGAATGTTCTCCCTAGTCATCACCTCCTGGTTTCCCTGGCTTCATTTAAATCCAAATTAAAATCCCCTCTTCTACATGCAATTGTGTCAAATTCAAATAGAAACAAGGATCATTAATCTATACATATGGTTCCTTGTAGGCTGCATATTGATTTACTTTTCAAGATGCAGTGTGAACTGTTTTATTGAATTTTTACTTATTTTGTTAATTACTTTTTGATTACATTTGAATCTGGTTCCTGGGCTGCAGGTAGTCTGGGTGTTTGACTCTTCTATAGGAAGCCTTTCCCAACCTCTCTTAATTTGAGTGATTTCCCTTTTTTAATTATTTCCTATTTATCCTATTTAGAACTTGTTTGTATACATTTGTTCGCTTGTTTTTTCTCCCATTACACTGTGAGCTCCTTAAGGGCAAAGTCTCTTTTGCCTTTTTTTCTTATCCCCAGCACCTAGCACCAATTCCTGGCACTTATTAGGTGCTTAATAAATGTTTAATGATTTACTGACTTTCAGTCTTAGAGAGTTGAAAGAGGCAACAAAGGACTTTCTTCAAGTCACAGACAGTATATGTCAGAGGCAGGATTTAAATCTAGTAATTCCTGATTCAGGGGCTGGCTGTCTATTCTACTATCTGCCTTTTGTTAAAAATATTTTATACTTTTGGAAATGTGATCATTTAGGTCCTTTTAAAAACATGAAATGCTCAAAAATGATAACATTAACGGGTCCCTCTATAGTATTTTAAAATATGAAACAAAAGTATTGAAAACCTAGGAGATAAACATCTTTTTATCTATTAAATTCACTCAATATTAGTTAAATTTGAATTAGACAAATTACACATAAAGGTCTTCCACATTGGGGTGAGACAGGAGGTTTCAAGGTTATTCAGAGTTATTTTTATGTTTTGGGAAGCTCTAACTTATGGATTAATGGATTTAATCAATTTTGACTTTAATCAAGACAGCTTTTCCTTTCATTTGAATAAATTTCCTCCTGTTGCATTCATACTTAATTATAACATTAGTTTAAAAATATGTAACAACATTGCAGAAACAGTTAAAGTTGCCTATTACTATTTATTGGATATGATTTGTTCTTGGTTTTACAGGTCAAAGAGAGAAGATGGTACAGAAAGCAATGAAACAAATGTCGAGGAGTTCATCCTGGAGGGCTTCCCTGCTGTCCAGCACCTGGGCACACTCCTCTTTGTCATCCATTTAGTGCTATACTTGGTATCCATGACGGGAAACACAGTCATTGTCATCCTCACATGGATTGACCACCGTCTCCAAGTACCAATGTACTTCTTTCTCGGTAATTTCTCTCTTCTGGAAAGTTGCTGTATAACAACTATTATTCCCAAACTCCTGACCATCTTTTTCTCTGGTGCACAAACTATCTCCTTTGCAGCATGTCTTACACAATTCTTTTTCTTCATATTTTGGGCATCAACAGGTTTATTTCTGTTGAGTGTATTATCCCTTGATAGGTACATTGCAATCTGCAACCCACTTCATTACCATAGCATCATGAACAAGAGGGTCTGTATCCTATTAGTTTTATCCTGCTAAATTTTGGGTTTCATCCTTGTCTTCAGTCTGACATTAAAGATGTCTGCCTTATCATTCTGTGGACCTAATAACATTCATCATTTTTTCTGTGATCTGGGTCCTCTGATCCATGTCTCATGCTCTGATGCTAGTGAGGTGGAATCATTGGGCTTTTTTTAAGCTATGTTTATTGTTCTGTCTTCTCTTGTGATATCTGTCATATCCTATATCAATATAGTAAAAACAATAGCACATCTCCCTTCAGGCAAAGAACGGCAGAAAGCTTTCTCCACATGCTCTTCCATCTCATTGTCCTCTCTGTAACATATGGAAGCTCTATTTTTACGTATGTGATACCAAAGCAAGCTAACAGGTTAGATAGCCATGGAGAGTTAGTTCTTGTGAACACTGTGGCAACCCCTGTGCTGAACCCCTTCATTTATACTCTAAGAAACAAGCAGGTGAAACAGGCCTTCAGAAATGCTCTGTACAAAATTAAATTGTTGAGATAGAATTGGAGAAACTTAGAGTTGGCCACATTTACAACTTATCTTGTCTGACCCATCATCTGAGACATGAATTCTCTCTACAAAATCCCTGACATCTCTAAAATCCCTCAGCATATTCCACACCCTCCATGAAAACCTCTCATTTGAGGAAATTATTACTTCACTAGACAGACAGTGTGTCCCCAGGAAAATATGAACTGGTTTTACTTTGCCGTCTAAATCTACAAAGAATCTCTTACTGTTTTCTGCACAAAATGGCTCTCAGTAATTGAAAATAAATTCATTTTATAAGGTAATAAGCCCTTTATATACACACCCCTACACCTAAGCATCCATATTTCTATCAAAGCTCAGCTCAAATGGACCTTCCTCTCTGATTCCTTTCCTGGTCCACCCAGCTGTCACATACACCTCCAAATATTCCATTCCATTTACTTTGCACATATTTTGAATATACTTAAATGAAAACATGTTGTTTGTCCTAATATAACATAAACTCTGTCTGTGTAGGGACTGTTTCATTTTCTCTTTATATCCATCCTCCCTAGGTCTGGCTCAGTGCCTGGCAGACAATAGCTGAATAAAAATGTTATTGAATGCTCAGTAAACTATTGTGTGAAAACTTCATGGTGGCCATTACAATATGACCATCCAACTAGAGATGAGTAACTCTTTAGGGAAGGAATACAAGGAGAAAAAAAACATTTATTGAATGTTTACTACATTTTTAGGCATTGTGCTAAGCCTTTTACAAATATCATCTCTACATGGAATAGAAACAGGGACAACTCAGGAAAAAAAAAACAATTCCAATTATACAGATGAAAGGCAAGGAAGAACAAAAATAGAGTGGTGGTAGTTGATGTGGAAAAGAAGGAACAAGTAGAGGAAACATTGTAGAGATAAGGGGTTTTTAACATGAGGATTGTAAATTTATTTGTAAACACTTTGATAACTGTATTTCCATGTAATTGGTTACCTTCATAATCCTGTGCATTTGGTTTTATTAATTTAAAAGCAGTACTTTGAGAAGGGATTTATAGGTTTTACTAAAGAGCCAGATGCACTAAGAAAAGGTAAGAGAACTTAATGGAGGTAGACATAGACCTTTCCAAAAAAAAAAAAGGAGGTGGTGGTCCCTTGATAGTTTGCTCTGGTCAGATTACATCTGGTCACAGATGGGAACAATACTGAGAAGCTGGAGAACATGTGGAGGAGGGCAACCAGGACAGTCAAGAACTCGATAGCATACCGTAGAAGGAAAGGTAGAAGAAAGTTGGGATGTTTCACCTTTGCCAGGTGGAGGGGATGGGGAATAAGCATGTATATAAGACCAACCAGTATGCTAAGCTGTATCCAAATACTGGCTTATTTGGTGATCACAACAACCGTCCTTCACACACTAAATGTCTGAGACCAGATTTGAACTGAGGTCTTCCTGACTCCAAGCCCAGCACTCCATTCATTGCACCACCTGGCAGTCTGCAGAAAAGAAGACTCATAGGACATGCAATACCTGTTCTCAAGCATTTGATATGCTGTCCAGGAGGAGAGATCAGAATTGTTTTATTTGGCTACATGTGACAGAATCAGAAGCAGTGGGTGGAGGTTGCACTGAGTTCAATTTGGCCAGTGATTGAACTGAAAGGCCCAGGGAGTAACAACAAAAGGCATTTCAGAGTGGTTCAATTCACTGGAGAGTTCATCTGAGTTAAAAGAAATTGAGAAAGACATCTTTCAGAAGGATATAAGTTTCAGTCTAGACATCTATATTTCTGGGGGCATCCTGGATAAGCAGAAGAGGGCTTCATAAATATTGGATGAAAATGCTGGCCGAAGAGAGCTATAGTCTTCTCTGCACAAGAGAAGTTTACTAAGATTCTCACCTCCCCTAGGTGGACGACCTATAGGCATGACCTCAGAGCAGAGCCAAAGCTGAAGCATAGGAAGAGACCTTATCTATCTGAGCAACAGAAAACATCACATGGTGGGGCATAGGTCAAGCTGAGAGCAGTGGGATGACATCTATTGACTACATCAGTAGTTTTGCAGTATTGAAGGCATGCGTTGCCCCTATTTGTACTTCCCTTATCACATTTCCTATGTGCTAACACCTTATCTGCAGATGTCCATATATCCTGAAAATGTAAATAGTCCAAACATAATTTATATAAAGCTTCAGTGTTCCTTTCACTTTATAAGCCCCTAATAAATGCTTGTTGATCAATTAATTATTTTTTTTCTTAGTGGTTGTGTATGTATTTGTGACAAGGTAATTTCAAGGTTTGTATAGTAGAGAATGCTCTGTGAGTTCTGAGTAAGGCCAATCTGGTGGTTTAGGCTCCAGTTTGGAATGAAATTATATACTACTAAACCATATAACAATAAAATGAAGAGCTCCAACTCCTCTTGGGCTTGGTTTTTATTCCTTAGGCTATCAAGAAACTAGTTAGAAGTTCAGGCCTTCATTTCCTGGACCAATTCAGTCTAAAGGACAGTTTCTTTTTCTTCTCAAAGAAAATTTAACCTAGCCTGGGGAAGTAGATATTACTGTTAGCTACATCTCTCTCATTGAGGGCAAAGTCCTAAAAGTCTTCTAGGGGACATCTTACCATTTAAATGGACTTAAGGTCATGATTACCAGACAACCCTGACCTTAGAGACATTTTTTGTTGTTGTTTGTTCTTTATTCTCGAAGATGATATTCATTAAGGTTGTGGAGATGGGAGAAGTAGGCAGCAATGAAGGATGACTTTAATACAGGTAAAAGAAAAACAAAAATAGGAAAAAAGAAAGAAAGAAAGAAAGAAAGAAAGAAAGAAAGAAAGAAAGAAAGAAAGAAAAAGAAAGAAAGAAAGAAAGAAAGAAAAAAGAAAGAAAGAAAGAAAGAAAGAAAGAAAGAAAGAAAGAAAGAAAGAAAGAAAGAAAGAAAGAAAGAAAGAAGGGAGGGAGGGAGGGAGGGAGAAAGAAAGAAGAGAGGGAGGGAGGGAGGGAGAAAGGAAGGAAGGAAGAAAGGAACAGAAATCTTTGCTGTAACCATACCCTGAAGGAGTGACTTTATAAATGCTAGTTGTTAGCATTGTTGTTGTTGTCCTTGTTGACTACATATAAAGGAAAACCAAGACCAGAAAACAAGGTTTTTTTCTCCTCACTTTACTATAACTGAATCTCTGATCTAAATAATCTAGCACAAGTGACAGAGGATGATAAATCTTTGTATTTCAGAGGCTGACAGGTAGATTAAATGCTGAGCCTGGAGTCCAGATGACTTTATTTAAGTTCAAGTCCAACATCAGATAAGTACAAGCTATGTGACCCAGGGCAAGTCACTTAACCTCTGTTTATCTAAGTTTCCTCATTTTCCAATGAGGACCATAACAGCACTTACCTCCCAGGGTTTTTGTGAGAATCAAATGAAATAATATTTGTAAAGTGTTTTGCACAGTAGTAGGTGCTACATAAAGGCCTATTCTCTTTTCCCCTCCTGCAGACCCCAGTTTACAATGCATCTCCTGATGGAAAATGTAGCCATAAGCAGAAAGAGTATCAGGAATACCTGGGCCTCATTGCAGGTGATCACACTTCCATCACAGTCACCAATCATCATCATAGGTCAGGAGCATCTATAGTAAGGTACCTAAGAAGATTATTATTTCTTTGCTTAGAGCGTACCCAGGTGCCAAGGTGTTCCCTGTTACCTGAGCCAAAACATCTCTCTTCCTGGGAGTGATAACAAATCTGTCCATTTGGACACATCTGCTGAAGGGCTACTCCTCCATAGAGGCTATGAGGCCCAGGCAAGAAGTTTCTTTCATCTTCATCCAGGAAGTCAGGATTGCCACCAAGTTGCTAAGGACTCCTCTCTATTTCAGCTAATTTCATACTCACCTCAGTTATACAGAAATATTTTCAGTTTAAGACTTTGAGAAAGTAAGGGCCTTGAGGAAGTCAATATGGCAGAGCAGCAGGAGGAATTACAGTCCAGGGCCTCAACCATGCTTCCTCTACAAAGACCTTAAAATGACACCATAACAAACGGTGATTGGGAAATAGAAGGAAAAAAGTTATAGTGAGTTATTTTTTCCAGCCTTGTCCAACAGAAAGAGTCCAACAGAGAGGTCCCCAGAGACTGGGGAAGGGGTCTGGCCAGGAGCTCTAGTACCTAAGAAATGAAAAGAAAATCAGGCTACACACAGGGCAGAAAGCATCAGGACAAGAATAGATGACAGGTGTCCCTGAACATTATTCATGAACAGGGGTATGTGGTGTCTCTGTGGCTCACCACCCAGTTCCCAGGACACAGATGCAGCATGGACTGAGAAGGAGACCTAGACCTGGGGGTGGTGGAGAGGAGTACTCATGGTCTCAGTCACAGGTCTTTGCTTTGTACTGAAGAAGGAGCAAGTTCACAGTAGTTATATGGCCATGACCCCAGAAATAGAGCCCAGATTCAGTATCATCCTCCAGACCAAAGTCTGCAATGAAATAAGAAGGAAAAAGAGGAGTCTGCACTTTAGTCTTGGTGAACTCGCAGGGGCTACTATTAGGCTAATAGTGGTTGGGTCCAATAGCAGTCAAATAAAATGCAATCAAGGACAAGAGAAGAGAGATCTTGCTCAGATTTAAACCTGGGTCAGGAATTTCCAGAGTTCAGAGCAGGAAGGCAGTGAGCAGACTTCTCTGTAAATCATGCAAATATGGGAACACTGAAAGATTGCTGAGTCACAGTGTGAGCTGCCCCTGACATTATAAAATGATATAAGAATGAATATCCCAAGAAAACAGCTAAAGAATCCAGCATAGGATTTTTCCTGATATTCCCCCCAGAATTGTAAGAGCCAAGAAGTAGGCCGGAAGAATGAAAAAAGAAAAAAATCCAACCATAAGGAGCTACTATGACGACAGGGAAGGTCAAGACACTGTTCCACTAAAAGAAAATGGCTCCAAAATATCTGCAAGGAAAGCCTCAAGAAATGTAGCATGTGTATAATTCTGACATAGATAGACAGATAGATAGATAGATAGATAGATAGATAGATAGATAGATAGATAGATAGATAGATAGATAGATGTTGGCTATTATTGTTGTGGCAGTTGTAGTTGTTCCAACTAGAGTTCCTGGAGAAATTAAAGTTAGAGTCAGAGAGAGAGCAAGAGAGATTTAAAAATGATTTTTTAAAACCCAATGAAATGGCAGAGGTGAAAAATGGGAAAGGAAATAAGAATCTTGGAAGAAAAATACGTAAAGAGAATTAACAGCTTTGAACAGGAGGCATCTGACTGTAATTATCTCAATGTTAGAATTGACCAAATAGAAGTTAATGCTTCCATGAAATATTGAGAAATAACAAATAGTCAAAAGGCTAGAAATGTTTAAAAAAATATAAGTATCTCATAGTAAAAAAAAAAAACTAATCTGTAAAAATGATTGAGGGGAAATCATTTAAGATCATTATATTACCTGAAACTCAGAAAGAGCCTAAATATCATATGTCAAGAAATCACAAAAGAAAACTCCCCCAAACCCAAACTATACTAAAAAGTCATAGTCATTGAAATGATTTGGCATTGGGCAAGATATAAAGAGGTTATTCAGTGGAACAGATTACGATCATAATTTATACTAACAAACAAGTTTAATAGCCTATTGTTTGATAGCAACCAAAGATCCTAGCTATTGGGGCAAGAATCTACTATTCAAAAAGGACCCACATGTACAAAAATATTTATAGCAGCTCTTTCTGTGGTGGCAAAGAATTGGAAATTGAGGCAATACCCATAAATTCAGAAATGGCTGAACAAGTTGTGACGTATAAATGTAATGGAACACTATTGTGCTATAAGAAATGATGACCTGGCTGACTTCAGAAAAACCTGGAAAGACTTGTATAGACTGATGCTGAGTGAAGTGAGCAGAACCAGGAGAATGTTGCGCACAGTAACAGCCACGTTGTGCGATGACTAACATTGATAGATTTAGTCCTTCTCAGCAATGCAAGGATTTAAAACATCTCCAAAGGTCTCATGATGGAAAATGCTATCCATATCCAGAGAAAGAACTATGGAGTCTACAGATCAAAGCATACTATTATTTGCTCTTTATTTTTTTTCTAGTTTGTTTTGTTTCTTGTTTCTTGTGATTCCTCCTATTGGTTCTAATTCTTCTTTACGACATGACTAATGTGCAAATATGTTTAATAGGAATTGAGCCTATATTAGATTGCATGCAGTTGTGAAGAGGAAGGTGGGGAAGGAGGGGGAGAAAATTTAAAACTCAAAAGCTTATGGAAGTGATTGTTGAAAACTTAAATTAATTAATTTTAAAAAAAGAATCCACTACTCAACAAAAACTGTTGAAAAACTTCAAAATAGTCTTGTAAAAGTTGATAGGTATATACAAACATCTCTCATTACATACCAAGATAAGTGGCAAATGGGTATGTGATTTAGATATAAAGGGTGACATTATAAACAAGCTAGAGAAGCGTGGAAGGAAATACCTATAGATCCATGGATGGGGAAATAGCTGGTTGCAAAGCAAAAGAAAGAGAGGATTTGGGGGAGGCAAAATGAACAATTTTGATTACACAAAAATTAGAAGGTTTTTGCACAAATGAAGCCAATACAACTAAAATCAAAAGAGAAGCAAGAAATTCTGGTAGGGGCGAGGAGAGAATCTTTGCAGTAAGTTTCTCTGATGAAAGCTTCATTTCTATGATATGTAGAGAATTGATTGAACTTTGTGAAAATGGCAGACTTTCCACAACTAATAAATAAAAGAATAAAAAATAGTTATTTTCAGAAGATGTAATAAAAGCCATCAATAGCCATATAAGAATACTCTTTACTACTAATTAGAGAAATGTAAACTAAAACAACTGTAAGGTACCACATCACACTAATCACACTGAAAAGTAGATAAAAAGGAAAATGACAAATGCTGGAGAGGCTGTGGGAAAACAGATATACTTTGAAAAATGGTCTAAGGATATGAGAAGGCAGTTTGTGGAAGAAGGAATCTAAGCCATCAATAATCATTTGAAAAAATTCTCTAAATCACTCTTGATTAGAGAATTGCAAATTAAAACAACTCTGAGACACTATCTCACAACTACCAGATTGGTTAAGATGACAGAAAAGAAAAGGACAAGGGCTGGAAAAGATGTGGAAAAATAGGTACACTAATGTATTGTTGATGGGAGAGCAATTTGGAACTGGGTATCTATTTCAAAAAGATTTTAAAAAGTAAAAGGGATGTACATACATACATGTATATATATATATATATGTATATATATGTACACACACATATTTATATATATATATACATATATATATATATATCAGTATCAATATTACACAAATTCTCTGAATGCTTTAGCATCTAGATTTATAAAGAAAAATTAACTGAACTGCAAGAAGATACACATGGAAATACAGTGGGGTGAGGAGATTTCAATGTCTCTCAATTTTTGGATAATACTAACAGAAAGATAAACAAAACAGAAAATATGGAATGGAACATATTGTTAGAGAAGCTAGAGGTAAAAGACTTATAGCACTTTCTAAAGGAGCATTTCTCAGCACCACATGGACCTCTTACAAAAAAATGATTACATATTAGGGTCTAAAAGGTCCATATTATTTGACCCAGAGATACCATTGCTAGATTTATTTCCTAAGGAATTAATTGATAAGAAGGAAGTCTCCACACCAAAATATGCATAGTAACATTTTTTGCTTGTGATAACATACAATTAAAACCAAAGTAGGTGTCCATTGATTGGGGAAATAGTTAATAAAATGTGGCACATAATTGTAATAGATTATTATTGTGCTATGAAAAAAAGGCAAATATGATAAATATGGGGAAGCATGGAAAGTTGTATATGAACTATTTGCACAGTGAAGTAAGCAGAGTCAAAAAATAACTTAGAGATATATTCTTTACAGATCATAACTCAATAAAAATAGTAATCAGTTCAGGGACCATAAACAAAAGACACAGACTCAAATGTTAACTTGACAGTGGAATCCTAAATAATTAGTGAGCCAAAAAACAAACCATAAAAACAATTAATAAAGTATGAGAAATAAAATTATAATAATGAAACAACATATCAAAATGTGTGGGAATATAACTAAAGTAGTCCTCAGGGAAAAAATTATATTGCTATAAACATACATTAACAAAATAGAGAAAGAGAATTAGTAAATTGAATGTACATTTTTAAAATTATAAAAGCAATAAATAAATTTAAAATGAGCAAAATAGAAGTTATTAAAATTGGAGAAGAAATAAAATGGAAACAAAAAAAGCATAGAAATGATAAATAAAATCAATAACTAGTTCTTTGGGGGGAAAAACTAATAAAACTGATAGACCCTTAGCCAATATAATTAAAAAGGACAGAAAGTTAAATCAACAAAATAGCAAGTGAATAAGGCAAAATCACAGCAAAACTAGGAGTAAAAATAATTATCACAACCAATAATGCACAGTGAAATGCTAATTGAACTGAGAATGCAAAAGAAATAGAGGAATTCCTTCAAAAATATAAAATACCCAAACTAATTGAAAATTTCAAATGATCCAATTTCAGAAAATTAAGCAGAATTAATAGCAAAGGAACTACTGAAAAAGCCTTCTTAGTTCTGAAGGATTCATAGGACAATTCAACCAAACTTTTTTTAAAGGAAAATTCAATTGAAATGTAATTTAATTTAAAGGAAAATCCATACCACATACACTAGTCTCAAAAGTTGAAGGAAAAGCTTCCTGCAAGATTTCTTTTATGAGATAACTACAGTTCTGCTACCTAAAGGAAAGCTAATGCACAGGAGACTTACAGATCAATGGCATTAATGAATATCACTTCAAAATTTTAAATAAAATCCAGTTAAACATACTCTAAGAATTCATTAAGTCATTTAATGTGATCAGGTTGGATTTATGTTAGGGATACAAGAATTGCTTGATATCAGGAAAACAATCCACAAAATAATTTTCAAACAAAAACATAAAAAACACATCATTACTATCTATATGTGAGAAAAATCTTTGACAAAGTATATTACTCATTTGTACCAAAACTCTATAAAATGTAGGCATAGAGGGACATTTTTTAATATCATAAAAATCATCTAACTAAATTGCTTGCCATCTTAGGGGAGGGAGAAAGGGAAATATTTGAAACTCAAAAATTTATTTAAAAAAATGAATGTTAGAGCATTTCCCATTAAATAAAAATATAAATCAAGGATGTCCACTTTTGCCACTATTATGTAATATAGTTCTAGAGTAGCAGCAAGAGAAGAGAAGAAAAATTAAAAGCATAAAAATGATGAGAGGAAATAGAGCTATATCTGTTTACTGATGATATAAGTATAGTTAGAGCATCCTAAGGAATCAGAAAAGACACTAATTAAGGCAAAAGCTTCAGCAATTTTTCAAGTTATAACATAAACTCTCAAAACACAATAACATTTCTGGATAATCATAACAAAATCCAAGATGCAATATTAGAAGGGGAAATTCCAATCCATATAAATATAAATTGCATAAAATATTCCTGCAATCAGTCTAACAATATACCAAAAAAAAAAAATTGTAGAGAATTCATTACAAAGTTCTCCTTAAAAAAACAAAGAACAATTTCAATAACTGGAGGAACATTTAGCAACCATGACTGAGTACAGCCAATAAAATAAAAAAGAAAATATGACCAAAATTAAGTACTTTTAATTCTATAAAAATAAAATTATCAAAGAAATACTTTATAGACCTTGATCAAATTATGACAAAATTCATTTGGCAAAAAAAAAAAATCTACATAAATGGAAATAATGAGAAAGTTGACAGAAGGGGGAATAGCTCTTCCAGACACCAAACCATATTAAAAAAATCACTCATTAGAGCCATATGGTATTGATTATAAAAATAGAGAGGTATAATCAAGGGAAGAAATCAGACAAGAGAGAATAAAAAGCAATAAAATAAAAACCCAATAATTCAGTGTTCAATAAACTAGAAAACAAATTGCTTTGAAATAATTATATGTTTTGTAAAGATTACTAAGAAAAGAAGAAAACAGTCTGGCAGATATTAACCTTAAGCCAACACCTTGTACCATATATTCCACAATATATCCTAAATGGATGTAACCTTAATATTAAGGATCAAACTGTAAAAAATAAAAAAAAGAAGCAGATCATATACCTTTTGCAGTTCTGGGTAAATGAGGTCTTCTTAAACAAACAAATAGAGGCAATTACAAGTAATAAATAACTTTGGTTGCATGAAATTGAAAAAAACATCTACACAAACAAAATTAATGTACATATGATAAGAAAAGAAGCAGTCGAATGGAAAATATATGTGTGTGTTACCATCAGATTTCTCTGATGAGTTTGGTATTCAGGATAAACAATTAAGATATATACACATATGTGTATTTATACATTCACAAATATACATATATACATATGTATTCACAAAGTATATTGTTGGTGTAGATGTAAATCTCTACAGCTTTTTTGGAAAGCAAGTTGGAATTACATAAATAAAGTTCCTCAAAGGTCTATATCTTTTGACCCAGAGACACCATTACTAGACTCATTTCCCCAAAAAAAGGCATTGATAAGAAAGAAGTTCCATACCAAAATATTTATAACAGTACTTTTTGTAATAATATAGAATTAAAAACAAAATAGATGGCCATTGACTGGGGAATAGTTCAACAAAATATGTACATGAATGTAATAGAGTATTATTGTGCTATAAAAATGAGAATGTGATAATACAGAGAAGCATACGAAGTTTGATATGAACTATTTGAAAAGTAAAGTAAGCAGTGTCAAAAAGCAATATTCACAATGACTATGACAATGAAAACAGAAATGCAACCATATTCATACAAAAATGAAAGTGAATATTGCAAAATTATAAAGATTAAGCATGGCTAGAAAGAAGATACCACCACCTCACTACTCTGTGAAAGTAAATGATCCACAAACATATATATTTTTGGATTTTTGAACTTATTAATTTATTGATGTTATTCCGTTTTTCTTCTCTTCTTTCTCTTCTTCTATCTTTAAAAGTCATATTTATCATAATGATTGACTCTATGAGGGGGCTAGGGAAAGGGATGTTGTGAGAAATTATGATGATAGAAAAAATTATCATGAAAACTTTTTAAAAGAAAAAGTAATTGGAGATTTGAACTCCTTAGAGCCTTTGCAGTATTCAAATGTATTGTCTGACACTGGAAACATTTTGGATTAACATGTTATATTAATGTTATGTTAACTCTAAAATGTTAAATTAACTCAATGTGGCTGGCCCAAAGTTATCAGTGTCAGAGTTGCACAGCTTCAGTCAACTACGTGAGTCACATAGTGCCTTGAAGTGTTAACACTGAACCAGAGAGGGGAGAAAGAAAGGGGGAAAAAATCTCATATATGAAAACATTTGAATGGGAGAATTTTTTGTAGCTACAATTTTCAGTTGCAAAAAAATGGAGTAGTTACTCATTAATTGGAGGATGACTTTAAAAAAGATACATGAGTTTAATGAAATTTTGTTGATTCATATGATGTAATGAAGAGGAAGAATTCAAGAAATATGGGAAGGCAGGAGCTGATGCATAAGAAAGTAAAATGAGTCACAGTGATTATAATAATGCAAATGAAAAAAAAAACACCAAGCCAGCTAAACTAAGATTCATTGTAATAAGCAATATTGGCATTGGAGAACAAATTATAAAACACATTTGGCATCCTTTGATAGAGATGAAGGGAAAGGTGAATGTATTATCAGACACAGTAGATTTGTCAGTCCATTTGTATAAATAGCTTCTTCCTGTGCTCTTATGCAATAAGGCAACAGCAATAACAACAAAACAAGTCTTGAGACTCACTCCTAGTTCACTGTTACCATTCACGGGATATGATCTTGTGGTTTTACAGGTCAAAAAGAAGAGATGGTACAAAGGGGGAAATGAGACAGCTGTCCCAGAATTCATCCTAGAGGGATTTCCTGCAGTCAGAACACCTGGGGAAACTCCTCTTCAAAATGCATTTATTCTTGTGCTTGGTGCCTGTGACAGGGAACGCGGTTATTATCACCGTTACATGGACAAACCACTGCCTCCAAGTACCAGTATTTTTTTTTCCCTTAGCAGCTTCTCTTTTGTGGAAGACTGCTTTATAACAACCATAATTCCTAAACTACCAAGCAACATTTTCTTGGGTGTGCAAACAAGCTTTTTTTTTCTTTCTTTTTTTTTTTAGGTGGAAGTCATCTAATTGATTTTTTCTAGGTGTATTTTCTGGGGGGTTTTTTTTGGGGGGGCTAGGCAATAGGGTTAAGTGACTTGCCCAGGGTCACACAGCTAGTAAGTGTTATGTGTTTGAGGTCAAATTTGAACTCAGGTCCATCTGAATCCAGGGCCAGTGCTCTATCCACTGTGGCACCTAGTTGCCCCTAGCCATATTTTCTCTGGATCACTATATGGCAACTTGTAACTCTCTATATTATCACAAGGCCTATGAATGTGAAGGTCTGTTTCCTCCTGGTTTATCCAGCATTGTTTTGGCTTTCATGATGATCTTTAGCCTGATCTTAGTGATCTCTGAGTTATGCTTCTGTAGCCCTACTGTTATCCATCATTTGTTTGTTGTTGTTGTTTTCTGTGATCTCAGACTTCTGATCCATTTCTTGTGTTCTGACAATAGGCCGGTGGAATCATTGACCTTTTCTTCCTTGACATTTATTGTTCTCTCACCCCTTGCTACAACAATCATAGCATATATCAATACAGTAACAACAATAGTGAATTTCTCTCCAGCTAAGTAAAGACAGAAAACTTTCTCCAAATGTTCTTCTCATGTCAACATCCTCTGTCTAATTTATGCAAGCACTATTTTCATGTATGTGTTACTCAAGCAAACTAATAGATTAGACACCAATAGATAGGCAACCTTTGTAAATACTGCAGTGACCCCTTTCTTGAACCCTTTATTTATATTTTATGAAACAGGCAGGTTAAACAGTCTTTAAGAGATGCTCCATGCAGAATGAAACAACCAACACAAAATTGTAAAATCTGAGAGCCAGCAGAAAACTTGAAGCAACTAATCTAACTCATAATTTTAATTAGGAATAAACTTAACAAAATCCTTGATTTGGTCTTTCATAGTCTCTGAGAAAACCTCGAATCATGGAATGAGATGCTTCTTGCCTCACTAGACTGTCCATTCTGCTGTTTCACTGAATGCTTAGGAAGTTATTCGTTTTGAGCTGGTGTGCCCCCAGGAAACTGTCAATCAACCAACTAATTTATTAAGCACCTGTTATGTATCAGGCACTGTGGTAATTTCTAAGAATAAAAAAAGGGCAAAAAACAAGTAGCTTACAATCCAATGGGAGTGACAATTTGCAAATAAATATGTATAAAGCAAGCTATGTACAAGGTCAATAGGAAATAATTAACAGATAAGAGAAGTTGAGGAGGCTTCCACTAAAAAGTGGGATTTTAGCTGAGACTTAAAAGAAGTGAGGGAGGTCAATAGATGAAGCAGAAAAAAGAGAGAATTCTAGGCATAAAGGACAGCCATAAAAAAATGCATGGGGATGAGGGATGAAGTGTCTTGTTCGTGGAAAAGCCAGCAAGCCAGTGTCACTGGATGGAAGAATATGTGTCAGTTTGTCAAATGTCATTGTTCTCTCTCCCTGGATCTACATCAAATGCTTCATTATTCTTCATCAAAACTGCTGGACTGGCAATGGTAGAAAGGTCAATCATCATTTTTTCTCAAATGAAAAATCTCCAGATTCTTCAATCATTCACCATTGTGTGAAGGGGTCACCATGGCCAAAAAAAGTATGGCCTAACAAATGCACTAGTGAACAGCATTTCTTTACTTAGCTAGGCTATTCCTTGGACCACATTGAGTCTTTCACTTTATCCAAGACCTTTTCAACTTGATAGGACATGCCAGTGCTAGTGTTTTACTGCCATTGCCTTACAAATTCTGGAGTCACTTCCTTGCCACAATGAGGCATCAAAAATGACAAACTTCTTAAAATGCTGCAATAATACTTGAACACAACTCTCATGGGATGTGATGAACAGAGCAGAGTTCAACAGAATTAACATTTCCATTGACTCAGAGACTTCAATCACTCACTCATCAATGCACTCTAAGATTAGCCTGTTTGTCCACTTTTTTACATTTTATTTTTGTTCTAAACCATCAATAGTAACATTTTCACATTAGCCAAGCAAATAAAATAAACTGCGAATTGCATATAATTTGTTTTATCATTGTATATGTTAACTCTACAAAAACAACAAAATATACATGGTTTCTTTAAATGTCCCCTTTATAATAGATATTTACTTACACTAATGAGGTGCTTACCTGGGACAAGCAAACAAAATTATATGGTTTTATTTTATGACATCAATAATCAAACTTTAAATCTTCAAAAAAAGTTTGATACTGAGAGTGCTTAATGGCAGTGAAATCAATGCTGTAGGCATACTGGTGAATAACATAGTGAATAATTTTGGGAACTCTGAAGTCTTTATTAAACATCATAAGAAAGCAGACAGCTTTTTCCATATTTTATAAACTACTTAATTAAATTGGGCCACATGATCAACAAGATAGGAAATTAGATATTTTCTCCAAACATCATGACCTCTCAAAGTTCTCCAAATAGGAATTCTGCACAAGAAATAAGATTTTCTCTTAACTTTGGGATAACTATAGCAACATCAACAACAAAAACAAAACACCTATATCTCTCTCTTTATAAATATTTGTATGCATATATATATATATACTCACATATGCATATATATATATACGAACAAAGCTATTGAAAGAATTGCAAACCATTAACAATCGCATAAAAGAATATCCCAAATTATCAATAGAGAAATGCAAATTGAAACAACCTTGAGATTTCACCTCACATTCTGCAGATTGGTGTGACAAAAATGGTAACAGTTAATACTGGAAGGCTTGTGGGAAGATAGGTGTGCTAGTGCATTGTTGATGGAGCTGTGAATCAGTGCAACCCTTTTGGAAAGCAGTTTTAAATTATGCAAAATTACCAAAATGTCAATATTCTTTGACATATTTGACAAGAAATATCATTACTAAGATTATTCTCCAAGGAGACCTCTGATAAGAAATCGCAATGTACACCAAAATATTTATAGCAGCATTGTTTTTGGTAGCAAAGAATTGGAAACAAAGTAGGTGAACTTTAATTGAGGAATGGCTAAACAAATTGTGGTACACAAATGCAATGGAATATTACTCTGCTATTATGTATTTGAAAAAAATAGTAAATGTGATAAATACAGAGAAGCAAGAAAAGATCTCCATGAACTGATGCAGATGGAAATAAGCAGAGCCTAGAAAACAATATATACAATGACTATAATTTAACAGAAAGAACAACCATACACATGCACGTACACACACATACACACACACACACACACACACAAAATCAAAAGTGAATATTGCAGAGTTGTTGGTGGTGATGGTGGCGGTGGTGGTGGTTTTCCATTTTTCAAAGAGGACCAATGACATCACAAGGTGATATCTTGGCTCCTGCATGAATTGGATTTAAGTGAGGGGGAGTTGCACAAAGTCGTCAGTTTCACTCTCTCTTCCAGCATCATCAAAGTCTAATGGCAACTCAAAAGTCAAGACAACTGACAATGGCCTGAGGTGCGGTGGATGACCTTAGTGTTGTCAATGTTTGACTAAGGTCTAATCATCTCACAGCACCTGCTTCAGCCACTTTCATTGCTGTTGGAACAAACTGTTTTCATCCTCCCATTCCACAAGGGGAAGTTTTCACAGGTTTGAGGTAGAGAGCCCTCTAACTCACCATGAGGTTTAAGGCCCATCAGTAACCCTCAATTTGGTTTAGCCCATCTGCCAAGATGATTTCTGCTGCACATTCTATAGCTTCTTGGAGCCACAGATGACAGCTGAGTACCAAGTAGACACCAAAGGTGGATAAGTAGCCCTGAAAAGGGCTTGCCAGGCCCTCACACCAGAGGGGCTGGTCCTCCTTGAAGATTTATATCAAATGTGAATGGATCAAAATAAAAGATACGAGAAGACATTCCCCACAAGCCCTTTGGAGAGGTGGAAATGATGCACATTGCATATATTTTTAGACTTTTTCAATGTATTTACCAATTATTCTGATTTTTTTTCTTCTTTATTCTTTAAATTGCTATATTAAATGGTTCTGTGGAAGGAAAGAGGGAGGCAAGGGATAGAAAGGAAAACCATGGTGTTATTTTAAAAAACATGTCAATAAAGACATTTAAGAAAGAAAAAAAATAACAGAGTCATGAGAGTTTGTCATACCCCTAAGCTTCTTTTCTCTATAGCCTTTTAGGCCATGGGATTTTATTCATCCTATCTCTGTTTTGAAATCTGCTTTCCCCAAATTTTGTGGTGAATATAAAATTATTTCCCACTTTCCTCTCCTTCTTATATATCACATATACAAAGAGGAGTTACTTTACGCCTACCACCTAATAGGTAGGAAAGAGTTCTAAAATGTATAGTCCAAGTCTTGCTTCTGATACTTTTTGGAGAGCAAAATTTCTGCCATAGAAAACCACAAATATATTATATATAATATATTAATGCTCAATTTGAATAAACTATATCATTCTAGAATAAGGATTCTTAACTTAGGCTCCCTAAACTTGGGGTTATTTTTCTTCTTTCTTTTTTTAGTATTTAAATACACTGATTCCATCATAAGTGGTCTCCCTTATGATTCTATATGTTTTATTTTTACATGCTTAAAATAGTTCTCTGAGAAAGAAGTCTATAAGATGACACATACTGCCAAAGGGACCCATGACACACAAAAAAAGATAAGAATCCCTGTGGAGTCATATTGCAGTCCTAAGTCCCATAACCAAAGTCTTGGGAAAACTGATGAGATCAAACTTGCCTCCTTGATTAAGATATCCAGGTCATATAATGTATTACCCATACTTTATTTATGCAGAGATACCTAAAGTTACACATTTATTATTGGTTCCTTTCTTTGATTTGGTTTATAAAATATCTATTCCATTTTGTAAGATTGACAAGGAAACATGTTGTAATGTGAGCAAAATTTAAAAAAAAATAAAAACAGTGAAAAAATAAGTACCATCTTAATGCTGTACTTTCAGATTTTCAAAAGTGACCAATTAGCTTCCTAAAGGGAATCTCTACTAACTAACTCAAGAGAATCCTCCCAGGCTTTGGGTTCTTCAGTGTTTTGTCCTTGCCAATCCTAATGACTTCTGGGTGTGTCAAAGATCTGCCTGTTGGTCTTGGTGCTTTCTGCATGGCCATAATAAAGAATCTAGTGAGAAACATATCATAGATGCTCTGGACCACCAAACAAAAATAGTCCTTACCACTGAACTTTGAATGGTGTGAGAGCCTAATTCTGGAAAATCAGGTATGAAATTGAAGACTGCAATTACGGAGGTATGAGTCCTAGAAAATATACGTAAAGGAAAAAGAAAATATAGCTGAGGGCACTCTGCTCTCCTTTAGATAGGTACTCAGCACTCAAGCTCTCCTTATTTCACAGGATGTATTACCCTAAGGGGTGGGAAAGGAGAACCTTCAAGATATGAGGGAAGGGAGTCAGGCCTTCTTACTAAAGTTTCAACAAAAAGAATTGTTCAATTAATCTGTCTTTGGATTTCAAGAATCAAAGTGTGCATGCGGCTAAAATCCTGTGGTCATATATGTTTTGAGCATTGTTTTAAAACTTTGGGAATTGGGAAGTGGGGGAGAAGAGAAGTGAAAACAAAAACAGGCCTTGTTATTCCTGTCTATTAAAACAATCTCTTGAAAATCTTCCTCTCATAACACGGGGATATCAGAAATGCAAGTGTTTCCTCTTTTTTCCTTTTACCCCAGTCTAGATAGAAGATAAAAAAAAAACAGGAGGACCCCAAGATTCTAACTTTTGGGTCCTGCAAACCCAGATGTGTGAGTATCTCTCCTCAATCTGCTTGCTTATATAATGGCTCCACCTTTATGGCGATATAGACTACAGATGCCAAACTCTGGCTGGGGACCACTGCAGCCTGAACCAGATTGAAAAGTAATTGGGAAATATTTAACGAAATAAATAAAAATACAATAGACCACAGATACTGTTAACACGTGGTTTTCTAAGCCAATATTTGGTCAGCATTCCTTTTGTATGGTTTCATAGGCTTAATTTCTAATTCAGTTTGACTTCACTATTTAGACTCCAGCACCCCTTTCAAGCAAGGTCTTCATTGACAAAGCAGAGCAGGGGCCAGAAATGTGGATGGATTTGATAGTTATTTTGCATGTTGTTGTTCAGTCATTTCAATCATGTCTGATGCTTCATGATCCCATTTGGGGTTTCTCTGGCAGAGTTACTGGAGTCATTTGCCATTTCCTTCTCTAATTCATTTTACAAATGAGGAAATAATGGTTAAATGACTTGCCTAGGGTCACACAGCTAGTAAGTGTCTGAGGCCTGATTTGAACTCAGGAAGAGGAGTCTTCTTGACTTCAGACCCAATACTCTATCCACTGTGACACACTGCTGCATTATTTTGCATGATGTAGCCCCATCAAGTAATTCACAAAGGCATATTCAATACTATAGACTTCTGATTTACTATTATTATTCTGTGTTTCTTTCCACAAAAGATTTATTCTAATGCTTCATCTTGGAATAAAAGTAACCCTTGGTTCTAGAAGATTGTTAGATTCCAGTTCCTATCATAATAAATAGCAAGTAATAAGTGGATAGGGACTACATATGTGATTTCACCAGTACAGGGAGCTCCCAGATGAGGAAATTTCATCTACTTATATACGTCAGCACCTTCTTTGAGACTTAGAGTTTTGGAGAACTGTCTAGAGTAGTGGTGTGAAACTCAAATAGAAAGGGGTCTGCTAAATCATACACAAGGCACCCCATGGGCCATATATGGACTTAGAAAACCATGTATGTTTATCTATTGCTTTTTTAATTGATACATTAGTACATTAAAATCAGAGAGGAACTGCATTTTAATCTTGCTTCTGCCATACTCAGGAGAGTTGTGGGCAGCCTGCAACCAGTAGCTATGGGTTTGACACCCTCCAGGGCACTGAGAGTTTTAAGTGGCTTACTCACAGCCACACAGCCCCAGATATGTCAAAGATAGAATCTAATTCCAGGTCTTCCTGAGTTTGAGGTCAGCCCTGTCTGCATTACATCATACTGCCTCTCAACTAATAAAACTAAGTATAAAATAAGGTGAAATTGATACTCCATTGACTATTTTCTGGAAGGATTTATTATTATTTTGGTTAAATATGTTTATGTTTTTAACATTAGTATAAACTTATTTGGGTCAGAGATTGTTTTATAACCAAAAAAAGCTTTCCTTAAGGATAGAATATTAATTACTGAAATAAAAGAAATATAATAATGTGATTTAAGAAAAAGGCACTGGGTTTTATATCAGAAGACTGGGATTCAAGGCAAGGCTCTGATCCCTTTATGACTCTGAGCAAATCACTTGATCTCTCTGAAGCTGAGCCTTCTCACCTACAAAATGGGAATACTACTACCTCATTATTTTATGTGTCTCTGGTGAGGACCTTTTCAAAAGGAATTTAAACGATAATGTGCTATGGAAATGTAAGCTATTGCTTGAAAAATACCAGGCAATGGTTTAATTTTTGTTATGTTAGATGGATAATAGAAACTAAAATTGCAGACTAGGTTTTACTCCTTTTACCTTCTGAGTTAATCCCATGTTAATTAACTCAATTTGAAACAGGCCAACAATTTCACACGTTTAAAATACATGCTGATTGAATGTATATAGATAGCTTAAAGAATCGTTGAGGGCCAACTAGGTGGCACAGTGGACAGAGTACTGGCCCTGGAGTCAGGAAGACCTAAGTTCAAATCTGGTCTCAGACCAGACACTTGACACTTACTAGCTGTGTGACCTTGGGCAAGTCACTTAACCCCATCGCCTATCAAAAACAAACTAAGAAAAAGACTTGTTGAGTCCATTTTCAAACTCAAGCAACTGACTAGAAAATTTGCAGGATTAAAGTTCCATTTTTCCACTCAATCAGGAAGAATTCCTTTTCATTTGGACAAAGTGCCGCCTTTCGTGTTTCTCTTTGCATATAGCATATAAGCATAAGATTGCCTCCCTTCCCTTCCACAATATCTCTTCAACAATGATCTTTTATCCATTATAGGTCCTGCAGAGCACATGATGAAAATAGGTAATTTCACAAATGTCCAAGAATTTATCCTGGAAGGATTTCCTGCTGCCCAACACCTGGGGAAACCCCTCTTCGTGGTCCACTTGCTTTTGTACTTAGTGTCCATCATGGGAAGCATTGTCATTGTCACTATCACATGGGCTGATCGCTGCCTCCAAACACCCATGTATTTTTTCCTAAGCAATTTCTCCTTCTTGGAAAGCTGCTTTATAACTACTGTTATACCCAAATTGCTAGCAATCTTCCTTTCAGGAATGCAAACAATTTCCTTTGCTGCCTGCCTCACCCAAAGCTTTTTCTTTCTGTTTTTGGGGTCAACATGCTTCTTCCTTTTGGCTGTGATGTCCCTGGATAGGTATATGGCAATCTGTAACCCTCTGCATTACCACAGTATCATGAACATGAGGATCTGTTTCCTCTTAGTTTTATCCTGCTATGCTTTGGGTTTCATATTAATCATTGGCCTAATCCTAATGGTTTCTCGATTATCTTTCTGTGGCCTTAATGTCATCAACCATTTCTTCTGTGACTTAGGTCATCTGGTGCATCTTTCATGTTCTGATACCAGTACTACTGAATCATTAACCTTTCTTCTTTCCATAGTTATCATCCTATCTTCCCTCACCATAACAGTCATATCATACATCAATATAATAACTACGATAATTAATCTCCCATCTGCCAAAGAGAGACAGAAAGCCTTTTCCACCTGTTCTTCCCACCTCATTGTCCTTTTTCTGACATATGGAAGTTGTGTTTTTATATATGTGAAACCAAAGCAGTCTGACAGACTAGAAGCCAACAAAGAGGCAGCACTTATGAACACTGTGATCACCCCTTTGCTGAATCCTTTCATTTATACACTACGAAATAAGCAAGTCAAAAAGGCCTTGAGAGATGCTTTATACAGAATGAAATCCACAAGACAGTCAATTTTAGATTTGGAAAGAGACTTAACGTCATTTAAGACAAGCTGATACAGAAGTCCTCCTCCACATAATCCTGGGTCAGGGCAGCTAGATGGTGCAGTGGATAGAGCACCAGCCCTGGAGTCAGGAGGACCTGAGTTCAAATATGGCCTCAGATACATGATACTCACTAGCTGTGTGACCCTGGGCAAATCACTTAACCCAATTGCCTTGCAAGGCAAAAAAAAAACAGAATGATCACATAATCCTAGGTCAGAGATCCCCTGTACTCTTCCTAAAAAGTGAAAAATATCTCACACCTTCCCTGCATGGCTAATTCCATTTTGGGACACTTTAATCCTTGTAATATTCCTTATATGCCCTCGTGAATCTTTCACTTGTTTTGAGTTTTGCCTTTAGAATCTATTCTGAATAAGTATCATTCTTCCATATAAGGGGCCATTATTGATTGAATACTCTTCCCTTCGTTAAGTTAGACATCTAACTTAGCCAGGGAAGCCAAGAGCCAAATGAGAAAAGGGAGAGGTCTTTCCAAACTTTTGTTGTCATCATGTAATTTTCAAATCCTTCACTGAGGCTATAATTTTCTAACTAGCCAAGGCAATTATGATGGCCAATGGATTCATTCACTTATAGCCAATCTGTTGAAGGTGAGCATCTTCATAATATTTTTTAAGATGATTCTTGGACAGCACTCCATTTGCTTCTAGGACCATACTCAAAATATTTCAAGCTTCTGCAATATACCAGAGTTTATGCTTTACTAACTTAGTCAAACAATAGCGAGATCACTTCAATGCTATGATGAGGCAACAGACTAGAATATCCTTCTTAAAATGCGGACTTCAAGATTTAAGCAAATGATAAAGAAGTGATAAGTTCAGCAGAATTGCCACCTCCATTCATCTGGGTACACATTTCTACTGTTATGTAGTAGCCTGTGTTCCCATTTACTTTTTATTGCTTACTTGATTTTTAAAAAGAGTATACTATTTGTCACCAAAAATAAATATTTAAAATATTCAAGTAAAACAAGTTATACAGTTTAAAACCAGAAATTGCAAATTCTTATTTTTTCCATTTGTCAATATGAAACTTTTATTTCATTGTTATAGTAAATTCCTAGAAAGAAAATGTCCACTACTGGGGCAGGTCAGCATCTTCTCTGCCACTGATAATTGCCTAGAGCTCTGAGAGGTTGAGTGACTTTACCAAGGGAACACTGCCAGCATGTGTCAGGTTCTAGCCTTGAAGCCAGATTTTGACTTTGAGGCCAGCCTTCTGCTTTTGCATATATATTGATTTTAACAAAAGAGTAACAAAAATAGTTTTGTTTTCTTCAGTGTCCTCTTCCCTTCTCTTTTCTTTTTCTGTCATTTTTATGGATTGTGGCTGTTATTGATAGTTTTTTATTATTTTACAGAGTTTTGACAATGTGTAAATGACTGTTTGGACTGTCCTTTCTTCCCTCTGGATTTCTTCAGTATTTCTTTATTTCTTTGGATTCTTCCTATTTGTTACTCTATCGTATACAAAACTATTATGTTCATATAATATTATTTATTCGTCATTCTCTGATCATTGTGCATATTGCTTGCTGCCAGCTGTTTAATAACACAATAAAAATCCTACAGATATTTTATACAAATAAATCTGCCTTTTTCCTTTCTATAATATTCTTAGAATACTGTGCTAGTAATTAGATTCCTAGGCCAAAGATCTGAATAATTTTGTAACTCTTACTGCATATCACCATTTGTCAGTAACTTGCACAAAGTAGGTGCATCATAAACAGTTTTGCATTGAATTAAACATTGCTTTTCAAAATGGAAGCACAAATTTACAAATCTACAATTAAAACAATAGTCTGCCCATTGCTCTGTAGTATTTCCAATATTGAATTTTATCTATTTTAACATCACTTACTAATTTAATCAATATAATAAATACCTCAGAGGTATTTTAATGTTGAATTCTACTATTATTAAAGAGTGCTGAACAATCTTCAGGTAGTTTTTGAAAATTTATGTCCTTGGGGACAGCTGGGTGGTGCAATGGATAGAGCACCAGCCCTGAAGTCAGGAGAACTGAGTTCAAATCTGACCTCAGACCAAACACTTGACACTGTGTGACCCTGAGCAAGTCACTTAGCCCCAATTGCCAAAAATGAAAATTTATGTCCTTTAAGAATTACAGATTAATATCAACTGTCTTTTGCAGGATGAATCCTACTCATAAACTTGTCATGTATAGATTTCCAGTATCACACTTCATTTAAATGTATAATAAAATGTTTTCCCAATATTTTTGTTCCCTTTTCTGTTGGGTGCACTGCTTTTTAGGTGCAAAATATATTTTTATATTATCAAATGCATGTTTTCTCTACTATAATTTCTTTTCTTCATTGAATTCATGAGGAGATTCCTCCTTTTTCTGTACCTCATTAGCAGGTATGATGTTAATAAAGGTCTAGCAAAGAAGACAGAGAGGGAATGGCCACATAGCTAAAAGGAGAAATTGAAGAGATTAGTGTCACAAAAACCTAGAAACTAGAAAAGAGAAGAGGGTGGTCATCAGTATTCAAAGGCTGCAGAGATGTCAAGAAGGATGAGAACTGAGAAAAGGTCCTTGGATTTAGAAATTTAAGGGACCATCAGTAACTTTAGAGAGAGAGAGTTTCAGTGAAATGATGAAGTTGAAAGTCAAACCGTAAAAAGTAAGAAGCTAGAAAGGAATGGAAGAGAATGCACTCATCTTAGACAATATTTTAAGGAGTGTGGCCACAAAAGAGAGAGAGGAAATATAGCTAGAAGGGATGGAGGAATCAAGTGAGGATGTTTTGAAGAAGGGGATAAATGGGCATATCTTCTCCAAAGGCCTAGTGATTAGAAAATGCTATCCACAAAGAAGAAATAAGTTTGAGTGCAGATCAAAGCATTCTATTTGCTATTTTTTTTCCTTCTGTTGTGTTTTGTTTCCTCTTTCTGGTGGTTCCTCCTATTGATTCTAATTCTTATTTACAATATCACTAATGTAGAAATGTGTTTAATAGGAATGTATACGGATAGCCTATATCAGATTGTGCACTGTTTTGGAGAGGGAGGTGTGGAGGGAGGGGGAGAAAAATTTAAAACTAAAAAGCTTATGGAAGTGAGTGTTGATAATTCAAAATAAATTAATTTAAAAAAAAAAGAAATGGGCATGTCTATGGGAAACAGCCACTAGTCAAGGAATGATTGAATATTGGTCAGAGAGTAGGTGTAATAGGGCAATCTGCTAGAGAAGATGTGAGGAAATTTAATCTCTTGTGTATGTAGAGGAGTTTGCCTTGGCAAATAGAAGGCCTGCCTTTTCATGTGAGAAAGGAGTGAAGGAAAAGATAGCAGCATAAGGTATCCCACCCAATGTGAGATAAGGAATAGGAGAGTGTGAGAAGATCATGATATGTTACTGAGAAGGGACATAATTGCTTAAAGAATCACAAGTGAAATGGTTTATTACTCACAGGGATGCAAGCATGCTGCTCCCCAGCCACATAGGTGCACAAATAGTGGCTTGAGTATACAGTGGGACACATACCCTGATGGAGAAGCCAAATTTCTGGGTCTCTGTTCTTGAATCTGATTGTTATTGCTGGGGAAATTCACAAGGAATTAGTGAGTGGGAGACCTTATGGGTAGTCAGTCAGTGAGTAGCCTGGTTTGTGATTGCCTCCTTATCAAACACTAGGGCATTGTGATTAGGAAAACAATTGTTAACCTTCCATACCTGATTGGGTGAAGTTTGCTAAATTGAATATGATCACTACAGCTTTTCATTCCTTACCTAAATGTGGCTGATTCAAATAGTATTGGGTATATAGGAACTTCCTAATACATAGATGAGTAAATCAGTGGTTAAACATGGAGTCACTTTTGTCAGCTAAAGCCTAGCTAGCCTAGCAACAGGTCAATTCTAACAGTGATAAGAGGGAGATATCTGAAAATGATCTTAATTTTTTTTAATGAAATATGAGGCCAGGTTTTCAGTCAAGGGAAGGGGAAGAGTGAGCTGTGGGAGTCAAGAGAAGGGATGAAAAGGGCTTGAAGAAGCCATTATGGTGAAGGATTTGTTCATAAAGAGTGTTTCTTATAAAAGATATAAAGGACACGTATGATCAGGAAAAAAAAAAGGCTGGTCATGCAGTAAGAGAAAATAACAGATGCCCCCCCCCCAAGTTTTACAGTGGTATAAGATCAGAGGAAGTCCTGCAGTATTCTGGATTGTATTAAGTATTTGAACAAGAGCTGTCTTAATTGTGAAAACATGGAGGGGTTTTTAAGTATTTCAAAGAGCTGTGACTTTGTGTGGAATTAGTCTGTGGAATTAGGTAGCAAAGTGGAGCAGTGGATAGAGTGCCAGGCCTAGAGTTAGGAGGACATGAATTCAAATCTGGTCTCAGACACTTACTGGCTGTGTGACTCTGGGCAAATCATTTCATACTGTTTGCCTCCATTTCCCCATCTGTAAAATAAACTGGAAATTTCAAACCACTCCAATATCTTTGCCAAGAAAACCCAAAATTGGGTGTTGACCACAAGTGAACAACCATGAAGTCTGACCTTACTATACTCACTGTACTGTGCAATGTGTTAAGATGCATCATTAATGAAGAAGTAATTTCATAAACAATAGTGATGGGAAGGTGTTCGTACAGTTGTTAAAGTGAGGAAGGAAGACTATAATTGCTTCTTGAAGTTAAAGTGATGCTTAGCTACTCTGTGTGTGTGTGTGTGTGTGTGTGTGTGTGTGTGTGTGTGTGTGTGTGCATATTGCATTCCTTATAACTATGCAGCATCTCCTTGGAGAAATGTTTCAAAGCTGAAAACATTGCTGACTAGTTTTTAAAAGCTTTAGCAAAAGTTTAATGTGTGTTATATGTGCCAGTGTGGTTTGGACATAGTCAATGTGGCAGCCCCCATAAAGGAAAATCTCATCCAGAAAGACCATTATTAAAAGATGATGTTCAAATGAGATATTTGTAAAGCACTTAGCATAGTGCCTGGCACATAATAGGTGCTTAATAAATGCTTGTTTCCTTCTTCTTCTGAACCATTCTAACTCTTCTTGCAACTGTTCCTTGGTCATATCTGGAGGTTTAGAAGATTATTATAAAACATTACTCTTCCCTGGGGACTTCCTCCCTCCCATAGTATGTGTTCAATGAGTTAGCTCCTTTGCACATTTTTTTTCTATTTCTTTCCTGTAATCAGCATTAGGAATGAACAGGTGAAAGCCCCTTTCTCATTTCTGTCAAACAGGGTTGAAACCAGCCTAGCTGTGCTTGTTCTTGCCCCATCCACAGCCCCAAGTTTTCCTTTACATACCACCATGCCTGGTGCATAAACTTTCCTCCTACCCTGCCTTTAAGTTGTGGAGCTGTCCAGCCTGAACAGTTCTGAATGAAGGAATTTCTATGTAACATGAGTCACTCCAACTACCATGCAGAGCTCAGGGCACAGGGCCAGAACTGGAACCTGGCTCATGTACATAGTTTCTTACTTGCAGCTCAGAGGAACAGAAGGCATTACTTCTAATTCCCATTACTTTTAAGTCAAACAATTACCTTTAAGGAACCGGCCTCATTTTCCTCCTTTGGTTGCTGGTTTTATTATATTATCCAGTGAATTTTTGCCATTGTTGCTGTGAGTAGGAGAGAAGCTTGTACGTAATCACTCAGTCTTCCAACTTGCTAGAACTTCCTATCTTATATAGTTTTAACCACTTTTAAAACAGTTTCCTTGTTATAGAGAAATAATCTAGAGATGTTGTTCTGAAGTTCCTTGTGCAGAGAAGGAGAGGAGGGAACATGTGGAATGGAAACTAAGAAGTATATATTGGGGACCACTTTTCTTCATTGTGCTGGGAAATCTTTCTGGATATACCATGAAAGGGACCCCTTTCCTATTCACTACGTCAATGACCACTTGCTTCTTTTGGTTTGGGGACTCCCTCTTATATACTCAGAGGTTTGTTGGGTTTCTGGCTGGCAGGTGCAGCACAAGTACAAATGAGATGCATGTTCATCATCCTTCATCAGAGAGTAATAGAAAATAAAAGGTTATATGTAAATTATTTTATTTTTGTTTTATTTGTTTCTTTGTTTCTATAAAAAAAATTAGAAATTGAGGGGCATCACATGAACTTAATAGGGGAAGGCCAGGGCAATCTGGAGAAGATCGAAGAGAGTGTTTGGAAAGAAGAATGGACCATGAAAACAGAGGAGAAAGAAGGCAGTTGGAAAAAATAATTCTATCCAAAAGGAATTGCATGGAGAGGGAACAAAGCTACAAAAACATTAGAAGTTAGGGATGGATACGTAGGCCTTTTTCCACCTATTAAAGAGATGGAGGTTAGTCAAGAAAAGGTTGCATTCAAAATATTATCTCTGGACTTTAATCCTTACAGCAGTGATACAATTCAATTTGAGATAAATTCCCTAGTAAATTATGTCTCTTCTAATTTATAAAATATTGGCAGAAGAGCATGTGAAAAACTGGCAGCAAACACAACCCTAACCAATGAAAATGCAAAGCACAACCTTCTAGCTACAATTTCTGGTCTCCAAAAGTGATTAATTAACTGACTCAAAGAATACTCACTGACTTTAGTTTCTACCAGTCTTTAGCTCCTCTCAATCACTCCCAGATAAATTTCATCTGGGTCTGCCTTACAGTAAAAGTGCTTTCTTCTGGGCCACAATATATAATCCAGTAAGGAATAAATCACAAATATTAGTCTTTCTCAATATGGAAGGATGTTCATCTCTGAAAACAGCGCTAAGAGAATAAAACTCTGGAAAAAATGGGATATGATAATAGTGACTGTAATAAAATTAGGTGTTAGAGACACCATGCAAAAAGAGAAAGGAAGGCTTCCGAGAGCCAAGACGGTGGAGTGAAAATGTAGTCACTCTCACTCTCCCCTATCAACCTCTGAAAACCCAGAAAATATCACCCCAGAAAAAAACCCTGGAACACCTGAACTAGAAGAAAGAAGGGGAGCAGCAGTGCAGCAGCCCAGCAAATGGGTCTCCCAGTGCCTCAGCAAAAATAAGGGAGGCAGAACTACAAGGGGCCCCAGGCATAAGTACTGAGCATTCATCTGAAAGGAGGTGAAGAAAACAACCTAAAGGCTTCCTAAAGCCCCGGCCTTGCTGATTCCAACCCAACACAGGTGAGCTGTAGGAGCCCTGAAGCCTCCAATTGTGAAGAAATCCTGAAGCCCAGGTGGTAGAGCAGGCAAACACCAACACCTGGACCTCTGAGTGCCTCAGTGAGGGCAGGGGGATCTGGTGGAAACCAGCTCAGAAAACCACCAGGAGCCTCTGCACTCCACAAAGGAATCTCCCAGTGCATTAGCAGAAACGAGGGAGACAACACTGCAGGGGGCCCCAGGCAGATAAACACCCTGCAGCACCCATCTAAAAGGAGCTGAAGAAAGCTAAAGGAAAGGAAAAGCAGGCAACCTAGAATTGCCTGAAAGTTCCAGCCTTGCTGATTCCAGCCCAACACGAGGTAAGCTGCCAGAAACCTACAGCCTCCAATTCCAGCATAAGAGGCCCCAGCACACAAAGCCAGTGACCAAGACCTAGGCTCCCAACAAAGAAGCTTGGGTCAGTACCCTCTGTTCCCCAGCAGGAGAGCTCAATCTCTTTAAAGGCCAGGGAATAAAGAAACACCATGAGTAAAAAGAAATGTACCATAGATTCATATTATGAGAAGAGTGAAGATCAAGACAGAAATTCTGAAGAGGACAACATTGTCAACAAACCCACATCTGCAACAACAAAAGGGAATATGAACTGGTCTGAAGCCCAAAAAGCCTTCTTAGAAGAGCTCAAGAAGGATTTTAATAGTCAAATGAGAGAGGTAAAGAGTCCTTCAAAAATACAATTGGCCAATTGGAAAAAAAATACACTGAAGAAAACAAGTCCCTAAAAAACACAATTGGCCAATTGAAGAAGGACAAAAACTAACAGAAGAAAGAAATCTGTTAAAAACTAGAATTGGACAAATGGAAACTAATGTCTCTATGACAGAGCAAGAATCAGTCAAACAGAAACAAAAAAATGAAAAAATAGATGAAAATGTAAAATACCTCATCAGTAAAGCAACAGACCTGGAAAATCAACTCAGGAGAGTCAATTTAAAAATTATTGGACTACCTGACAATCATGATGAAAAAAAGAGCCTGGACAGTATCTTTCAGGAAATCATAAAGGAAAACTGCCCAGAAGTCCTAGAACCAGAAGGGAAAATAACCATAGAAAGAATCCACCATCACCACCTGAAAGAGATCCCAAATTGACAATGCCAAGGAAATATAGCAAAATTCCAAAATTACCAGATGAAAGAGAAGGTGCTGCAAGCAGCCAGAAAGAAAAATTTAAATATCATGGAACCACAGTCAGGATTACACAGGACCTTGCAGCTTCTACATTAAAAGACAGGGCATGGAACATGATATTCTAAGGCAAAGGAGCTTGGAATGCAGCCAAGGATCAATTACCCAGCAAAAATGAGCATCATTTTTCAAGAGGAGGTGGATATTCAACGAAATAGGAGACTTCCAAACTTTCCTGATAAAAAGACCAGAGCTCAACAAAAAATTTGATCTTCAAGTACAGGACTCAAGAAGGACTTAAAAAGGTAAATGGGACAGAAGGATACAATATGTTGTTAATGGGGGGGCTGTTTAAACCCCTACAATGGGAATATGAGACTTGCAACCCTTGAGAACTGTATTGTTATTACACCTTGTTAAAGGAGTGTACATAAAAGGGTAGATATTAGTTGACTTTGATGTAATGATAAAATAAAATCTAATCAAGTGGGTTAAATGGATCCAAATAAGTGGATCAATCTGATCTTAGAAAATGTACTGAGAAAGGAGGAGGCAGACAAGGGTAAATTACATTACAGGAAAAGACACAAAATCCTATTACAGCAGAGGGAAAGAAGGGGGGGAGCATTGTTTGAACCTTACTCTCATCAGATTTGGCTCAAGAAGGGCATAATATAATCAGTTAGGTATAGAAATCTAACTTGCCCTATAGGCAGTAGGAGGGAAAAGGGGAAAGAAAAGGGAGGGGGAAAGAAAGGGAGGGGAAAGAAGGGAGGGAAGCAGCAGTAAGACTAAAGGGGAAGAAAAGGGAAAGGATAATACAAGGGGGGAGGGACTGAAGGAGGCGGTGGTCAAAAGCAAAACACTAGTGAAGGGGGAAAGGAAAAAGGAGAAAGAAAAGCATAAATGGGGGAAAAGGATGGAGAAAAAGACACAGATAGTAATCATAACTGTGAATGTGAATGGGATGAACTCTCCCATAAAACGGAAATGGATTGCAGAATGGATTAAAAACCATAATCCTACAATATGTTGTTTACAGGAAACACATTTGAAAAAGAGTGACACATACAGGGTAAAGGTAAAAGGCTGGAGCAGAATATATTATGTCAGCTGAAGTAAAAAAAGCAGGGGTAGCAATCCTGATCTCAGACAAAGCAAAAGCAAAAATAGATCTAATCAAAAGAGATAAGGAAGGAAACTACATCCTGCTAAAAGGCACCATAGACAATGAAGTAATATCATTACTAAACATATATGCACCAAATGGTATAGCATCCAAATTCTTACAGGAGAAGTTCAGGGAGTTACAGGAAGAAATAGACAGCAAAACTATACTAGTGGGGGACCTGAACCTCCCCCTCTGCACTAGATAAGTCTAACCACAAAATAAACAAGAAAGAAGTTAAGGAGGTGAATAGAACATTAGAAAAGTTAGGTATGATAGACCTCTGGAGAAAACTGAATGGGGATAGAAAGGAATATACTTTTTTCTCAGCAGTACATGGCACATACACAAAAATTGACCATGTACTAGGGCATAAAAACCTCACAATCCAATGCAGAAAGGCAGAAATATTAAATGCATCCTTTTCAGATCATGATGCAATAAAAATTATATGTAATAAAGGGCCATGGAAAGATAGACTAAAAAATAATTGGAAACTAAATAATCTAATCCTAAAAAATGATTGGGTCAAACAACAAATCATAGAAACAATCAATAATTTCATTCAAGAGAATGACAATAATGAGACAACATACCAAAACCTATGGGATGCAGCAAAGCAGTTCTTAGGGGAAGTTTTATATCTCTAAATGCTTACATAAATAAAATAGAAAAAGAGGAGATTAATGAATTGGGCATACAACTAAAAAAACTAGAAAAAGAACAAATTAAAAATCCTCAACTAAACACCAAATTAGAAATATTGAAAACCAAAGGAAAAATTAATAAAATTGAAATTAAGAAAACTATTGAACTAATAAATAAAACTAAGAGCTGGTTTTATGAAAAAACCAATAAAATAGATAAGCCTTTGGTTAATTTAATTAAAAAAAAGAAAGAAGAAAACCAAATTACTAGTATCAAGAATGAAAAGGCGAAGCTACCACCAAGGAAGAGGAAATTAAAACAATAATTAGGAATTATTTTGCCCAACTATATGCCAACAAATTTGACAATCTTAGTGAAATGGATACATATTTACAAAATATAAATTGCCCAGATTAACCGAAGAGGAAGTAAAATACTTAAATAACCCCATCTCAGAAAAAGAAATTGAACAAGCCATTGATGAACTCCCTAGGAAAAAATCTCCAGGGCCAGATGGATTTACATGCGAATTCTATCAAACATTTAAAGAACAATTAATTCCAATACTATATAGACTATTTGGGAAAATAGGTGAAGAAGGAGTCTTACCAAATTCTTTTTATGATACAAATATGGTGTTGATACCTAAACCAGGAAGAGTCAAAATAGAGAAAGAAAATTATAGACCAATTTCTCTAATGAATATAGATGCAAAAATTTTAAACAAAATACTAGCAAGTAGATTGCAGCAACTTATCACAAGAATAATACACTATGACCAGGTAGGATTTATACCAGGAATGCAGGGTTGGTTCAATATTAGGAAAACTATCAGCATCATTGAGCATATCAACAACAAAACCAACAGAAACCACATGATCATCTCAATAGATGCAGAAAAAGCTTTTGATAAAATACAACACCCATTCCTATTAAAAACACTAGAAAGCATAGGTATAAATGGAGTCTTCCTTAAAATAATAAATAGCATTATCTAAAACCTTCAGCAAGCATTATATGTAATGGGGACAGGCTAGAAGCATTTCCAATAAGATCGGGGTGAAACAAGGATGTCCATTATCACCACTGTTATTCAATATTGTACTGGAAACCTTAGCTTTAGCAATAAGAGAAGAAAAAGAAATTGAAGGCATTAGAATAGGCAAAGAAGAAACAAAGCTATCACTCTTTGCAGATGACATGATGATATACTTAGAGAATCCTAGAGAATCAAGTAAAAAACTACTTGAAATAATAAACAACTTTAGCAAAGTTGCAGGCTATAAAATAAACCCACATAAATCATCAGCATTTCTATATATTACCAACAAAGCCCAACAGCAAGAGATAGAAAGAGAAATCCCATTTAAACTTACTGTAGACATTATAAAATATTTAGGAGTCTACCTCCGAAAAAACCCAGGAACTCTATGAACACAATTACAAAACACTTTTCACACAAATAAAATCAGATCTAAATAATTGGAAAAACATCAGTTGCTCATGGGTAGGCCAGCTAATATAATAAAAATGACAATCCTACCTAAGCTAATTTACTTATTCAGTGCCATACCATTCAAACTACTAAAACATTATTTTATAGAGTTAGAAAAAAATAATAAGAAGATTCATTTGGAAGAACAAAAGGTCCAGAATATCAAAGGAACTAATGAAAAGAAATGCAGAGGAAGGTGGCCTAGCAATTCCAGATCTTAAATTGTATTATAAAGCAGCAATCATCAAAACTGCTTGGTACTGGCTAAGAAATAGGGAGGTGGATCAGTGGAATAGGTTAAATATGCAAGACACAGTAGTCAATGACTATAGTCTATTATTTGATAAACCCAAAGACCCCAGCTTCTGGGATAAGAACCCACTCTTTGAAAAAAACTGCTGGGAAAACTGGAAAAGAGTATGGCAGAAACTAGGCATAGACCCAAATCTCACACCATATACCAAAATAAAGTCAAAATGGGTTCATGACTTAGATATAAAGGCTGATACCATAAGTAAACTGGGAGAACAAGGAATAGTTTACCTATCAGATCTATGGAGAACAGAAGAATTCATGACCAAACAGGAGATAGAGAACATTATGAAAAGCAAAATGGATAATTTTGATTACATTAAATTGAAAAGTTTTTGCACAAACAAAGCCAATGCAACTAAGATTAGAAGGAAGGTAGAAAATTGGGAAAGAATTTTTACAACCAGTCTCTCTGATAAAGGCCTCATTTCTAAAATATATAGAGAATTAAGACAAATTTATAAGAACACAAGCCATTCCCCAATTGATAAATGGTCAAAGGATATGAACAGACAGTTCTCAGATGAAGAAATTAAAGCCATCTATAGTCATATGAAAAAATGCTCTAAATCGTTATTGATTAGAGAAATGCAAATCAAAACAACTCTGAGGTACCACATCACACCTATCAGATTGGCCAACATGACAAAACAGGAAAATGATAAATGTTGGAGAAGATGTGGGAAAATTGGAACACTAATGCATTGTTGGTGGAGTTGTGAAATGATCCAACCATTTTGGAGAACAATTTGGAACTATGCCCAAAGGGCTACAAAAATGTGCATACCCTTTGATCCAGCAATAGCACTTCTAGGGCTATATCCCAAAGAGATCAAACAAATGGGAAAAGGACCCACATGTACAAAAATATTCATAGCAGCTCTTTTTGTGGTGGCAAAGAATTGGAAATTGAGAGGATGCCCATCAATTGGGGAATGGCTGAGCAAGTTGTGGTATATGAATGTAATGGAATACTATTGTGCTATAAGAAATGATGAACAGGCTGACTTCAGAAAAACCTGGAAAGACTTATATGGTCTGATGCTGAGTGAAGTGAGCAGAACCAAGAGGACTTTGTACACAATAACAGCCACGTTATGCAATGACTAAGATTGTTAAAATGAACCCTTCTCAGCATTACGAGGATCTAAGACATCTCCAGAGGCCTCGGATGGAAAATGCTGTCCACATCCAAAGAAAGAACTATGGAATTCGAATTGCTATCACTTATTTTTCTCTTCTGTTGAGTTTTGTTTCTTCTTTCTGATGGTTCCTCCTATTGGTTTTAATTTTTACTTACAACTTCACTAATGTGAAAATATGTTTAATGGGTATGTAAATGTAAAGCCTATATCAGATTGTGCGCCGTCTTGGGGAGGGTGGGGGGAAGGAAGGAGGAGAAAAATTTTCAACTCAAAAGCATATGGAAGTGATTGTTGATAAATCAAAATAATAAGAAACAAGAAAAAAAGAAAGGAAGTCTAAACAGCAGAATTCTATCTTCCTTGTGATAAGGACACAGCAGACATGGTCTCTTCATTTCAAATCAGGCAAGAGATGGACAGGCAAGACACTGAGCAGGTAGGACAAAGCATTTAGGATGTTGGGAGAGAGAAGACAGTCTTTTTCAGTTATGATTCCAAAAATTCTAACCATTTCATCTGTTTGGGGGTTTCCAGAGACAAAGTTTTCATATGGTTATACTCTTGTGATTCTGTTCTCCTCCAAGGCCATGGAAAGCCTTGGACTTATAGAGAATCTCTCTCTCCTCTCCTCTCCTCTCCTCTCCTCTCCTCTCCTCTCCTCTCCTCTCCTCTCCTCTCCTCTCCTCTCCTCTCCTCTCCTCTCCCCTCCCTTCTTCTTCTTCTTCTTCTTCTTCTTCTTCTTCTTCTTCTTCTTCTCTTCTTCTTCTTCTTTCTTCTTTTCTTCTTCTTCTCCTTCTTCTTCTCCTTCTCCTCTCTCTCTCTCTCTCTCTCTCTCTCTCTCTCCCCCTCTTTCTCTATCTCTCTGTCTCTGTTTCTCTCTCACTGTGTGTCTCTGTCTGTCTGTCTGTCTGTCTCTCTCTCTCTCTCTCACACACACACACACACACACAGACAGCTTTCTCAATTTGAGCTGTATGGTGTCAGAATGACATGGGGCACTTGAAAAGCAAATGTTAGCTGTTTTTGCCTTTTTCCTCAGCCTAGAACAAGCACTGATTTGGCCGAAGATGAAAGCAGCAGGACAGCTGACTCAGTTCTTACTCCTCCAACCTCCCTGCCTTTGTGTGAGCACCTGATTACAGATTCAAAGCTCTACTGCTTCTATCAGTGTATACTAAAGTAAAGACAAAATCTACTTTTAAGCTAGGACTTCACAGGCAAACATATTGGGAGCAATTGATGTTCATTAAATAGCTCAGAGATACAACTCAAACTGAGCCATTCCTAGCCACTTTATCACTCCAAATTAAATGTTAATATAATGTGCCCAGGATAGTGCAATGAAGAGAGAGATGAACTCTGGGCCAGGAAAACCTGGGCCGAAGTCTCACTTTACTAAATACTGACTGTTATGGGCAAATCACAAAACCTCTTCGAGCTCTGGGTAGTCTAAGACTCTAAGTTGCAGAGTAGGTGCTGATCTGCATTGATAGGGTTTTCTTCAATATGGCTTTCCTAAATCAATGGAATTACAGATCCAGACCTTATACCATAACATGGACAAAGATAAAAAAGGGAAAAATTAGAGTTAAAAGAGCATCTATTTGATAGACAATATACGGTCAGACTATTTCTAGCATTGCTTCTCCTTCTGTATCACATATTGTAAAAATGTATGGTAACTTCCCTACAAACTTCCCATCTAGTACTTCCTTCCCTACTTCCTCCTTACAACAGTCTTTCCTTGCTTTTTCCCTTCCTTCTTTTTTCCTTCCCTCCTTCCTTCAATCCTTGATATTCTTGCTATTTCTGGCCATTTCCAGTTGTCCTGATCTATATCTGGCCACTGGACCCATATGGCTCTGGAGGAGAAAGTGAAGTTGGTGACTTTTCACAGCCCTCCCTCACTCAAATCCAATCCAATTGCAAGTCATGTCATCATCACCCTGAGGTCATGGTCCTCTTTGAGAACAAAGGACAAACCATATTTACATTGTTGTAGTAGTCTTCATATACGTTTTTTATTTGGTTCTGCTCATTTCACTTTTCATTAGTTTATATGTCTTTCTACCCCTCTCTGCTTTAAGGAAGGTATTATACCTTGTGAAATTACATTACATGGCACATTATGAGAAAAATAGCCTCAGATTGTGGAAGATTGTGGAGTTCCTCTGGGAAGCTTTTTTTTGAGTAGAAAATACTTTATTTTTTAATATAAATTTATTTATTTTTACTTTTCAACATTTACTTTCACAAGATTTTGAATTCCAAATTTTCACCCCATCTCACCCCTCCCCCACCCCAAGATGGCATGCATTCTGAATACCCCTTCCCTTAGTCTGCCTTCTCTTCTATCTCTCCCCCCCTTCTCTTATCCCCTTCCCCTTCTATTTTCCTGTAGGGCAGGATAGGCTTCTGTACCCCATTTCCTGTATTTCTTATTTCCCAGTTGCATGTGAAAACTTTTTTTTAAACATATGTTTTTAAAACTTTGGTTCCAAATTTTCTCCCTTCCTCCCTCCACACCCACCCTCATTGAAAAGGCAAGCAACTCAATATAGGTTATACATGTCCAGTCATGCAAAACACTTCCATAGTAGACATGTTGTGAAAAACTCACTCTATTTCTCTCAATCTTATCCTGCCCCCCATTTATTCTATTCTTTCTTTTGACCCTGTCCCTCCTCAGAAGTATTTGCTTCTGATTACCCTTTCCCAATCTGCCCTCCTCTTATCATCTGCTCTCTTTTTCTCCCCCTATTTTCCTGTAGGGTAAGACAGATTTCCATACCCAATGAATGTGTATGTTATTCCCTCCTTAAGCCAAATCCTATGAGAATAAGATTCCCTCATTCCCTCTCACCTTCCCCGTTTCCCCTCCACTGTAAGAGTCTTTTCTTTTCTGTTTTTTTGTGAGATAATTTACCCCATTCTACCTCTCCCTTTCTTCTTCTCCTAGTATAATCCTCTCTCATCCCTTAATTTTATTCTCCAGATATGACCCCTTAATCTTCAACTCACCCTGCCTCTATCTATCTATCTATCTATCTATCTATCTATCTACATACATATAATTTTTTCCTCCAACTACCCTAATAACAAAGGTCTCATGAGTTATAAATATCATCTTTCATGCAGGAATGTAAACAGTTCAACTTAATAAGTCTCTTATGATTTCTCTTTCCTGTTTACCTCTTCATGTTCCACTGAGTCTTGTATTTGAAAGTCAAATTTTCTATTCAGCTCTGGTCTTTTCATCAAGAATGCTTGAAAGTCCTCTATTTCACTGAATGACCATTTTCCCCTGAAGGATTATACTCAGTTTTGCTGGGTAGGTGATTCTTGGTTGTAATCCTATCTCCTTTGCCCTCTGGAATATTATATTCCATGCCCTGAGGTCCTTTAATGTAGAAGCTGCTAAATCTTGTGTTATCCTGATTGTGTTTCCACAATACTTGAATTGTTTCTTTCTGGCAGCTTGTAATATTTTCTCCTTGACCTGGGAACTCTGGAATTTGGCTACAATATTCCTAGGAGTTTTCCTTTGGGGATCTCTTTCAGGAGGAGATCTGTGGATTCTTTCAATTTCTATTTTGCCTCTGGTTCTAAAATATCAGGGCAGTTTTCCTTGATAATTTCTTGAAAGATGATGTCTAGGCTCTTTTTTTGATCATGGCTTTCAGATAGTCCAATAATTTTTAAATTCTCTCTCCTGGATCTATTTTCCAGGTCAGTTGTTTTTCCAATGAGATATTTCACATTGTTTTCTATTTTTCATTCTTTTGGATTTGTTTTACAGTGTCTTGATTTCTCATAAAGTCACTAGCTTCCAATTGCTCTATTCTAATTTTTAAGGAAGTATTTTCTTCAGTAATCTTTTGGACTTCCTTTTCCATTTGGCCAATTTTGCTTTTTAGGGCATTCTTCTCCTCACTGGCTTTTTGGACCTCTTTTGCCATTTGGGTTAGGCTATTTTTTAAGGTGTTATTTTCTTCAGTATTTTTTTGGGTCTCCTTTAGCAAGCTGTTGACTTGTTTTTCATGATTTTCTTGCATCACTCTCATTTCTCTTCCCAGTTTTTCCTCTACTTCTCTTACTTGCTTCTCAAAATCCCTTTTGAGCTCTTCCAAGGCCTGGGACTGATTCATATTTTTCTTGGAGGCTTTGGATGTAGGAGCTTTGACTTTGTTGTCTTCTTCTGGTTGTATGTTTTGATCTTCTTTTTCACCAAAGTAAGATAATATAGTCTGACTCTTTTTGTGCTGCTTGCTCATGATCCCAGCCAATTACTTGAGTTTTAAACTCTTTGTTAAGGTAAGAGTCTGCTTCCAATGTGGAGAATGTATTGTCCCAAGCTTCGGGGTTTTGTATGTTTTCAGAGATACTTATAGGGACCTGTAAATTTTCAATTCTTCCAAGATGGTATGATAAGGGGTGAGGTGTTTACTCCTTTCCTGGCCTGTGCTCTTGTCTATTAATGACCACAAGCACTCCTTTCTGTCCTGATACTGTGAGGAGGGTTTTCTCTGTTCCGCCACTACAAGCTTCACCACACCAGGGCTCCTCCTCGCCCCAGGACCGCCACCCAGAACTGTGACCAAGATCCAAGCACTTGCAAAGCAAGAGATTCCTTCATCAGAACTGGCAAAGAAATCCCTGCAATCCCCCTCTGATCAGTCACTGGATTCCCCCTCAGTCTGTAGGCCAGAAACTCAGGAGGCAGCCCCAGTCCTGGGCCGTGCTCGGGGAAAGGAGGTGAGACCCTGCGCTTCTCTCAGCACCGCAGAAACAGACTTTTCCCACTAATCTTCTAAGTTGTCTTTGGTGTTCCTGGGTTGATAGGTGTGGAATCCACCACAGCTTCTGGTGATTCAGTCCTCTGAGGCCTGCTCCAGATTTGCTGCGGCCTGCACGCCTATGCCAAACTGTGCTCCTCTCACAGCCCAGCACAATATACCTTTCCAATCAATCATCCAGGTTGTCTTGGGTTGGAAATTTGCTTCACTCTGTCTTTTTGTGGGTTCTGTTGCTTTAGAATTTGTTTAGAGCCATTTTCATAGGTATTTGGAGGGGTTTGGGGGAGAGCTCAAGCAAGTCACCTCTTTCACTCCACCATCTTGGCTCTGCCCCCCCCTTTTTTTAAATAAAATAAGGCCTCATTCAGACAAATGTCAAGGAAACTCCACCAAGGATTATATGTGCCTCCAGAGCTTCTGTCAAAGTCTCTTTGTATGTTCTTTGTGTTCACAGCTTTTAAACTGTACACAATTGGTTTATGTGTAAAGCTGCTAAATTAAATTCTTGGTTCTCGCTTCCCACAGATGTCTGGAAAACAGGTTATCATGAGTTTACAAGACCCTCAAAATAGTAAGGAAATGCAATGACCTTTCTATCATTCTTTCAAGGACAGGTCATTTTGCCGCTATAATACAAATAAAACAAAACACTTCAGCAGAGCAGCAAACTAAGTGTTTCATAAATGTGTGTGGTGTGCTTTTGTTTACTGTGGGGGAAAATACCAAAATATTATTTAGGAAACAAGAAATACAGTCAATACTGCCATAAGGATTTATTAAATGCCTATTATATGCCAATTATTGTGCTAGGAACTGGGGATATGAGAAAAGGTTTCTGCTCTCAAGAAGCTTGCATTCTATTAGAGAGAAATGGCATGTTCATAAATAAGTAAACATAATGCATGTGCAAAATATCTACAAGGTAATTAGTAAGTCGTATTAGTAGCTGAAAGGATCAGAAAAGAACCCTATGTATGGCTGGCACTTGAGTTTCATTAAGGACATTCTGTCAGGGCACGTGCACATTAAGCCAATCCAAAAGGATAAACGGAGGTATACATGGTGTGCAAACTGTGTTCAAAAAGGCTGTCTTATAGTCATGCCCAGCCATAAGTCTTGAGGATCACTTAAGCTGCAAGAACAGCTTGGTATTGAGCCATTCTCCCTAAATACCACATAGAATATCTGAAATTAGTAGAAAGAGGTGGAATGATAGGCATTTTCATTCAGTACTGGCAAAGCTGTGAATTGGTTCAACTATTTTGAGAAGCAAATTAGAATTAATTAAGAAAAGTTACTAATTTTATGCCCTTTGACACAGTAGATATAATGGGAAAACATCCTTGGTAGAGTTTTTCCTGCCAGTGGTAACTGACTCTACCTAAATATTCCCATACCTTTCTTTGTTACAGGGAAGTAATATTGTTTCACTATGGACACTATATACCAAGGAGGTTATTTAATAAGAAACATTGTACAGAAAGGGTCATAGAAACACATTATTAGAACAAACTAGAAACAAAATAAATGCTCAGCTCTGGGGTAAGGGTGGATAAATTGGTGTTTATGAGTGTTCAATCACTAAAGGGACACTGCTACCAAATAAGTGTGTGACTCAAGAAGAACCAGCTCTTAGAGGCAAATGCTCATTTTCAGTGCTTATGAGGTTTAGCCCCCTAGTGGATGTATGTGGGAACTTCATCTGGGTTATTTGAATCAGTAGCATGGCCTAGTATCTGTAATTCTGGCCTCAGAACTAGTCACTAGATCATTCAATAAAGACAAAAAGATAGAAGTGAAATTCAAGAGACACTTTTTCGGGGTTTTCGTGAGGAACAAATGAGATATTTGTCTTACCCCAGTGTCTGCTGCATACTGGATCCTTCCTCTTTCCTTTGTAAAAAGGAAGAATTGTGTGAGAATGCTGTGCAACACGTGTATGGGAGAAAGTTGACATCCTAAAATGGATGTATAAAAGCCGCCATGAGGATACCGCGTGGCCAACTTACAGTTCTCAGAGGAATGGCCACATCCATATGGAAAAGAACAATTTGAGTCCAATGTAGGAAATTCCAGGAAAACCTTCCCGTGGTCACAAAAGCCTAGAGACAGAAACAAACAAACAAGCAAAGACAAAAGACTAGTTAGAAGGGTCAAGGTGCTTGGTATGATACATGGTCTGAAATCAGAGGACAGACTGTAAAATAGATCATGCTAGACTTGCCTCAACTTCACAATGACTTATTTTCACAGTTTTCTCTTTTTTCTAATTCAGTATCAACTTTGATTTTTTTTTATTTAACAAATTGGTTGCCTGAGTGTACACAGTTGGCTATTGACAGACACTTTTTGCATCAGAAATAAGTTGTTTCTTGCCTATTAAAATACAAATTCAATTATTGGTGACGTCATTATTGCTCAGCATGCTTAACACCTCCCAGTTATTTTCTCAAAGAAAGTATTACTGTACATGGCAGGGAGGTTTCTGTATAGCCTTTAGCCTCTCCTTTTTCTCATCCCTCAGTCATACTTTCCAGCACATTTTTTCACTGTCTCCCCTATGACCACTTTTGCATTAAAATCGTGAAGCATTAAACTGGAGGCAGCTAATGGCACAGCAGATAAAGTGCTGGGTCTGGAGTCAAGTAGACCTGAGTTTAAATCAGGCCTTGGACACTGACTAGCCGTGTGACTTTGGGCATGTCATTTGTCTTCTGTCTGCTTCAGTTTCCTCAACTTTAAAATTGGGATAATATTAGCACCGATATTACAGCGTTGTTGTGATGATCAAAAGAGTTAACATTATAATTTTTTAAAAGTGTTTAGCACAGTGTATCAGTAAGTGCTACATAAATCCTTATTCTTTCCTGAATATATTCTTTTACCCCCTGCCATATTTATTTGAAGGAATTTATCTAGTTCTTCATATAATTTCACTACCATCTCATCTTTTGCAATAGAAGTCAGAACATAACCTCTGATTATTTACATGGTGGTATTTTATTAAGTGCTTATCATGAGTATTGCAATACATAATGAACAGAGATTCCTATGGAATTACATTGGTTATTTCCTTTGGACTCACAATGAACTAACTCCTTTATTTTTCTCTTTAAGAAGAATGTGTAGATCATTCTTCCATTTAACTGAAACTTCCTTTGCCTTCTGGTATGATTTGTGGAGAAAATGTCAAGAGTGATACATATAAGTTTCTTCAGCACTATTTGCAACTGGCCATACAACAGGAGGTATAATATGGGCAGCTAGATGGTACAGCGAATAAAGTATTGGCCCTGGAGTAAGGAAGACTCATCTTCCTGAGTTAATATCTGTCCTCAGACGTTTACTACCTGTGTGACCCTGGGCAAGTCATTTAACGCTTTTTGCCTCAGTTCTTCATCTGTAAAATGAGCTGGAAGTGGCAAACCACTTCAGTATCTGTGGAGGGGCTGTGGGAAGATAGGCATTTTGTTTCAGTTCTTTTGAAGCTATGAATTATTTCAGCTGTTCTGGAGGCAATTTTGAATTATGCGGAAAAGGTATTAAATTGTTTACATTCTTATGTTTTTACACAATAATTTCACTAGTGAGAAAACTCACCAAGAATAATAATAATAACAAAAGAAAGTACAAAAATGTCCAGAGTAGCATTTTTGATTATTATGACCAACTAGAAACAAAATATTTGCAACATACGACTAAAGGGTGGCTAAAGACATTATATTATTGAATGTTTTACCACTAGAGGGCACTATTGACCAGCTATCTCACCCATTTGGTAATCAAATGTTCATAACAAGTGCTTACACATTCCAGCCACCCAGTGGTTAAAGGTGGGAACTTCACTTTGGAATATATGTATGTGTGTGTGTGTGTGTGTGTGTGTGTGTGTGTGTGTGTGTGTGTATTAAAGCGTGGAATTATGTAACTGCTTAAGAGAATTCTAAGAAAATCCCTGGAATTCAATATATGTAACTGTAATTTCAATTTTAAAAGAAATTTTATTTTTGAAAATATTTTTCTGTTTTTGTATATGACTTAGTGGAAACTCTTTTCAACCTGAATTACTATGTTTCATTCAGCCTTTTAATTGTATGCCAATATTCTATTTTTTTTGCTAAAATGTCATAGTTTGCTTTTTTATCTGCATTACTGTGTGCTTATATATCAAAAGCTATTGCACAGTCACGCTCATTGTGATTATGATTTGAGCTAAAATAAGCTGTATAGATGCTCCTTAAAAGATTGATATGAATTATTTGAACATGAAATATTTTTAATCTTAAGAGTGTCTACTAGCATTGAAGATGAAGTTAAGGACAAAACTTTCCATGTTGCTATGAATGACTGGATAAGGTAGGATAGTTATGAGATGGTATTAAATACCTAGATACTAAATGGTATTTACTAAAATTTAGTAAAAGATATTTACTAAACTAATTCACTAAATATTTACTAAAGGGAGGCAAAAAAAAAGCCCTAAATATTTTTTTAATCAGAGGCGTAGCCTAGTGACATAAAGATTGGGGGGCAGTTTAGTGTAGCACAGAGAGGGGAAATAACTACTGGCTTTTCACAAAAGATGAAGAGAAAAAAAATAAAAATCAATGGCTAATAAGGAAGCCTGTCATGTTCTACATCCAGGACTCATGCTCATAATAGGCACATAATAAATGTTGAATGAATTAATAAAATATAATTCTGATTTGGTAATTCCGTCTAATGTCTATTAGTTCAAAAAGCAAAAAGCTCCAAATGTGTTCTTCTGAAATATTTATTAGTGGAATTCAATTCATAATCAGAAAAGTCCTTGTATAGGAGCAGAACCTGAGCTGTGTTTTAAAGGAATTATACTTTATTAAAATGAGGAGTTTAGTACAAATATGGGGGACTAACTTGTGAAAATACATGGATATGTAAAATGGAATTATGTTTATGGGAAATAGTTTGTAGGCAAGTTCAATTGGAATTGAAAGTACATAAAGGGGAAAATATGAAAAAAAAAGGCTAGCAAAGTAGGTGTGAGATAGATATCAAAAGCATTTATAGGTCAAGCTGAATTTTTTATTTTATTTTATTCCCTAATTGATGGACATCTCCTTTGTTTTCCAAATAGCTATCACAAAAAGTTCAGTAGGTATTTTAGCATTAGATAAGAGTTTAAGAAAAAGATTGGGAGGGATACATAGACATAGGGTAATCTTTATTTTCTCAGCAAAGTAGGAAATGAGAAGCTAAAGGACTTGGACATGAAAGTGACAGAAGAAATCTAAAGAGACAGGAGACTTGGACTAGTCATTGTGAAGAATGTGAAAAAAAAGTAAATCCTGAAGGAATAAAAGGATTGCTTACAATTCTTCTAGTACAAATTGGATATGGATTTGTAGTGAACCCAGTTGGCACAGTTGCTTGGCTTTCTCCAAGAATGTTCACCAACACAGAAATGGAAATAGAGGAAATAAATAATGGACGTAACATAGGGGAGTGGGTTGGCAAGATGTGACTTAGTGATGAACAAGAGGAGAAAAGGATTTAAGGATAACTGCAGTCAAACTGGTCAATCAGTTCTGTGAAGAATTGGAAGGGAGAGCAGGAAAGCTTTATTTACTTCATTCTCTTTATCAATTCTCTTCCCTTTCTATTATAAACTTTTATTCTTTGATTCATGGTCCGGCTATTTATTTATTCCTTTTTAAAATCTCTTTGTGTTCCTCGTGGAACTGAAGCTTCTAAGGAGAGTACCAAGTTTGAGTCCCCTCTCCTTTGTTATTGCCTTATATATCCCCCCCGCCGCTTTTCTGTTGTGCTTTACTGTTATTAGTATAAATTTATGAGGAAAGTAATTAGGATCTAAGCATTGACAATGGTAGAAATTTTCATGTGTCCCAAATCACATGACCCAATTTTATTCCCTGTCCTGTCTATGATCATTTTGTTTCCTATTTGCCACATATTATCCTTTATGAGTGCATGTCCTTTTACCCTTCTGGATTTTATTTGCCTCTAGGAGCTCCAATTTCTCTTTTCATGAGGTAGGATGTTGTCCATGGAGACATAATACTCAGAAGGGGGTTCCCCACTACATTCTTGCAGATTATATCAGTTGAAAGATTTCCATCTCCCATTATAGTATATCTTGCCAGAAACACACACACATATACACACATGCATATATCCACATAGATACATGTGTGTATTTATATATAATATACATATATACATGTGATATGTATATATGTGCACATGTGTGTGTAGAAAGAGTCCATTTACTCCTTCAGTTTCTAGTAGATGCACAATAATCTTGTGCTATTTAAATTTACTTTATGTTTTAATGCTTTCTTCTTAGTTGCTTACAGAATTTGTTTTTTGTTATTGGTAAGTTAATTGTAAAATTGGTAGGTTAAATATGTGTCTTGGAGTTTGAAGTATACAGGTTTTTTTTGTTTGTTTTGCATTTTGTTCAAATCAATGAGTTTTGCTGATATAAAAATTATGTGTTCTTTTAACATTATGACTTTTTGCTTCTCATCTTCTATATTGTATTTCCAATTGGATATTCTCCTCTTGCTTCTTTGAAGCAACTCATCACCACAGATTCAACTTTTTCAACTTTTTCTATTCTTTTATCATCATAAGTACTGAAAGGTCCTATACATACTTGGCAATGATCTCAACTCTAGGCCATATATGTTGAGTAGCTAACTGCTCTAAGTTAAATTTTATATACAACACCCCATAATTTTCAAGTTCCATTCTGAAAACTCCTGTGCTTTCCAAATGGATTGTGACTCCTTTTCTTGGTTTCTGGTATGATTATGAAGCTCCATTCTTGAATAGCATTATTGTCATATAATATTTATTGAGTAAGTATAGCTCTGTGCTACCTGCTATTCAAATATATTTTTAAAAGTATAAGAAACAGTCTGTAACCTTATTCATCACTAATATCATTGTTATTCTTCCTTCCTAGTATTTTCCACACTCCACATTTCCCCATTCATTTAAGGAATGGAAGAGGATGCAGAGTAAATCCAGGATGGTCTTTGAATCCACTGGTTGTTAATTTTGAAAGTCATATGTTGAACGTAAGCAGCCCTAGAAAGCACTCGGGATGCTTTTGGAATCTCCTGTGCATTGACTTTTCTCTTGGGTACTAATTATTCTCTGAACTTTTCTGGAAGAAAGGCAAAAAGAAATCTTGGGAATTTAAAATGACAGAATTAGAATGTGGGAGATACAAAGGATCTTGTTGCCCATCAGAGCTCATTAACTTTTCTTCCATGAGGGCTTAATTATCAAGCAGGGACTGCTTCCTATAGAGAATTTCATGGTAGTCAGCACTATTATTTCTGATAAAGAATTTAAATTTAGAGATAACTGAGACTAAGTCTTTGGGATAATATCATGTGACTATGAATTTTTAATGGGAGAGATCAGGTCATGGAGATATACTTCCCAGAAACTTAAGGGAATTAATTTGCAGAAAGGGGTATTAACCCACCCTCACATACACCTGGTGGTGGTGGTGGGGAACACTAGCTCTAGAGTCAGAAGTAGGGAGGAGAGGTGAGGAAGGTACTTTGCATGATTTCCCTTTTGAATAAACAGATTGTGGCTGATGGTGTCAATTTGATGCCCCATCTTTTTAAAATCAAAATTATGTAATGATTTCTGAGGGATGTATCCAGTTCATGAAATCTCCAGGAGATTTCAACTTGATTTCCCAGAAGTTTCTCTCTAGTGGAATTTCATTAAATAAAAGAGAAAGAAGAAACAAACCCCCCAAATAATGGTTTAACCAAAGTAATTCATCAGAATCAGTGGAAGAAAAAAACCTGGGTTGGTGCTACCAGTTCTTCTTTCAAGGAAAATCCAACAATATCACCTATAACCATGCGTGTTTAACCATCCCACCCTTAAATTGCTTGCTTATTATATCCCTGGTTGTATTAATTAAAATACCAAATGTGTTGCTAACTGGAACTTGGATCCTATATCTCTCAAGAAAGAGATAGACGCATGTGGTTTTTTAGAAATGCCTAGTCCTCAGGTTAATTCCTGATGCAGAATGTTCTACCTGCCAGGTATTAGAGCCATTGAATAACTGGCTATACTACCAAAGGTAAAATAGAAACCATTTGGTAAGCCTCTGTCAAGTATTTTAAATGCAGTTCATTCACAGGATGTGGCTCAGAAATCTATCCATAGATCAATCTGTGTATATCTATAGAGAGATAGATATGGCAAACAGTGGTTAAGTGACTTGCCATGGGTCACACAGCTAGTAAGTGTCTGAGGCTGGATTTGAGATTAGGTCCTCCTGACCCCAGGCTAGGACTCACTGTACCACTTAGCTGCACCTAGCTAATGGCTGGATAACCATTTCTTAAGGAATCCTATCCAGGTATAGAGGTCTTCTGAGGTCCATTCCAGCTCTGATATTCCATGATTCTGTCACTTACCAGTTTAAATCATTTTTAGGAATGTGTATGTATATGTGTGTTGGTACAATTCAGTCCACTGCAGTTCTATAGAAAAAAAAAAGTATCTAGAGACAAAAGATGTGGCATTGTAGAAGAAGATTATAAATCTCAAGGTCAGAAAGAATGAGATGCCAGGGAAACTAGGATAGAATGTCCCCCTTGCTGGAGCTGATCCCTGAATCCAGAAATGATGAGCTAGCCATTACATAGCAATTAGATGTCTCTACCAGCACTAACCTTCAGAAGTTCCAGTTTGACCAGATCCTAAATCTGTGACCTGTGCTGTGAGAGATGCTGAAATCGTGAGTTCCTGAGTCTTTATCTAAAGACTGGCCCTGAAATCATTTCAGTGAGTGGAGGGAAGGAGAGAACTTGAAACTGAAAATAAAAAATTAAATTAAATTTTAAAGAAAGACTGGCACTTCTGGATGAGAAAGTTGAATTTCAGTTGCTATCTGTTTTATATGGTCAAATCTCGTTTGTCCACTGTCAGAAGGAACAGCTATGGGGAACTGAAGGAACCACTGAGTTCAGAATAATTTATGTAATCCCTGGGAACTATTTGAGTCTTAGAGAGGTTGCAGGAGACTGAGGTAAAGCCACGTGGTAGCCATATTTTATTATGTACTGTTTGTTGCTTTTTTATTGATTATATCAAAAGAATAAAATAACAGCATACACACAAGTTGCACAGTATTGCACAAGGTTTCTTTCTTTATTTGGGACATGATTATTATGCCAAGTCACATAACTAGAGTTTAATGAAATGCAACAAGCATAGGAAAGAGGCAGGATCTCGCAGATCTAGGGGCTCAAGAGCTGATTCAGTTTGTGACAAAATAATCCACACATCCAAGCAATGGAGTTGGTATGGCCATCCAGGGAGAGGTAGAGCTGGATGATAGTAGACCATCTCCTTGAAAGCCAGAGAGCTCTTAATGCTACCATTACTCCCAGACAGCAGATTGGAGTCATAACTGAGAGACTGAGCAAGAGACGAGTTCAGTTCCCAATGAAGAAGATTCATTTAGTATCTATCAACACCATCTGATGTTTCAGCTTGAACTGACATGAACTGGACTGGACTGAATTGAATAAAATCCAATTCTGCAACCTGTGAGCAGCCCCTCTTTTAAATGGCACACATGTCCATGAAATAGAGGTTATTACTGCATGAGATGGAAAATTTGATCTAATATTCTTTCTAGAGCTTAGTTAGTAGTTCACTGCTCTGAAAGAGTTAACAAAGCTTCTGTAGATTCTACTGTTGTTTATCCTTCATTTTCTAGAGGACCAGTGACATCACAATGTGATGGGTGATGACTTGCATATGAATTGAATTTAAGTGAGGCAGAGTTGCACAGTCATTAGCCTCACTCTCTCTACCAGAATCACTGAAGTCCAGTGGCAAGACAAAAGTCAAGATGACTGGCAATGGCTTGGCGTTTTCAATGTCTGACCAAGCTCTAAGCTTGGGCATTGGAACAAATTGTTCTTATCCACCCATTCCATCATGGGAAGTCTTCACATGATTGTGGTAGACATCCCCCTAACTCACCAGTGGGTTTGAGGCCTATCAGTTCCCTCAACCTGGTCTAGCCCATGTGCTGAGGAGTTTTACTAGGGTGTGGCTGCTAAGCAGGCTAGTGCTTCTTGGAGCCATAGGTGAGAGTTGGGTGATAGATGGACATCAAAGGAGCCCTGAAAAGGGCAAGCCCTCACACCAGAGCTAATAGTCCTCCCCACACACCCTTTGTCTGAATCACAGGATGCATGAAGGGGAATTATTTAAAATAAAACAGGAAAAAATAGGCTGGAGAATATATTTTGTTTTGTTTTTATTTATTACAGAGTTCTACGGCAAAATAGAGAGATGATCAGGAAGAGTGACTGTAACACTTTAAAAGAAAGAAAAAATTTCATAAAGAAAACTTCAAAAAATGTAGCTCACAGACAGACTGTATAGGAATTTAAACATCAAGCTGAACAGTGCTAGCCCTGTATGAGTAGAAAGAAAGGAATGAATATGTGAAAGTAAAATTGATAATTCTTACAAACTGAATGGACATAGGAGAGATGAAACAGTCAAGGATGACTTTGAAGTTGTAAATTAGGGTGACTGAGAATATGGTCTCATGAGCCAATAGAAATGAAAAGGTTTGAAAGAGATTAAGATTGGGTTGGAGATAGAGGAGACAATAAGTTCTGTTTGGACATGTCAAATTTTAAAATTTGGATAGGACATAAAAGAGAAAATGTCCAGGAGGCAGTTAGAAATGTGGAACTGGAATTCAAGAGAGATTAGGCTATACAGAGGAGTCAAGCCTTGGATATAGAATTTGGAGAATGCCTTGCTCATTAAAGGATAATTGTCAGGAGTACAGGTTGAAACTACAAAATGTTTCCTTCAGACCAGTGGTGTCAAACTCCAATAGAAATGAATCCCTGCAGGCTTCATATTAACTTAGAAAATGACAAATTAACACTATTCTTGTTTATTTTCTTAAACATTTCTCAGTTACATTTTATTATGGTTCCTGCAAGTCTCAAGCCTTGAGCTTGACACCTCTGATCTAAATGAACATCATTGGGGTAGAGGGGTAGAATGGAGAGATACAATTCCAGCCTGTTATCCCCTCTCTGAGGCTGTGCTCATGGCCCCAATCTCTTGGACCCTTCCTTTCAGGAGTCAAAGTCTCCTTTGGAAAAGAGTAGACAGCAAAGACTTTAAATATATGTCTCCTTTCAAGCCACATCTAGACAGACCCATGAGGACACAAATAACCTATATGGGCAACACACACACAAACGCAGAGACATACACATATACACTGCAAATTATAATGTGTTGCGACCTACTTATAACCACTGTGCATCTCTCTACTACTTTTTGGATAACCTTCATTTTAATTCTTCAAAGACTATGGCATTCTGTAATTTGCAGCCATATATACTTAATTAGAATTTTCTTTCTTCTGCCCTTCCTTCCTTTCCTTCTTCCCCCAACCTGACATTCTCTCTCTCTTCCTCTCTCTCCCTCCATCCTTCCCTTTCCTTTCTTTCCTTCCTCTCTTCTTCCTTCTTTCCTTCCTTTTTTCTTCCTTTCTTTCTGTCCTTCCTTCTTTTATTTCCTCATTCTGTCCTTCCTCCCTTCCGTCCTTTTTTTCCCCCTTTCCTTCTAGCCTGCCTTCTTTTTTTTTCTTTCTTGGATTAAATTTATAATTTCATTGGTGTACAGAATTGGTATTAAACAAAGTCCTGCTATCATAGATCAGTACCTGCTCCACAGCTTAAAATCTAAGAGAGTTCCCTTGGGCACTGAGAAGTTAAGGGACTTACCAAGGGTCACATAGACAGTATGCATCAGAGAATCCAGGTCTTCCTGACTTAGAGGCCAGGTCTCTATCCAGTATACTGCGGTTGATTCACTTATCAGGAACATACTGTAATTTCAGGCAGAAGTTCAGGATTATTAAAAGCACTGTGCTATTTCTCAATGTTTCCTGATCTGGTTCAATTCTGTTCCCAGTTAATTGTCCATTTGTAGGACAATTGAGTGCTGCACTTTAATAGCATCATCTTTTAGGGTGTTAAGTAAATCAGCTGAAATTCCTTCACCTCCTCTAGCCTTATTGTTAGCAATGCTCTGTAAAACCCATTTGGCTTCATTCTCTAGGAGGACATCTGGCTCTAGATTAGTAACCATGCCATCATGGTTATTGGTGATGTTAAGATCTTTCCTATATAGTTCCTTTGTGTATTCTTGCAACTTCTTCATCTCTTCTGCCTCTGTTAAATCCTTACCATTTCTGTCTTTTATGATGCTCATTTTTGCATGGCACTTCCTTTTGATATCTCTAATTTTCTTGAAGATATCTCATTTTGCCTATTCTATTGTTTCCTTTTGTTACTTTACATTGCTTATTTAAGAAAGCCTTATCCCTCCTTGCTATTATCTGGAATTCTATTTTCACTTGGATATATCTTTCCCTTTCTCCTTTCCCTTTCCCTTTCCTTCTTTCCTCAGATATTTGTAAAGCCTCATCAGACAGCCATTTTGCTTTCCTTTTTTTTTCCCCCTTTGGACTGTTTTTTTGTTGCTGACTTATGTACAATATTCTGAACCTCTGTCCATAGATCTTCAGGCACTCTATCTACCAGATTAAACCCCTTAAATCTATTTATCACCTCCACTTCATATTCATAAGGGATGTTATTTAGGTCACAACTATATAGTATGATGGTTTCCCCTACTTTTTTCAGTTTGTCTGAATTTTGCAATAAGAAGCTTATGATCTGATCCGTAGTCAGGTCCAGGTCTTGTTTTAACTGACTGTAATATGCCATCAAATATGGAAAACACAACAGTGGCCACTGAATTGGAGAAGAGAAGTTTATGTCCCGATCCTATAGAAGGACAAAGCAAAGAAATGTTCAAATTACCGAACAATTACACTCATTTCACACATCAGCAAGGTTATGTTTAAGATTCTACAAACTAGGCTTCAGCTTGTGAACTGAGAATTACCAGAGGAGTAGAAGAGTTTTTGAAGAGGCAGAGGAACTACAGACCCAACTGCCAACATTCATTGCATTATGGAAAAGGCAAGGGAGTTCCAGAAAAAAAACAACTACTTCTGCTTCATTGAATATACCAGGAGTCGGGAACCTGTGGCCTTAAGGTCAAATGCGGCCTTCCAGGTCCCTGGATGCAGCCTTTTCACTGAGTCCAAGTTTTACCTAATAAATCCTTTTATTAAGGGGATTTGTTCTGTGAAGTTTGGATTCAATCAAAGGGCTGCATGGGAGGACCTAGAGGGGCACATGTGGCCTCAAGGCCACAGGTTCCCCACCCCTGGACTACACTAAAACCTTTGACTGTGTAGATTACAACAAAATGTGGCAAGTACTCAAAGAGAAGGCAGTACTAGACCATCTTACTCGTCTCCTGAGGAACCTGTATGTTCATCAAGACGCAACAGTTAGAACTGAACGTGGTCACTGATTGGTTTAAGATTGGAAAAGGAGTACAACAAGGCTGTATATTGTCAGCGTATTTATTTAACTTATGTGCAAAGCACATCATGCAAAATGATAGGCCAGATGAACCAAAAGCTGGAATTAAGGTTGCTGGGAGAAATATTAACAATCTCAGATATGCAGATGATGCCACTCTGATTTTAGAATATGAAGTGGACATAAGAACCCTCTTGATGAGGATGAAAGGGGAGAGCGTAAAACCTGGCTTGAAGCTTAACATCAAAACAAAAACACACACACACACACAAAGCAAAACTAAGATCTTGGCAACTGGTCCCATCACTTCCTAGCACATAGAGGGAGAAGAAATGGAAGTAGTGTCAGACTTTACATTTTTGGGCTCAGATATTACTGCAGATGGAAACTGCAGCCATGAAATTAAAAGATGATTGTTCCTTAGAAGGAAAGCTATGGCAAATCTGGACAGCAAACTAATACAGAGACATCACTTTGCCAAGAAAGGTCCATACAGTCAAAGCCATGGTTTTTCCAGTAGCAATGTATGGCTGTGAAAGTTGGACTATAAGAAAGCTGAGCACCACTGAATTGATGCTTTCAAAATGTAGTGCTGGAGAAGACTTGAAAGTCCCTTGGACAGCAAGGAGTTCAAATCAGAGGATGTGGTGGATAGACAGTATGACAGAAACAACGAACTCGAACTTGCACAGACCTTGAGTGATAATGGAGGATATAAGGGCCTGTCATGCTAATGAATAAATAACAACAAACACTGGTGTTTTTTCATTATGTGTTAACAATAAGTGATTCCAACTACTAAACTTAATGGTCTTTCCTCAATCCTCTTCCTTCTTTAACCTCTTAATATCTTTTTACACCTTTGACTATCCTTCCTAAAAATTCTCTTTTCCCTTTGCTTACATGTCACTTTTCTCTTCTGTCTATATTATCTATTATTGTACTAGTTTCAGTTACTGTAACTTCAGTTACAGATTTTCTCTTTAAATCAGTAATGTATTCAGCCATTATGAAGAAATGTAATTACGCTTAAAAAAAATAAATCCAATAAAAAATTGGGGCAATTAAAAATAAATTTTGAAAATTTCAAATGATTACAATAGTTCTTGAATTGTTTCAATTGTTAAAGTAGTATTTTTAAAAATTAACTTATTATTATATATTTGCCAAAATGAAGTTGAGAAATACAACAGATAATATGGTCTTTTTTACTTCTACACAAAGATTAACTTCACATTTATACATTTCATGTTCAAATGCAGCAATCACTACAACACAATTCATTGTAACATGAGCCTATAGTTACTGATAGTGATGGCGGCAAATCACACCCACTTCAAGATTCTATACATGATGACACAAATTTGCATTTGTGCATACTATATTAAATAATAAACTGCTATATTCACTGTTAGTTGAAATGAAGTCACAGTATCATAATCACTTTTCTTAGTGTTGATTTGAATTTTGTTTTCATGTGTAAAAGTGAATGTATTAAATGCAAACATTGTGTTAACAATTTTGCTGTAATTTTGGTCACTGTTTCTTGTCCATCTCCATCTGCAAGCCACAGTTTGTGGGGGCTGTGCTCTACATCAACAGGTAGAAACCTGCACTTCAGAATTTATATACGTGTGTGTGTGTGTCTGTGTGTATATGTTCATATACGTATGTGTGTACATATACATAGATGTATGTGCATATACATCTATGTATATATACATTTATATCACATATGCATATATTTATACATATATGTATATATTTGTATACATAAAATATCAAGTCTGGACATATATGTATGATACACACTGCATATATGTCTATACATCTATATGCTCATATATTGTTCATTTATACATACATACATACCTATGTGCATACATGCACACCCACATAATTGGTCCAGACCTGAGATTTCATTGGTGTACAGAAGGAAACTTGCTCTTCTGCGGCGATGAGATCTGACATCATTTGCCCAGGATCACACAACTAGGATGGATTAGAGGTAAAGCTTTAATCTAGGTCTTCGTAATCCTGAGATCAACTCTCTAACTACTATATCACATGGCCTTTCACTGAAGAGTCTCTCTGCAGCAACATAGACTTAAAATACACGTATGATATTATGGGCAGTACGTCAGATTGGACCAATAATATAGGTCACAGGATGACAGAACAACACAGCTGGAAAGAATTTTATAGGTCTAGTCTAATCCATTAATAAACAAAAATCCATTCTACAACAGAACTCCCAAGAAGTCATCCAGCCTTTGCTTTCCTTTTTGAGGGGACGCCCAGAACCACTCAACGTAGTCTATTCCCCTTTTGAACAGTTCCAACTATTAATCAGTTTTTGCTTACTTCAAGCCTAAATTTGCCTCCTGTGACTAATTATCCCCCAGGGACAAACCAAGCAAAATCACTAAAAAATGCATCTGAAAGAACAAAAGGTCAAGAATACCAAAGGAATCAATGAAAAAATAATGTTAAGAAAGGCAACAAAGTTTCAGGATATAAAATAAACAAACAAAAATCATTAGTATTTTTACAAACTACCAAAAAACACAATAGAAAGAGATAGAGAAATTCCATTTAAAATAACTACAGGCTATATTAAATACTTGGAAGTCTACCTGCCAAGAAAAACCCACAGACTATATGACCATGATCATATAACACTTTTTCACACAAATGAAGACAGACCTAAACAACTAGGGAAATATTAATTGTTCATTGGTAGGCTGAACCAATATAATAAAATGACAATTCTACCTAAGTTAATTTACTTATTCAGTATTATGCCAATCAAATTACTAAATAATTATTTTACAGAGCTAGAAAAAAAAATCACTAAAAAATACATCTGGAAGAACAAAAGGTCAAGAATACCAAAGAAATCAATGAAAAAAAAATGTTAAGAAAGCAGCATAGGAGTACCAGATTTCAAACTATATTATAAAATGGTAATCATAAAAAAAAAATCTGATACTGGGTAAGAATTGGAGTGGTAGATCATTGAAATAGAACAAGTACAAAATACACAGCGGTAAGTGACCACAGTGATCTAGAGTTTTATAAACCCAAAGTCCAAGCTTTGGGGGAAGGGGGTAAAAACTCACCATTTAACCAAAATTGCTGGAAAAATTAGAAAAAAATTTGGAAGAAACTAGACAGAGACTAACATCTCACACTGTATACCAAGATAAGGTCAAAGTGGATAAATGATTTAGACATAAAGGGTGATATCATAAGTAAATAAGGGAAGCATGGAAAAATGTACCTGTAGATATACAGTTAAGGGAAGATTTTATGACCAAACGAGATGGAGAGGATCACAGGAAGTAAAATGGATAATTCTGATTACATGAAATTTAAAAAGGTTTTGCACAAACAAAACTAATGCAGTCAAAATTAGAACAAAATCACAAAACTGAAAAAAATGTACAGCGTGTTTTTTCTCATAAAGGCCTCATTTCTCAAATATATAGGGAACTGAACCAAATTTAGAAAAAAATGAGGCATTCCTAAATTGATAAATGGTCAAAGGATATGAACTGGCAGTTTTCAAAAGAAGAAATTAAGGCTATCAATAAGTATATGAAAAAATGCTCTAAATAACTATTGATTAGAGAAAGCAAATGAAAACAACTCTAAGATAATCACCTCACACCTGGGTACCAGTTTATTTAACATGGCACAAAAGGAAAATGACAAATTCAGGAGAGCATGTGGAAAAATCAGAACAGTAATATACCGTTGGTGGAGTTGTGAACTAGTCCAACCATTTTGGAGAACAATTTGGAACTATGCCCAAAAGACTTCTGAACTGTACCCAGCAATACCACTTTTAGGTCTATATCCCAAAGCAATCAAAGAAAAGGGAAAGGATCTATTTATGTGTACACACACACACACACACACACACACACACACTCACATATCCATACACAGAGACATATATACACATATACATACATGTGCATATACATACATATATACATATATGTGTATATAGACATAGACATGCATATATACATATATATGTATATATATGTATTTATATATATACATATAGATCAGTTCTTTTGTGATAGCAAAGAATTGAAAATAGAAGGGATGTCAATGAATTGGAGAATGGCAGAACAAATTGCAGTATATAGATTATTATGATGGAATACTATTGGAGTTTCAGAAAACCTGGGACAACTTCTTCGAACTGATACAAAGTGAAATGAGTAGAACCAGGAAAACACTGTACACAGTAAAAGCAATATGGTAATGATGATCAACTAAGACTTAGCTACTCTGAGCAAGACAATGATCCAAGATAATTCTAAAGGACCCACGATGAAAAATGCTTATTCGTCTTTAGAGAGAGAATTGATGAACTCTTGAGTGTAGATTGACGCACACTTTTAAAAATTTCTTTATTTTGGGTTTTTTGTGTGTTTTCTTTAGCAACATGGCTAATGTGTAAACATGTTTTGCATGACTTCACACGTATGATCGATATTATGTTTGAAAGAAATTATTATTTTCTATTGCATTAACACCCACTATTAGTTAAGATCCAGGCTTTTTATTTCCTCATTCAAGGACCAGCCCTTGTATGTCAGTCAGCCAGTCTCTGAAAGACAAGGCTGATAGAGGAGATTGCCCTAATCTTCTGGGTACATGCTCCTAGATATTGGGCAGATCCCTGCCCAACCAGGAGACCTTACGTCTGCTTAGAGTGTAAACAGAATCTAATCCAGGTGAATTTTTGCCTGTAGGAAATAAACCTATCTCCTTGCAACCCTCCAATGGGAGTTGAAGGTGACCCATCTTATGAAGAAGAAAACCAACCAGAGTGCTCTGGGTGGAGATGGATTCCTCAGTCCAGATTGCTGGAAGTGGCTGAGTCTCATGATCAACCACATTCTTAGTAGGAGGAGCTGAAGACTTTTAAGCCACTTTCTGATTTAAATGTCCATCAATCACTGCTGATTTCTTCTGTCAAGGTCATTCCCTTTCAAAAAAAATATTTAAGGCAGTCAGGGACTTCCTTTGGTGTCTTTGGTAATAGAGATAAACCACAGACCATCAATTTATTGATTATTAGCTAACCTAATCTAAAAATTTGATTATTAATTACCCAGAAACTGTCACTCAGGTTTTTCATTCATCACATATTGACTGCCTTCTCAAGAGGTGCTAGAGAGATGGGATTGAGAGAATTTGCAACTCAAAATTTAGAAATAAATGAATATTAAATTTTTTACATGTAATTGGGAAATATTTAATGAAATAAAATATCTTTTAAAAATGCATTAACTTTTCTCTAGTTTCCATAGGACAATATTGACTCCTTTTGAGCTCACAGGCCACTAATGCACCAGATATTTTTTCAGTGAACTGCTATCTTACTATGCCTTCTTCATCGGCACTAGAGAAATTGACTTTTTAAAATCCAATTAAGAGATTTTACATTAATCCCTGTTAAATCCCAATGTCCAGGGCTGTCAGGATTTTTTTGTATATTTAGTTTTTTCTAGCTTTGTGTCACCTTCAAATTTGATAATCAGGCCTTCTTCAACATCATTGATGAAAATTCTAATCTGTAGAGTTCTCAATTAGAGACAGCTAGTTAATTGGTTATTGATTAATTATCCAGTTATTAATTAACTTGGGGCAATGGATAGAGTGCCAGGCCTGGAGTAAGGAAAACTCATCTTCCTAAGTTCAAATCTGGCCTCAGACACTTACCAGCTATGTAACTATGGGCAAGTCACTTAACCCTGTTTGCCTCAGTTTCCTCATCTATGAAATGACCTGGAGAAGGAGATGGCAAACCACTCCAGTATCTTTGCCAAGAAAACCCAAAATGAGGTCACAGAGTCAGACATGACTAAGAAATGACTGAACAAGAACAATTAGAGACCACATTCCAAGATGGCATTGGGCCATTAACCATCTACAACTTGGACCCAGCCATTCAACTACATCTAAAGCCATTGACCTGTACTATCACATAGCCCATATCTCTCCATCTTGTTAATGCATAAAAATATCATGAGACTTTGTCAAATACTTTGTTAAAATCTCAGTACATTATATTTGTTGCATTCACCAAATCTACTAGTTTGGCAACCTGACAAAAAAAAAAGAGAGAAATGGCATGACCTGTCTTTGAGGAAGCCATGCTGTATCTTTGTGACTACTTCTTCCTTTTTAAATAATACATTATAGAATTGTTCCAGAAACCAAAGTCAAACTTGTAGAACTAAAGTTTTCAAATGCCACCTTTTCCAACCCTGCGGCACCTCTCCAGCTTTTCACAGTATTTCAGTAATCACTTAGAGTAACTCAGTAATTATAATGACCAATTCTTTGCACCCCCATTTATCAGTTTATCTGTCCTCAGGGAATAACAGGCTGAGCAAAAAAAAAAATCAAACTAGTTATTTGGAGGCATATGAATCATAGTTTTAATGAAGGGGCTGAGACTCACTCAAGTTTACTTGTCAATATGAGAGTCACAAATGTTTAGATATCTTAAGAGTGTGGTCAATATGGCAGATCTTTAATAAACCTTGTCCTTGGTTGAAAAAAAAGTTTAATGAAATTTTTGACTTTGTAAATAAACAGAACTACAATTAGTCAGTCCAGCTCAATGTCATATAAGAATTTCACCCCCATTTTAATAATTGACCATGTAAGATATAAGACAAATATTCACTATTCATCCTTGCCTTAGTAGGAAGTTTAAAAAATACTTTATTAGTATTTGTTGAATAACCACAATGCTTAGGCTAAAAAGGTAACATTAAACAAAAAAAGATCATTTTGGGGGAGGCAAACAAAAACTTTTAAATTCTACAGAGAACATCCCACATATAATGGAATTTTGATATGCCAACATCATGTTATTATAGAATGTCAGAGTTGCAAGGGGACTTAGAAGCTATTTAATTCAGCTGGCTTATTTTATAGACAAAGAAAACAGACTCAGAATAGCTAAATGAATTACCTAAGCACAGAGGGAGTTAATAACAATTTTGCTGTCTCATAGGCCAGTGCTATGTCCATTATGCCAGTTAGTGAGATAAAATGAAATTTGGTATAGATTAGATCCATCTTGGATGCTACATGAGGGTAATTAGTTATTGCCCATAAGACTCCATTATAAAGTAGTTTCAATAATAAGCCTCTCCTCTGGTTTAGTCCCTGAGGATTGTGTTATATTGAAGGTAGATCCAATATATTTATTTCTTAACTTTCTTTAATTTTGAATGGGGAGCCTCAAAGAAATAAAAAGCAAAGCTTGTCAATTATGTTTTCATGCAAGGGTATTCTTTTCTCTGCCCTAATCATTCCACATAGGCATCTTGAGAGATAAAAGCTCTGATATGTTTTGAATGCAAGAATATATTTGGGATATTGGACATATGCCATAAGAATGTCAAAGACAGAATGAAAGGTCTCCTGTATGCCAAAATATTTATGGAAGCATTTATTTATGAAAGCAAAAAGTGAAAACAAAATGAGTACCCTACTGTCTGGAAAATAGTTGAACAAATTTTGGTATATGACTGTAATGGAATATTATGAGGTCCATAAGAAACCATGGACATTCAGAGAAACCTGGATAGTAGCTAGCATATGGTAAGTGCTTAACAAATGCTTGTTGAATTGGATTGAACTCATAAGAGCTGACATGCACCAGAAGAATAAACCAGCTAGCTACAGTCATGTAAATGAAACAGCCATAGGAGCCAATCAAACTCAGATTAAAGACAATGACCATTACTGGTTTCAGATGACTTGTTTTTGTTTAACTGGTTTTCTTTATTATAATGTAGGGTTCCTTGCAGTGAGAGGGCGGGGGGGGGGGGGGGAGAAGGGTGCATATTTCAGAAAATGTTTAACATAAATATAAATAAATTATTATTTAAGTCTTGATAGGCCATGATGAACAAGAAGTACAGAGTCAATAAGCAATTTCAGACATGGCCAACGTGTTGATTTATTTTGCAAAATTATATATTTTTTTAAACAAAGGAGTGCTTCAGTTGGGGGCTCTGTGAGTTAGTTGGTAGTAATTGAAATAAAAAAAATCAGTATAACATTTTAAAAATACACAGGAAAGTGTGTTCCCTTTTCAGAGAAAAGAACATAAATGGAACAATTTTTTTATTTTACCTTATTAAATTTGTAAGAAGTTACACTTAAAAAAAGTCTAGTTGACATTGCTTTTAGTCCTTTTTACTGCAATTTTAGATGTTCTTGAGATTATATTCTACTGGAAAGAAAACCATAATGCAAGATTGAATACTTGGGTTTTAGTTCCAGCTCTTTTAACTTGCAGGGTGACTGTAGGTAATCACTCCTTTCCATATACTTCAACTTTTTAATAAAATGAGGGGATTGGATTAAATGATTCTTAAAGTTTCTTCCAGCACCAATACTGGATTATTTGTTGATAACATTAAAGCAAAGATGCCCTATAACAAACTTTCATAATATCCAAACATGTCTTAGTCACTAGTAATTCCAGTGGAATATAGTTTCCTTTTTTTCAACCTATAGAAGTGAGTCATTTTCACACTCCAGCCTCTAATTGGATACATAAGATGTTTCCCAGGGTAAAACTTTAAGAGTAAGCAAAAGTCTCCATTTCTATTTAGTCTGCCTTTTTCGCCATCTACTGGTCATTCTCATGAAAAGCAACCTTAAAAAAATTTCTGTAAGATTTATATGCTCATTCTGCAAACGTTTTTCAGAGCACCTGATAAATTTTCTACATTTAAATTACCCTTCATAGACCTCAGAAGATTTCAAATAAGGTCTAGGGGCTTAAATCTTTGAAATATACCAGTAACAAAACCCCTTATAATCAAAATCATTGATTAAACACCCACCTAATGATGGTATCTCTCTTGGGTATCATAAAATGTCAATACCTCAAAATTCATGATTTTGTTAGTGTGGGTACTCCCTCTATTCTTGTAGGCTGTTGTCCCTCACATCTTAGACAGGCTTGATGAGTTGCTAGTGCAGAAAAAAAAAGTTCAGCACTTAGTGATTTGGGGAGTAGAACCCATTGTCAACAATCTTCTGTTAATCTTCTCCAAACTTAGCTGTGCTGGTCCACAAAAAGCAGACCTACCTATCCAGAGCTACGCTCAAACTCTTATCCAGTGTGAGAAGGCCTGTCCAAGCTTATGCTCGACCAGCACAGCCTTTAAGAACTAAAGAACTGTAGGACTGAAAGGGGTGAAATGTCCTAATTTTTAAGGGAAGAGGGAGTGAGAAGATAAGAGTTGGCATACTATGGGCCAGTGTAAATGACCTCAATTCCTGAAAAATTCTAGAACACATTATTGGTTTCTGCACCTTTGAAGGGTTAAAGAAATCACAAAGAAGCAGCATAACTTCATCAAAAAACAGGTCGTATCAGACTATTCTCATTAGCGGAACATAATAGGCATAGTACATACCTGGATTTCCAGAAAGATATTTGACGAGGTCCATCACTATACTAGCTGACTAAACAATAATAATTCAGTCAGAGAGTACTTTAAGGTTTGCAAAGCACTTTCCCAAATAACCCTATAAGCTGGAGCGTAAGTATTAGAATTGCTGTTTTACATACGTACAAGCTGACATTCTGAGTTGAGTGATTTGCCTATGACCATTTATACTGCCAGTATTTCAGGCAGGATTCAAAGCCAGCACTCCTACCTTCAATGCTCCATCCGTGACATCACACTGTCTTTCTTAGAAGGAGATGTAAACATTCTTACTCCTGAATATATCTTCAATGCACGCTTTTCCAAGAGACAAGCTGTCACCAAAGGAAACTCCCTCTACCTCCCCCATTTCTCCGGTAAACTGCAACTCAAGGTATAGGGTCATTGAGGCTTAGAAGCCACATGTGCTCTTTTTCTTATAAATATTCATTCCATCAATAGTTATTGGATACCTACTTACTCCCAGGAAGGTTCAGTGCTAGGCACTTTGAAAGAATAAAAAGATAAAGACTGTTTCCAAAATAGGAGTGGAGAATGGAATTTGATAGCCTGAGCAAAGTCAGATACTCTGATGTTTACCTCCCTAGGCATCTTAGGGCAAGAACTTAAGTCTCCTAGGGGCCTCAGGATAAAAATGTAAATGGAATAATTCCTTGGAGAAATTTTGTTTGGAACTCTATTTCTGGTCATTTTAGGCGCTACAGTGAAACTACTGGTGAAATTATCTAGGGCTTCTCTATGGGGCTGAGAACTTTTCATACAGGACAGCTTGGCTTCTCCCCTGAATGTAAAAGGTTGACTCCTAATTCACCTCAGAACTCCAGTTCCTATTGAGGAGGGTCCCACACACCTTAAAGCTCATCTGGCACTAGACTTCCCCTCTGTTGCTTCTTTGTTTGCTTATTCATTTGTTGGGGGTGGTGGCTGATAAGTTATTCATTGCTTTCATTTCTCTGGGGAGGGTGGTGGCAGCGGATATATTCTCCAAGGCCACCAGTTATGGAAAATTTGGACTGATGAAACACTTTATTTAACTTGAGAATGTCTAAGAATTATGCTGCATGGTTTTTGCTGAGACTGTTACAGTACTAGACACCATGGGAAACAAACAAAAAAACCAGGCACGGACTTCCTCACAGGAGAAATTGAGATAAGGAAAAATATATACAATGACACCCAAGTTCGATTGGCTGGAACAGCAAATACTCAACTGGAAGGAGTGTAATAAGGGTTGATCAGGAACACGTAGCACTGCTTTATGCTTATAGGCTAGCTAGTTAACCAGTAACTGACTCTGTTACCAAGATGGATGTTGACCAAGACTCAGAGGACCAAGTTTTGCCAGAAGTTGGCAAAAACAAGTTTTACCTCTTCCTCTCCCTGACCCCCACGATTAGTACTCTTTCCCTTGGATTCCATGGGGAAAAAGTGGGACCAAGAAGGCAGTGGAGGGGGTTGTTCCCTTTACCAATCCCTCCCCCCAACTCCCCACTTGCTCCAGTATGTGGTAAGTCTAGTTAAAGTTTCTAGACCTCAACTGGGGCAGCCCTCCTTTTTTGTTTCTTTTCTAGGTACCCAGCACGCGAGAACTCTAAGAATACTTTTCATGAAAGTTTGAGCTGAAAATTGCATTTTTCAGTTCACACGTCCAGTCACCAGACCTGAGATTTCCTCAACAGCATGACCCTCTGAGGGAGGCGACTATCAGGTAGCCCTTCAGCTAAAGAACTAAAATAGGGTCTACAACAGGCCTGAACTTTGCCAAACCTATAAGTGACAAATGACTTTGATTATGCAAACACTACAAATACGTACATACATGTGTGTATGTGTATACGTCCCTGTGTGTGTAACATTTGTACAGAAATCACCTAGTGTCTTTACTTTGAGTGAGTGAAGGGGGAGTCTAATGAGATATATTTAAATACTTCATTTGCTCTTGAATGCCTGTGAATCCTTTACCATGTTCTTTATGGGGGGAAATTCAAACACAAGGCATACCTAAGTCTTTTTTTCAGATGTCCATGGAGTATTTGAGGTAGGAGACGGAGAGAAACTGACACTCTTCAGTGGAGACGGGGGGGGGGGAGGAGTAGGCCTCACAGGGCTCTTACCCCTTTCGTGTGAGCCCAAAGTCCTAGGGACCCATAGCATGTGAGCTCCTTTAAGGCAGGGAATGGTTTTGGTTTTCATTTGTTTTTGTCTTCACAACCCCCTAGACTGAATTAAGGTCCATTAACTGACAGAAGGCATTGGACTAGATAGCCTTTGAAGTCCCTTCTACCTCTAGATCTATTCATGAATAAAATTTCATTTGAAAATATTAATTCCAGGGATTTTACTCCCATGAAGTCATTTACACTCCTTTTTTGATTGTGTGTGTCACTTTGTGAATGAGTCAATCAACAAGCTGTTGACAGACTAGGGGAAAAAAGGCAAAACATATTCAGTATTGCAAGATTTGCATTTAGAACTCTCATCTAACATAAAAAACAAAAACAAAACTAAAAAAAACCCCACCGAACTATAGAATTACGTGGAAGGTGAGCAAAATTTTGCCATTATAGATTATCGTCAAGTGCTACATTCTGGGCTTTTCTACTTTTACAGAATATACACATGGAAGAGACCTTATAAGTCTATTCTTATATCTCACCCAATGCAAAAATTACTGGATATGATCCATGAAAGACTGTCATCTAGCTTAACGCTTCCACATCAGATATTCATTACTTTCTCCAGCAGCACAATTTTTTTCTGACCATTCATTTCCCTTTGAAGGCCAGGGCATTATGGAGACATGAGCCATTAGAATAATTTCTTTTTCTCAAATGCAGGTACTGAAATAAATGTCTGTGATCGTTGCTTAGGGTTACAGATTTTGGTAGGAAAAAACAATCTCTAGGAAGATCTATAATCCAATATAATCATAGGATCATAGATGTAGAATTGGGACTCTGAAAAGTGTTCAACATTCATTTTACAGATAAAGAAACTGACATCCACAGGATTCATATGTGGTTAAAGAAATTAGTAGAGCACTAAATTTGCAATCCTGGGATTAATCTGAATCCCAACAGTGCCAGTTACTGCCTATGTGACCCTGGGCAAGACATCCCTCTAACCTCAGTTTCCTCATCTGTAAGGTACAGGGGTTCAACTAGATGGCCTTAGGTCCCTTGTAGTTCTAAGCTCTGACTTTGTGCCCTTGGGCACATCAATATCTCTGGGTCTTAGTTTTGCAAAACAAGGATAAAATTTAGTGAAATTTAGATTGGGTGATTTCCAAGATACTTTCTAGTTAAGTCTATGATCTACTTCAAAAATGGCAGTCAAGCAAGATTTGAAGCCAGAATCCGACTTCAAAGCTGGCACTCTGCACTGTACCATGCTGACCTTTCTGGCTTGCAGATTTCTCTAGTTGTTTTACCCCTTTTAGGCCTTCTTATTCTCACCCCAACAGCAGGAATAACAAGACATTCATTTTTCAGAATAAACTTAAAACTTGTGCCATTCTTCATATAAGAAATAGCTCTGCTGAAAAGCTAACTACACCATAGAACTCAGACAAGCTTCACTGTCTCCAGAAACCTGGACGTGTGGTATTTATATCATAAATGATTGGGTCATACAGGGTAGTTTTTGATGTTAGCAAAGGGCTATGATAAAAAAACACTAGTAATTTCTTGAAACCTGAGAAGAGTATTCTGCACCCTACAAAGTCTAAAAGTCTTACAGTACATGTAAGACCTTCTCAATCAGCATGCCAACAAAAAACAACTCAGTATGCACTGTATTTGCCTGAAGCTGTGTAAAAGGGCATAGTATCTAAAGAGGTATGGATAAAACCTAGATCTGTCATTACTTGTTTCCAATAGTTTTGTTTTCCATTCAAGTATTTAAGATAGCTATAGTTTTCTTCCTCTTACACTCCACTCCAATATTTCATTTTGAAAGTGTGTACTTTCTCATTAGGACTACCAAGATAAAGAGGTTAAGAGTACATGCCCAGAAATGGATTGACTTGTCCTGTCCATGGACCTCCCTAGCTAAGTTTGGAGAGGTCCATCATCAGGATAGTGCCGGCATAACAAATGTGGGGGTCACAGAAACTTTAGATCCATTACTGTCAGTGGAACATACACAAGGAAAACTATATACACAGCTCTGGAGTAGTGAACTAGAGATTTCCTACTTTATCTTATTAAAAGTACTCAGAAATAAAGCACAATGACTGTTAGCTACCCATCACACAGGTGATTATACTTAGGATAACTAATATGTTCAGTGCAATATGCCTTAGAATTGTCAGAAGGAACGAAAATATATGGCAATTTGATATTGACTAGGGAAAAGACAACTAGAACATGAAGGTGTTTAACCTCATTTTTGGATAGAATCATAAAGACTCAAAAAGTTGGGGAGTTAGATAAGTAGGAAGTGCCAAAGATTCCTGGATGGTTAATTAGACAGTAGAAAAGGATGAAACCAGAAACTGAAAAGCGAGCATTTAAAAAACAAAGGTTGGCATTGTACAAAATATTGTTTTATTTCATATGGAGAACTGTCATTATTAGCACAGTAGGATCAGAAATGATTACAAAAGATAGAGAAAATTATGAGAATCTCGGCATCCAATAGGAACCAAAACCCTGAGATTAAGTTTGGCCAGGATGTCTGAAACATGACACTGTTCCCTCAGAAGTTCAGAAACAGGTTTTCCTGGACTTCTAAAATGTTAACTGTGATCTAGAAAGAAGAAGGGGGGGGGATATCTCAAAGGAGGAGCTAAATTACACCCAAACTTAAAGTTAATTGGCTTTTGTAATTATTGAGAAAACTTGCTTTATGAGATCAAGGTTTCTAAAGTTCTCAAAGTTGAAGTCAGGGAGACTTGTTGCAAATCATGTGTTTTTAATTAGCAAGCACACAAGCAAATAGTTAATGGACCAGATAAGAGTGTCAGATATTTTGTTATGCTATAACTTTCTTTTCACTACAAAGAGCTCATGAATCCAAAAGATTAGCTGAAAGCACAACGTTACTGATGCCAAAGCCATATGTGCCAGCAGAACTTCATTCTGTTTAATGGATACAGACTACACTCATAACCCTGGTCTTGAAAATTTCATTCCCATAGCCACAACACAGAGTAAATGCAGCACCACTCCTGAAAAAACACAAGTGACTGACTTACTAATTTATAGGTTAATAGCATTATCTCTGAATAAAAGGGAAAGCATGACTACTGTTAGTATAGTAATTTAAATGCCTAAGTCCTATGAACACTAAATCTCATTTCAGCTATTATATCTTTTGCTGAGAACAGGAGAGTTCAGGCAGCTACAAGAATTAGAGAGATTCTATTATATTCTTATACTAACAAATGATAAAGCAGAATAATGGGAACAGAAAACCTTTAATCCAACATGGATTAAACTGCTCTCCACTGATTAAAAATGAGCTTCAATCTATCTTTGTACCCTTCTTCAGTTTTTATAATAAATCTTCTACATATTAAACACTTGAAAAACATCAAACACAACAAGGACAAAACCCATCTGTTCCAAAAGCCCAAAAGCTAACCCATCATTTCTTTAAATGGAATTAACTTCCCTTCCCTTCTACTTTATACAATGGCTGACCAATCCTAAAATTCAATGACCAACCACTAGCATATTCACATACCTTCTCATTGCATCAAACCTTAAAAGCACCACAGGAGAATTTGTAGGTGAAAAACCATCAAACCAAAGGACGATGACAGCAGGAATCACAGTCTTTCACCCTAAATATCAACAATCTCACAATAAAGCCCAATGAAATTTAAATCATTTTCTGTTGGGTGGGGGTAAGAGGGCGTGGAGGAAGAGAGATCCAGGAAAGGAAAGGGGTGGCAAGGAGGGTGATGGTAAGACAAGAGTTGTAATTTTTTCGTTTTTATTAAAGCAGGCCCAAGTGGTGTCTCTGGTTTAGCACAGCAAAGATACTGACTTCCTTCCTGTATGGATTCTCCAACTGGATACCAAACGATTTTTGGTCCTGGTATTTTTGCCACGGATTTTAAGAGGTCTCTCTTCTCTGTGCAGTTTCATATGTTGACTAAGGTGAGAGCTCTGGCTAAAGCACCTGCCACATTCAATACATTGATAGGGCTTCTCTCCTGTATGGGTTCTCTGATGCTGGATAAGATGAGAACTCTGACTAAAACATCTGCCACATTCATCACACTGATAGGGCTTTTCTCCAGTGTGAATTCTCTGATGTTGAATGAGATTTGAGCTCTGTTTAAATCCTTCCCCACACTCAGTACATTTATAGGGCTTTTCTCCAGTATGGACTCGTCGGTGCTGAATGAGGTTGGAGCTCTGAAAGAAGCTTTTTCCACAATCAGCACATTTATAGGATTTCTCTCCAGTATGGATTTTCAAGTGCTGAAAAAGAGTTGAACTCTGACTGAAACTTTTCTCACATTGAGTACATTTATAGGGTTTCTCCTCTAAGCTGTTTCTAAATCTACTGAAACCTGTGTCATATCGGGAAGCCATTCCCCATCTCTTCCGCTGCCGTGCTGTCTTACACTGATTCTCAAAGGTTTTTCCTTGGCTTGTGCTTCGGGAAATATTTCCTTTGGCTCTTCCTAACTGCATCCTGGAGAGTTTTAAAAAAGCCCTGCTGACTACTTTCTATTGTTTTCCTCTTTGATCCAATGCTGTTTCACTTTCTTTGTAGGAGAATAAATCCCATCATTTTCTAAAGGAAAAAATATGCAGATATTAGTTAATTCCCCTGACAGAAAGAAATAAAGAAGAAAATTATTCAATAGTGATTTTTCTTTATGGAGTAGGCCAATCCTACTTCATTGCCCAGGCAGAACATCAAAACCTGTCTACAATGAAAAAACAATACATTAGACACCAATAAGTGCAAAGACAAATACATGAAAAACATTTATGAATTCTACACTCCCTGCTATTAAACAAAAGTCCAAGGAACCAAAATCTGAAAGAGGACCACAATGACAAAATCCTAACTGCATTTGTAGATGTCCTTTTGTACCTGTAAATGGAGATAGGTGGGAAGGAAAATAAATCTGATGATGAAGCTGTGAACTGGTCTAAATATTCTAGAAAATAATTTGGAACTGTACTCAAAAAATCACTAAGCTGTCCATATCCTTTTACACAGAAATACCACTTAACTAGGCTTACGCCACAAAAGAAGTCAAAAGCCAGAGTGAAATGACTCAGATTTATAAAAACCTTTAGAGCAATGCTTTTGTTGTTGTTGTTTATTTGAGCAAAGGAATGGAAACAAGTGAGTGCTCACTAACTGGGAAGTAGCTCATGAAATTAATGTAATAGAATATTATATTGTGCCATAAGAAATGCTCCATATAAAGAATTCATAGATACTTGGGAAGACTTATATAGACTGATACAGAATGAAGAGAACCAGGACAATTTACACAATGACAAAAATAATATAAAGATAATTTTGAAAAACATTAGAACACCCATCAGTGCAGTGATCAATGATGAGGTCCAAACACCAATAATAAGACAAGCATCCATTTCTTAATATAGGCGATGGCCTAGAGGTATACAATGAGTATTTAGTTTTATTTTGCTTGACTATACTCATCATTTATTTGTAGAAGGGCTATATGTAGAATGGCTTCCTTTTGGGAGAGAGAAATGACTTACTAGGAAGAGCTATAAATTTTTAAAAGTATAACTCAAATTTTAAAAGTACAAAAGGCATTCAGAAGGGGACAAAAGCATATGCTGCAGACTGTCAAAAAAATTAAAAAGAAACAGAACAGAAATACTGTTCCATATACAATCCTTTTTGTTCTTCATTTATTGTAATGTTTGTGTTAATGATCAAGTTCATAATAAAAAATTAACTTTACAAAAGGAAATAAGGAACAAATTTTAAATTAAATTATGCCAAATAAATACAATAATAAAATGTGAAGATACATTGAAAGAGGAACACCTGCAATTCTTAATGGGAATAGACTATTCTAAAAATATTATAAGTTCAAGATATAAGCATAAAAATATATTTGAAATTTGCCAGTACTCATACATGTAGTAATAAATAGGTGTCCAATATTTACTTATCCCTGAGTGATTCTGACCTAGGGTTTAGGTTCTTTCTTCACCTGGTGGAATAAATGCAACAATGAATTGCATCGAGAGATTCATGATATTTTCTCTTTGTAAACCTCAACAATCCCAACCTTATGAATCTAAATTATTACTTTAGGGTATTTAACAATAAGAGTTTCACTGTAAATAAGTGTTCTGTATTTTAATAACATCTGATAATCATTAGAAGTGTTTTGTTTTGTTTTTTTCTGGATAAGAAAAAAATTACAAGGAAAAGAAATAATACCTCTCAAAAAAACCGTGGCATGATAGCTTTCCGGGGGGAAAGAAGGAATTATTCAAAGAATCTCTGCTCTTCAATGGAGGACTGAGTAAGAAACAGGCAATGGGAACAGATAAGAAAAAAAAAAAGATTGATGACTTTAATAGGAGGGAGGTGATACATGGTCACATGAAATTTAAAGGTTAAAATCAGATCAAAGTTTTAAAATATCCAGAGCTTCAAGAGGTTAAGTTTTAAAATCTCTGAAAATATGAAGTTTACCACTTTTGTTTTAAATGTTCCAAAAAGGCCCTCAATCTGTTCAAAACAGTAGCCTTCATAACCTGCCAATGGTGAGATTACATTAAAGCTATTACTTACTTCATGTGGAATAAAGTTATAGGTCCTCTTCCTGCTGTGTAGCATAACCTTCACACAGGGCTTACACTATGAACTGAGACCTATCCTGGGTCAGTCCGAACAAAAGAACTCTAAGAGAAGAAAATGAAATCATACATTACTCACTTCAGTCTCTACCTGCAAAATTCCAATGACAATTTACCCTACCCATTATCAGTAATTTTAAAAAATGTGAGAGGCCTAGGTGTACACTGCCCTCCCTCGTGAACACTGCCCATCAGCATCCCTGGCCTCCTTCAAAGGTAACCTCAGCTACCACTTCTTACAAGTTTTTCCTAGTCTTCCCAGTTGTGAGTGTATCTGTGTTCTCAAATAATCATGTATGTGCTTATTTTTTATTGGAGTAAGAGTGAAAGCTTCTCAAGAACAGGTTCTCATGCTGTTACTGTGACTGCATCAATGCAATTCAACATGCATTTAAAGTACCTACTATGTGCTAAGCACTGGGAATACAAAGAAAGAAAATGACAGATGCTAACTTAGAAGACTTACAATCTCATCATAGAGGCACGAATTAATAGACAATGAGTATAATAAAGTTAGAACGTGATAAGAGAGAAATGCAGGGAAAGAGAAGTTTGAGGAGGTAAGAGATCCCTTTCCTCTGTGGAATATCAAGAAAGGCTTCATGGAAGAGGTGATTAGAGTAAGTTCTGGGCAGTGGGAATAGCCTATAGTGGGGGGGGAACTTGTGGCCTCATGGCCATATGTGGCCCTCTAGGTCCTCAAGTGTAGCCCTCTGATGGAATCCAAACTTCTCAAAACAAATCTGTTAATAAAATGATTTGTTCTTTAAAACTTGGACTCAGTCAAAAGGCCACATGTGGCCTCAAAGCCGCAGAGTCCTCACCTCTGGCCTACAGAAATACATAGGGGTGGAGGGCTGGGGAAGCTCTAGAAGAGCTAGACTGTCCAGTGTCCAGTGTTTTCGCAAGTGTGAAGTGCATAGCATAGTGTGAAATAAACCTGGAAACTACTTGTAGTAGGCCTCCAAGAGAAGGCTGAGGAATGAGTGCTTACAGAGGTGCCATCATTCCTTCCTTTTTTTCACCTGCTCCCCATCACATTACTTCTTCTGGATCCCCTTAGACATGCGCCTTCAACGTATAGAGCTCCTACTGAGGCTCTCCCAATCACCCCCTGATCCACAATTTCAAATCTAAGAGCTGTCTAGGACACTGAGAAGTCAAGGACTTCTCCAGGTCATAAAGCCAGGATGGCAGAAACAGGGCTTGAACCCAGGTTCGCCTGACTTTGAGGCCCTCTCTGTTCACCATGCCGTGGTTCTTCACTAACAATGATCAAAAAAAACTAAAGAAAGTTTGGGCTGAATTATCCAATGTCTCCGAGTGGGTCTCAATTCCTTCTTGTACAACAGAGGCCGTTTTTAACCCAAGCTCCCAAGGCATCTATGGATATATTTCAGGCGGGTCCTTGAACTTGGAAGGGGAAAAAAAATATCTTTATATCTAATCTTTAGTGCCTTCTTTAGTCTCTTGTATTTTATTTTATATTGTTAAAAACATTATTATGAGAGGGGGTCCACAGCCTTCCAAGGACACAACAATGGGGAAGAGCCCCTGCTCCGAAACACCCAAATTTGCTTCAAGTGTTAAAAAAATAAAACCAATGACAGTTAGCCATCAAAGAGATGCTCTAAGGTGTGCAACCTCCTTCTTTCCTTGCAAGCACCTTGGGAGGCTGGTGTCAACCCAGCAACCAGATTCTGAGCTTTACTTATCACAGAGGCAACAGCACCAAGCTCACCTCAAACTATCTCATCTGTTTGTGGGGATCGCATCTCAGGGCACTGACCTCACAGAGTGGAGATGAGAACCAAAGGACACTTTAGAACCATAAAACAATATTCATTATCATCCCTGCAGCCTCACCTCCCCCAGAAGGAAGGTCTTTGATGACTCCAGCTAAAAGGGTGGAGAAAGAGCAGGAGGAGGGACCGGAGTCCTGAAGGCCAGGGTTCAAATCCAGCCTCAAGGCATTTATGAGCCACAGGACAAATCACTTAACCTCCCTCAGCCTCAGGTTTCCTCCAAGTAAAATGGGGAGAATAATGTTCACCTTCCAGGATTGTGAGAATCAAAGGAAATTACATTTGCAAAGTGCTTTGCAAATCTTCAAGTCCTATAGAAATGCTAGCTATTATGTCTATTATTCTTACTCTTATTATTACTATTACTACGGTTGTTCCTAGTATTATTATTTGTTATTAGCACTGCTACTTTTATTATCACTATTGTTTTCTGTCACTATTACTTTTTAACTTATTGCTATTATCACTATTATTACTGTTAGTATTACCGTTGTTACTGCTATCATTACTGTCACAATTGTTACTGTATCACTACTATTACTGGCATTACTATAATTATTACTATTCCTATTGTTACTGTTATTATTGCTATTATTATTATTATTGCTGTTGTTATTATTTTTCCTGAATACAATGGCACCCATTTCTCCTTTTTTTTTGGGGGGATGGGTGGTGGGAGGTGAGTGGATACCCCACCACCCCAGGCATGGCACATAAATGCTCGTGGACGGGACTAATGGCTACTTCTGACCCAACGGCCCACTCGCGGAGCCCCCTGCCCGCCCTGAGTGGCCTTTGGCAATGACCTCCCGAGTTGGGGAGTGTAGAGGCGCAGCGGGGGGGGGGGTCTGAGGCCTCAGTTTCCCCATCTCTCTGACAACACCAGCAGCAGGGCCCGGCTCCCGCGACACCCGTGGGCGGTGCCGCGGTCCCCGCCCTAGAACCCGCAGGCCCAGTTCGAGCGTGGCCCAAATCCGCGGCGTCGGGGGGAACCCAACTTCCGGCGGTGGTCCAGCAGCCCGGAGGAGGAGGCCACGGGAGTGGAGCCCGGCCCACACAGGCCCGGCAGCGAAGACCCACTCACTTACCGCCACAACTGCCGCGGCCTAGCTGTACACGCGCAACTCTGACTCCCGCTCCTCTCGCCGGAAGTCAGCAGACGGGCCGCACGACGACTTCCGCTGAGGCCACTCTAGAACACCGGGAGGCTCAACTCGATGGTTTTAACCCCCTGGGGCCCGTGGAGCTCCGAGTACGTGTGGCTCGGACACCTGCATCTGGGAGCGAGCATGGCTGCAAGTCACTGCTTAGGCTTAGGTGGTGCAGAGAGTAGGGTGCTGGACCTGGCGTCCGGAAGATGTTCAGATCCAGCCCCGGACACTGTCACAGTTTCCCACTTCCTCAGATGGGGGTGCTAACAGTAACTCCGATCTCCTAGGATTGTAGTGAGAAATAAATGCGATATTTGTAAAGCTCTTTGCGAGCCTTAGGGGTTATAGAGTGTGGAGACAGATGCCCTGAGCATAGCCCTGGCCCTGCCACATACCAGCTATATTATTCATGGGCGCTTAATTTTTTTTAGGCCTTAGTTTCTTCATCTATAAAATGGAGCTAAAAATTCCATTTTTCAATATCTTGGAGGATTTGTAAAGATCAAATGGGTGTGGAAATGATTTTAAATAACTTTGAAAAATATAGGTGTACATATGTAAGCTATGAGTATTGCAATGCAAATGTGTTTCTAAACTAGAGTAAAGATTCCTGGTGCTTCCTTTGCCCCTAACCAGTTTGAGTTAAATGGCCAAGAAAATATCCCACAATATTGTACCAAAATCCAGTGGAAGTCAATTTTCCATTTCGGTAGGTAAGCATTCCATGGGGTCAGTGGCCCAATCGCTGGGGCACCCTTTGGTCACCAGCTCCTAAGCATAGAATGCTTCACTTGGGCTTTGGCAGTGATTTGGTCTAGGGTGGCATTATTTCTATCAACAAAGCAAGGAATCATCACCGTCTTAATAAAAATTAATATGCTGAAACTGATATCAGTGAATGTTTTTCTACTTTAAAGGGGTACATATCACTTTCTCTCCACCACCACCTTAAACTATTGCAAATAGCATCGTTAAGAGGTATTCCCATCTCCACTGGCTCTTGTCTCCACTCCATTCTTTATGCTGCTGTGATATTATATCCTTCAAGCAAGGCTCTGGTCGTTTCAGTCACATCCTCAAAAACCTGCAAGGTCTCTTTATGGCTTACTGAATCAACACCTTCATTGGGCTCATACTCAAGGCTTTCCACAAAGTGGCACTACTCTACCTTTCTAACATTCTCTTACTCCACTTCAACCACTCTATGACCAGTTCAACTATACACTATTCAACATCCGTTCTACTGTGACTCCTATCTTGCCAAACAGCAAACCCTAGATCATCCCTACCATCTCTGTCCTCTCTCTGCTCCAGCTTGGGTCTTGGTGAACAGTTATGTTCTAACAGAATAGACAATATATACACATATCAATATGTACAGTAAAAAATAATGTGAGTAAATACAAAAAATGTACAAAATAGTTCAAACCAAAGTACGTGAGCAGATAGGGCATTAGCAGTTGGGTGATCAGGAAACAGTTCTTGTAGAAGATGGTGACTGACTATCATCTTAAAAGACAGGGCGTCAAGGCGGTACAGGGAGTATATTCCAGAACTGGGGGATGCACAAAGACACTGGGTAGGAGATGAGTGTCATCTGAACCCCAGACAAATTAAATAACTTAGTCAAGGTCACACAGGTTGTATCAGAGCCAGAATTCCTACTCATGTCCTCTATCTCTAAATTCATGGTCTTTCCACCGTACAACTATGGGATTTGACATGTTCGAGAGAATTCTGGGTGCTTTGGCACTAGCTCTTTGTGGCCAAGGGATTACAGAGCCTTACCATAAGAAAAGCAATGTGGTACATTGGCAAGAGCAAGTCAGCAAATAACAGTTCAAACCCTGTCTCTTATACTTACGCTCTGTATGACCGTGGTCAAATCACTTCACCTCTCTGAATTTGCTTCCCATAAAATGGGAATAATAATCATTGTACTACCTAGTTCAGAGGGTGGCTATGAGTATTAAATGAGATAATGTATGTATGAAACCTTAACGCGATATATAAAGCTTAGCTATTATTACCACCAGAGAGCAGCAAGCACTGGAAATGGAGACCAAAGAAAGGGGGCTCTCTTTTCAGAAAGACAATGTAACTTTCTTGTGGCGTATTTATTCTTGCGACTTGGTTTAAGAAAAGATAAGAAGCACCTCTGAACGTGAAAAGTGCTGCATAAGCAGCTGGAGCTGGTGTTATTTTGGTCTCGGGGGCTTTGTTTAAGGGGAAATGATTAAGAGATGAAGCTGTGCTTGTGTGACCTCCCGCATGTCTCCAGTTCAAACCTCTGACCCCTGTGCAATAAGAGCTTTTTTATTGTGTGAATCAAGCCTTCCAGGACACACAATGTGTTCTGTTCACCAAAGGCCCCAAGCCTTACTTTCTGTTTCCTTTGGCTTCTCTGGGAAAGGAAGCCTTTAACGTTCCCAGCCCCTGGTTTGGTGCAGCCTTGCCTTAAAACTCTGCCCACTAGCAACGTCACTTGTTATAATAATAAGAATAGCTCCTATTCACACAGAAATTGTATGTGACACTGTGCATGGATTATCGTCCCCATGAAGACAATATCTTGATTATTGTCCTCATGAAGACAATATCATGATTATTGTCTCTATGAAGACAAAATCATGATTATTATCCCCATGAAAAAAATCACTCAATAATTTTTAAAAGACATTGGTTATATAACATGTTTAAGTTTTTTTTTTAAAAAACTTGGCATTCATTGGCTCATGTGATGAGGAAACTTGAGGTTAGAAAAGGCAAGAGATTTCCTCAGGGTCACAAAATGAGATGACCATAACTTCCACATGTTGGAATCAAAATTCAAATCCAGATCTTAGGAGGACATGTACTTTTCCCTTTCTATCATACCATACTGAAATGTTATTGGGACTTATTCAGTAAGAGCCTAGATGGAATGGGGAAGAAGAGGGACAAGACCATATTAGGATCCTAGAATCACTGACTGAAAGCGAAAGAGATCTGATAAATCTTTGAGTTTAACCCCTTCATTTTACCATGGTGAAACTGAGGGACAGAAAACTTTAGTGATGTGCCTACCTTCACATTGCTATTCAGTGTCTGAAGAAAGATTTGGGCTTTCCTAGTGACACAAAACAGGTGGTATTTAAATATAGACTTCTGTGCACATCTGACTGTTTATATGGTTTTGGTACTTTTTGGACAAGGCAAAACATCCTGTCTAATAAAAACTGCAAGGCATTAGGAAAGGTGTGGGTTGAACTAATATCCATTAGACAAGGTTACATAATATTTCTTGCTGCAGCTGCCCGGATATTTTTATTGGCACATGTGTGTCATATTTTAGCCACGTGAAATGTGTGTGTGTGTGTATGTGTGTGCGTGCGTGTACATGTGCGTGTGCTAGAGTATCCAAAGCTATCCAGGGATAGCTTTCTGGCATTGTCATGGAATAAGCACAGGAATGGGAGTCAGGAACCATGAGTCTTAGCTCTGGCACTTAACTTATTTGTGTCATTTCATCAGTCATTTAACTGATTTTTAGCAAATCACTTAGCTTCTCAGCCTCAGTTTCCTCATCTGTAAAAAAGGGTAAAAATACTTGTCCCAATAATATTCCAGAGTCACTTTAAGGAAAATGTTTTGTAAAAATTAATGCATCATAAAAGTGAATAATAATAATTATTCTTTTTGAATTCCACTGTATTTGACTTGCCTTAATTAAATTCTACAGTGACTTTAGATAGATTATTCTGTTATCAATTTGACTCATGTTGTAGGGCTATTTGCCTCTTGTCTGTTAATGTTATGAACACTAGCCATTCTGGTGATAGAGCAAAGATTTGTTGGGGTAGGAGGAGTAAGGAGGACACAAACATTTATTAAACACCTAAGCACCATTTATTAAGCATAGTGCTAGGCACTATGCTAAGCAAGGTGGTACAGTGGATTGGACTTTGAGTCTGGACTCAGGAAGATCTAAGTTCACATGACACTACATGTATGACTTTGGGCAAGTCACTTAACCTCAGTTTGCCTCAGTTTCCTCATCTGTAAAATGGGGGAATGGGGAAAAATAATAGCACCTATCTCATAGGGTGGTTGTGAGGCTCAAATGATATGATAATCGTAAAGTGCTTTATACAGTTCCTGGCACAGACAAAGTGCTCTATAAATATTAACAGCAGCATTATCTCAGGCTGTTCAGTCAAAAGCTCACTTTTAATATACTTAGTAATTAAATATGTCATTTCCCTTGAAATTTGAGCAAATCTATCCTTCAAATGGCTGCTTTGGAGCATTTGGAAAAGTTTGATTTCAGTTAGCCCAATTCCCATGTTGAAGACCAGTGTCCACTAGCAGACACATTCCCTTTCTTTATCAGAAAACAGCCCTTCCTACTTCTATGAAAAGACTCAACAAGCTCTGGCTGGGGTACTGCCAGGGCCCCAAAGTGCTGCAGCAGAAGAGAGGCATTATGCCTAGGGGTATGGAGAGGACAAAAGAGAGAGGGGGGGAGAGAAAGAAGGAGGGAGTGGAGAGGGGGAATAAGCAAGCACTATAGCACCTACTATGTGCTGGGAACTTTGCTAAGCACTTCACAAATAGTATTACATCTGAGCTTCACAACATCCTTGTGAAGAGGTAGCTTTTATTATCTCCGTTTTACAGTTGATGAAACTTAAGCAAACAAGTTAATTGACTTGCCCAGCATCTCACAGCTAGTGTCTGAGTCCAGATTTGGTTTCAGGGTTTCAGATCTTCTTATCCATTGCACCACATATCTGATAGATAGACAGAAGAGATAGAGAGGAGAGGAGAGGAGGGGAGAGGAGGGGAGAGGAGGGGAGGGGAGGGGAGGAGGAAGGGAAAGAAGGAAAGAGAAAGAAAGAAAGAAAGAAAGAAAGAAAGAAAAAGAAAGAAAGAAAGAAAGAAAGAAAGAAAGAAAGAAAGAAAGAAAGAAAAGAAAGAAAGAAAGAAAGAAAGAAAGAAAAAGAAAGAAAGAAAGAAGAAGAAAGAAAGGAAATGAAAGGAAGGAAGGAAGGAAGGAAGGAAGGAAGGAAGGAAGGAAGGAAGGAAGGAAGGAAGGAAGGAAGGAAGGAAGGAAGGAAGGAAGGAAGGAAGAGACTGAGATAGAGTGAGATAGACTGAGATAGACTTCTGGCTCCCCTGGCTTCAAGACTCAAACAAAATTCCATCTTTTAGAAAAAGTCTTTGCCAACCCTTCTCAGTTCTAGTGTGTTTCCTTTTCTTAATTCTTTTTTTTTTTTAAATTTATCCTGTATATAGCTTTATATAACATATTTATTTGCTTGTTATCTCCCCCATTAGACTGTGAGCTCCCTGAAGGCAAGGACTGTCTTAGGCTTCTTTCTGTATCTCTAGCACTTAGCACAGAGCCTGGCACATAATAGGCAGTTAATAAATGCTTATTTACTAATGAGAGAGAGAAAGATCATTTATTAAGTATTTACCTATATCAGGCCCTAGCTAAGTACTGGGAATAAAAATATAAGTGAGTAAGAACAATCCCTGCCCTCAAGGAGCTTACATTCTAATGGAGAAAGACAAGACAGAAAGGAAACAGAAGGGAGTTGCACACTACAGCATGGTATGGAAGTGGCTGGGAAATGGTGGTGGACTGACTACTGGGCCCGGCCAAACATCATAGCCAAGGAATATGGGGCAGAGTCCAGGTAACCAACTGGGAGAAGGTGGAAATGATGGTCTGAGTAGAGAAGGCATGGAGTAGCTGAGGATGCCAATATATTAAAACAGAGACTGTGTGCCTAGGAGTTAGGAATGGAGATGGTAACACATATTTTCATTCTCTTTCCCTTTTTGTCCTTCCTGCTTTCTTGAGGGGAACACAAACCTGTTTTTCTAATCCTTATTCTTTAAGAATTTGCTTGCTTTCTCACTTGGGATTTATTTTGAAAGAAAATATTTTTCTTAAGACCAGGGGTGAGTGGGGTTGTAAATGCAGCCAAGAGAGAGGCTATAGTTGGTGACATATACTGGGAGAAAGACTGGTAGATTCTATTACTTCTGAGAGGCATTCTTTGACATAAAATTGGTATTTATTTCCGGCAATAAAAGATATATAAAAATATATGTATATATTATATATGTTTATATATGTGCAATGTGTGCACCTATATACATGTATGTGTACGTGTGTGTGTGTGTGTGTGTGTAGTAATAGCTTTCCTGCAGTAGACAGAAGACATGAATGTAGAGGGTAACCTGCAGCCAAGAGGCCACATGTGGCCTTCTCGATCCTTGGGTGTGGCCTTTTGACTAAGTCCCAGTTGTACTGAACAAATACTTTTATTAAGGGGATTTGTTCTGTGAAGTTTGGATTCAGTCAAAGGGCTGCACTTGAGGACCTAGAAACCCACATGTGGCCTCAAGGCTTCAGTTTCTTTACTCTTGATTTAGACTAATATCTAGATCCAATGAACCCAAAGTGTTGTTGAGGGAAGGATGTGAAAAGGTTACCTGAGTAATCTTCTGAGGAAAGTTCATATCCAATTCCCCTCCTTTTCTTCCCACAGCAGGTTTGAAAGGTAAACTATTCCCATGAGGGACAGAGCTAAAGGCATTGACTAGAAGGAAAGTCATGCCTAAATGGAGGAGCTAGAAAAGCATACCCCTCCTACTGCTAATATGGGTATTCATATTTCAAAATACTATGTTTGTATTTTGAAGGGAGAGAGAAAGCTCCTAAAAATGGGTAGGAACCAGGTATCTACTTCCTCCTTAAATAAGTTTTCAGTGTTATTGAAAGTATACATCTCAAGACATCATATATATATGTGTGTGTGTTTGTGTATATATATATATATATATATATATATATATATATATGTGTATGTGTTTGTGTGTGTATATATATATAAATATATGTGCATGTGTTTGCATATATATGTGTGTATGTATATATATGTATACATACACACACACACACACACACACACACACATATATATCTCAGTCACTCATTAGAGATTTTCATTTCACACATACAACCAGCAGTATGGTAAGGGCCCTGCTGTTTATTTGACACAAGTATTGCTTAATAGGGCTTTACTGCTTCTACCTGGGGGATTTCTCAAATGACATGTGGAATTTTTGTACATCAAGTTCATGAAGAAGCGCTTCTTGACTGAACCAAATTAGACTTTTACGTTAGGTCAAGCTAAGGTCTTACTTATCCAGTAAGACTGAATCATTCTAAATCTCATAAATTAAAGGAGCAGCTTCTAAGATCAGTGATATCCATAAAACGCACAGAGAGCTAGCTTTTTTTTTTTGTACCCAAACACAGGAAATAAATGCTCCAAAATATCTGTGGGTCAGTTTAGGATTTCTTCAGACTAAAGAGGATCAACAAATGAAAGCAGTGATATACTGGAGCCAACTCATTCTGACTCTCGAGGGCTTCAGCCAATAAGTAAATAAACAAATGAGTATTGCTAAATTTTCAGGGTGATCATTTATACCTGGGAAACTGACAAATGCTACAAATCAGGCTTTATTTGTTTTGTTGAATATCTAGACTTAAGAAAATGATAAAGAAAATATTAATAATGCAAACTATACTTGAAAGTGTAACCTGAATACTTTTTTTTTCTTTCTGGAAAGCTGGCTGTTAATTTGGCAGCATACTCCAGATTGAAAGGGTCCTTAGAGTTTATCTAGTTCAGTGGTTCTTATTTTTTAGTCTCAGGAGCCCTCTAAACTCTTAAAAATGATCAAGAAGAGTTTTCATTTATGTGGGTTATAGCTGTTGATATTTACTATATTAGAAATTAAAACATCTTAGTACTATTATAAAAATAGTTTTGATCTCACAGGCTCCTTGAAAGGGTCTTAGGAACCTCTAGGGGTCCTCGGACCACTCTTTGAGAACCACTCATCTAGTTCATCCCTTTGTTTCATAGACGAGCAAGCTGGGGGATGGAGATGTTATATGGCTTTCCCAAGGTCAGACACTTTGAAACTAAGAGCCAGGATGCAAACCAAGATCCCTTTGATTCAATATTTAGGACTTTTTCAAGCTTACCATACTGGGTCCAAGGGTTCCATTTAACTGATGAAATAATGAAAAAGGCAGATCGTGCATGAAGCAGTTATGCTTTGAGAAAAGATGATCTTAAAATCCATCAAAGCAAAGCCCATTGACCTCATCTGACACGAACTTTGAATTTTGACCATTCACATGACCAGAAAGCTCTGAAATTGTTGCATATTCAGATAATCAATGGCAGGTGGCCTTGGAATCCTGCAGAATTTGCCAGAGTCCCCATGGATGGTTGTCACTGCAAGGCAGCAGGCAATTCTGGTTGTGGTGTATCAACAATCAGTAGGATACCTTCCACAATATTTTCTAACAAAGCCTCTTTACTGAGGCCATTGTTTGTTTTTCAGAATTTCAAAGTTTGGCCTCCAGTTAGGAATCAGCTGACTCACACCTTCCTTCAGAGGACTGCAAGCTCAAAACAAGCTAATGGCCTTTTAGTCTGAGTTCATAAAAACATTTTGTCCAGAGCAGTGGAGGTGACAGGCAATGAGCTTTTGCCAACAGTCAGCAAAATACAGGAAATGTACTATACTCTATTATATTCTGGACTCACTGTACTCTGCCCTCATCAGGCCATATCAAGAATATTGTATTCCCAGTATTTAGAACTCTCAGAATTGCAAGTGTCTCAGAGAGCATCTGGTCCAGCCTATACCTAAATGGGAATTTCTTCCAAAACAAAGCTGTCATATAGTCATTCAGCCTTACTGGAAGAAGGAATCTGTCACCTCTTGAATTAGCCCATACAGCTTTTGGGTAACATTAATCATAAGGAAGTTATTTCCTTAACACAAAACTAAATTTGTCTCTTTGTAACTTCTGCTCATTTCTTCTACTTCTGGATGCTACATGTTAGGAAGCACATGGATAGCTTCCAACATGGTGAGGTGACCTAAATCTATGCAAGAATCCCAGAAGTGACTAGGGATGCTTACCTGGGAGAATTCATAACACAGATTTAGAGCTAGACTTTCTAAACCCTTTAGTGACTAGTCTAATCCTCTCATTTTAAAGTTGAGGAAACAGGCCCAGAGAAGTAAAAGAGGATTTGGTTGCACCTATTTTGTTCCTTTTGAATTACTCTAACCCATTAGGAGGGCATTCTACTCTTCCTTACTTCTCTTCTCTTTTTCTTCTTCCTTCTGCCCTAGACTGTTCTAGAAGTCACTCCAGACAGACCTGCAACAGGAAGACCCACCTCCATCCTGGTTACCCGCTCAGCCATTGCTTTGGCCACCTGACCTCTCACAGGGCTTGGATGAGATGGGACCTTGTAGCTCCATCCCTTCCCACAAGACGGCAGGCAACGAGGTGTGACCATTTGCCCTGCTAATGTCTCTTCATAATCTCCAGGCCCTACCACCTGCCCTGAAGTCCCCAGCATCACTATTTAACCTACTTGGCCTTTGCATCTCTGGGCCTTGCCATGCTGACTTGTTGGTCTTCCCAGGCTTTCCATTCTGCTCTACTGCTCAACTTCCTTTTATACATTTCCTCTAATTAAAGTGTAAGCTTCTTGAGAGCAAGGACTGTCTCAGTTGTTTCCCCTATTTGTATCCCTAGTACTTAGCATTGTGCTTGGCACATAGAGCATTTAATAAATGCTTTTTTCACCCATATTGATAATAGCACGTTTGTAACTTTATAAAGTGCTTTTAGTAACTGAATATTTCAGTAATCCTATTTTCTTTAAAAATAAAGTCTAGTGGTGAAGGCTTGCTATTATATTATTTAGAACATGACTTATCGAGAACATTACTCTGGGCTGCTGTTACTTCTGAATGTAATATCCCTCTTCTAGATTGGGAATTCCACCAAGGCAAGGGCTGTCTTGTCCAAACTTTGTATTTCCCTCAATACCCTACACTCAATAGGCACTTAATAAATATCTGTCACATTGTGGTATTGGACATCATTATCTGGATGCAACTGATTTGCCCTTGTGCTCATTTGGCTGGTACTTTGGCTGTGTAGGGATATTCTTCGGTGGTACCTGGTACCATGGAATGAGCACTCCGTAACTCTAAAGCACTGGGTAAATGTGAATGAATAACAACATGTATATTCACATACAGATGAAATTTCCTTTAAGAAACAAGAAGCATGACATTGGGGATAAAACACTAGACTTAAGGTCAGAAAGATCTCAACTGGAATCTCTCCTCAAATTCTTACAGGCTGTGGGAAACTTGGTACATCACTGGGTCTCAGTTTCTTCATCTATAAAATGAGGACAATAATAACAACTGTATTACTTGTCCCTTTAATAGCTTCAAGCTGCTAAGACTTTTGGGACACCCTGTAAGGTGTCACGCACTATAATTATCTATTTCTGTCTACTAGACTGAAACTTCCTGAGGGCAGAAAAATTCACTTATCTAAACTCTGTCTCTTACCCAGGGCTTACCATAATTTTGTACAAAGTAAGCACTGGTGTTTAGAATAGTGCTTGACACATTGACACATAGGGAGTCTAATATATGCCCCCTGATTAATGTTTGTTCAATAAGTATATGTCGAATGGTTTGTGTTCAATTAGCAGAGCCTTTGAGAACCCATGGCCACCTGCACTCCAAGATGAGGCACTGTTATAGAATTGAACAAATGGGGGCAGCTAGGTGGCGCAGTGGATAGAGCACCAGCCCTGAAGTCAGGAGGACCTGAGTTCAAATCCAGCCTCCGACTAAACACTTGACACTAGCAGTGTGACCCTGGGCAAGTCACTTAACCCAACTGCCAAAAAAAAATCGAACAAATGGAATATGAGTTTAACTCTGGCAAATTATGAATGGTCTTCCTCAATCAACTTCCTCTTCTATTCACAGAAGCTCCTATAGGTTCTATTCATTCATTCATTAAACATCTGCTATGTACACCTTATATGTGCACAAAGATAAGTAGGACATGGATGGCCCCAGACATAGATTGGATGGTGTCAATTTCCACGGTGCCAGTTTTCATTAACTGTCTTATGCTAGGCAATTAGCAAAGTCAGGCTCATGCCAGGGATGTATGACCTGCTAAATAATGGCAAGAAGAACGATTTTTTCTGGAACAAGCTGAAACATTCTAAAGGCAGTTCACTATTGGTAACTGACCATGACAATTCCCTACTAAACCAATGCTCTAGGTAATGGCTGCATCTGCTTTCCAAAGAAGGCAGGACAAGGGTGCAGAATGATGGGTGTGAGGGGAGATAGGCAGGTGAGGAGTGCTGGGAAATCCCCAGGACTGAGTCCTCTGACTACCCACTGTTACCAGGCTCCACAATATCACAGTAACTGTAGTATTATCCAATACACTTTGCAAGAAAACCCATTAGCTGATCTAAGTCTGACAAGGAAGAGAATAAAAACTGTTTTAGAAAAATATTGAAGCTTTATTTGTATGTGTGTAGTAAACAGCTATCTTCAAATACTTAAACTTATGGAGGAAGAAAGCAGCTTTCTATTTGGCTTCTCTTGTCTAATTTTTCTAAAATTTTGAACAAATGGATGTATACAGTAGGAAAAAAAGAGAGGAAAAAGTAAGAGCAATTAGAGGAAGCCCCCAAACCCAAAGGCTGGTCTTTGAAATAGGTTTCCAATGCTTAGAATCTTACAGGGAACCTACTCGACAAACCATGGTTAATTCCAAATATCTCCTCTCCAATATCTCTTAAATAAAGCCTATGCATTCAGTCCAGCTGATGGAAATGTACAGGGGAATTCAAAGGATTACATTTTGTCTTTAATAGGGAACAGAAGTGGACTTAGCTGCCAAAAACTATTCAACACCCATACTGAGGGGGCAAGACCTTAAGGTCTAATGAAGTGGGCAAGATGCACAAGCATGCTCTCTTAGCTGTTATTCCTCTACTTTCACTGAGAGAGAAGCTTCTTGAGTCTCTGAGAATAAAAACTCCAGTAGGATGATGCCTAGGTCTCATTCACAGCTTGCATAGAGTGAGATCAGAACAGGTTTCTGGAAAATCTTGAAACAAATATTCTCAATTTTTACTGGTTCAACACAACCAGAAGTGATCCATGTCAGGCACAGGGGCACAGATACAGGAATGGAATTGTTGTGTTACAAGTGTACACAGAGAGACAACCAGGCGTTATAGATGGTGAGCTGGCCCCAGGATCAAGAAGAGCTGAGTTCAAGTCCTGACACTAACATGTACTGTCTATGGCAGCGAGACAAGTAATTTAATGTCTCAGTGACGCAGGCAACTAATTCTGTCAGATTATAACCTTCAGAGCAGGTGCTTATCTGCCTTAGAAGAGGGAATTCACTGCAGTGATGAAATCACAGATCTGGTTTAAAAAAACAAAATCCGCTCACAGATTTCTCCTAAATACCCTGAGGGCATGACTAGGACCAGTGAGTTGCATGCTCCCAGGGATGCAACTTTTATGTGCAAAGAAGACAATTATGATCATTAAGTGCTTAATAAATGCTTGTTGACTTTGGAGCTCTCAGAAATCCATTTGCTCCAAAGTTGCTATCCACTTACTAGGGGAAAGGGTTAGAAGATTGCTGGGGAGCTAGGTCATGAGACTGTGGTCCCAAAAGTGGAATCTAGGCAAAAGGTTTGGTTCTGTTTTGACCAAGCATTTCCAGTGGCTGTTCTCTGTGACTGCATATTTTTGCAAAGGCCACTTCATTCCTGGAATTTTTCCTTAGCAGAAAAATACAAGATTTCTTCAGTATTGCATCTCCTGGGAACTTGAAACCCTTTTCTCCCAATGCAAGCATTCACGGCTTCAATGTCACTTTGAAGGAATTAATAAGCATTATACTCACTGTTTCAGAGGTAGAAATAGTAGTTACATGCCCCTGGGCATCACCTTCTTCCACTTGGGCAACATAAAATACTTTGTTTTGCCCCTCTCTGATACCCTTCTCATTTAATATTTTGTCTTATGGTTATCTGGGCACATTGTGTAAACTAGCCGTTCCCTTGGACCTACACCCATGCTAATAAAGTGGCAACACCCTTTTAAAAGTGGCCAAAACAAGCTGGAAGTGTTCCCATAATGAGTTACCCGATACATGTTCCACAAATCTCACTGCTTTCGTAAAGAACCAGGAGTGAAACATTTGTATGATTGACTTTTTGGAAGGGGGAGGGGAGAAATGCAAGTGACTTTGACTTTCAGGTTTGTACTGAAGAGATTCATGACAGCCTAGTACCCAAGGCCAAACCATATTGAAGTAGGCATTGTTACAAACACCTGTATGTCAAAGTCAACTCTGTTGACCACTAGTAAGGTTGGTGTTCTCCAGCATGGCAGCACACCCACATTGTGTGAGTTATGGTGAATTCATAGTCCAGAGGCAAAAGGAGAGAGCACAAATTATGTGATGTACACACAATCCCTTTGTGGTGACAAAAGGACCAGTGGGCATAGGTTATTCAGAGACATTACCCAAGGCAAAGAACAGATGGGCTGTCCTTACACACCAGCTGCTCAGGCACCTGCCACCCCAAGGGCAGCAAGGATGGCAGCTGGTGGTTCCTATCACTCCTCCCCACACATACCACATGGCCTACTCCTAATCCCCACTACCAAGCAATCAGGGGGTTGTACCAAGCTCTGAGGAATCCTCTTGCAAAAGCAAGATGCCAGCTGCAGGTACCTTATGTCAAAGTTCCCTTTCCCCTAAGGTCTGGTCTGGTCCCCACAGTGATGAGGGAACACCTCCAGATGTGGAGCAATGTGAGTAATAGCAAGAGACAAGGTGTTAGTGCCATACAGATAAATGGTATGTTCATCCCCCAGTTGTTCTGGGGGGTTGGTTGAAGTGGCAATTAGAGGGTGAATATCAAAGATCGCAGCTGATTGGCTTCAGGTGGTTGCATCATGTAGACTTTTCCGCATCCAGACATCACTATCTCTGGTCATCCTGGGAACCAGATGTTACGCCAGCTCTTCTGGCTCTGTCAGCTGCTCCAGGCGCTGCAACATCATCAGGCGGAGAGTGTGGAACCTTATGGGAGACACAATGCACAGATCTCACCCAGGGCTTGGCTAGACAGCCTATGCAATAGGGAATGTGGGATCCTTGCCCAGGGAAAACCTGGATGCTTTGTTATCATGAAAGGCTGTGTAGCCCCTGTCTTGGCTTAGGCTATGTCCTCAGTTCTCTGAACCTTGATCCTCCCCAACAGCACCCTCATTTCTGGAGGCTGCTTCACAGAGATAGAAAGAAATCTTTGATGAGCTTTGGAGCCTCGGATTTTTGCTGTATTTTTCTTAAGGCTGTACTATTTTTGTCAAATAGACAATAATGAGAAGATATGGCATTTCCCCCAGATAGTATGAATCTCAAAACACTCACCTCTGGTAACTGGTGAATTCTCAACTCAGTTTTGTAAGCCAAGAGGGAAAAGCTATTTTCTCTCTATTACATGGTTTAGGGAGAGGTTTAAAGAAAGATCAAATGAATAGATTATTATTTTTTAAAGTCACTACCATATGCAAGGCACTGCGTGAGTTTTAAAAAAAATGGGTGTAGCTCTTCACCAAAATTAACAAAAATCCAGAATTTAGAGTTGGAAGGGACGTTAAAGGTCATTTAATCCAAGCCATTTATTTTATCCAAGAAGCCAGGGGAAACGAAGGTGACTTCCTCAAGAACACAAAGCTAGTTAGGGATTCTAGGCTTACTCTGTCTGTCTGAACAATAAAAAGCATTGAATGAGTGGTCCTTGAATGAACATCCCCCATGAGTGGCCCCCACCTGCCCTTCCTCCTTTGAGCTGTGATCTATTTTGATGATCTAATCTCACCTAACTTTGAAAGTGTCTTGCTGATCACATCTGCAATTAAATGGAAACAAATAATTGGAAAGTCCTGTCTTGTATCCGAGAGCAGGCAGCTAATACCTCATCACTTTTCCCTCCAAAGATCTAAAAACACCATCTGGTGCAATCAGATTTCATCACTTGACTGGCTCCTTTTAAAATATCTGTGCTGGAAGCAAGTAGCAGGCTTACACTTTCTGTTGTTTAAAAATATCTCTTCCCTGGACCTAGCTTACACCTCACAAGAATGCTTATCCCATTTTTTCCCCATAAAGCTCCTTGGATATTTCAAGACTACCTTCTACTTCATCACACTGTCAGTTTATAAATGGGATTACCGAGAGACATAGGACTTCCTGAGTTTCTGACCTTGAAGACACATTTTTTCAGTAGCCTCTGTTTCCTTTGTACCACGTGGATGAGAGATCTCAAGGCTACTTTCCAACTAAAAATAAATGGGATGTCATAGCAGCCACACAAAAATGCCATGGAGCATGAGGGTGGAGCAGCTGGGAAACTGGGTTTACTGAAATTAACCTAATGACTCTTTGGCCATAGAGAGTGAAGCATCCTTGCCATCCTAATGGAGGATGCCCACTCTGCTATCCATGTGGTGACCCTGATGGATAGCTACTATGTGTATTCTTGGGAACTGCTTACTTCAGAGTCAGTTTGATTATTTCTCTTTCCTCCTCTTCTTTTAATTTTTCAACAAAACTGTCCAGCACCGGCATTTCAAACTTAATGTACTGAGCGACCTAGAAGATCCAAGAAGATTTAATATGTTTTCAAAATGTTCTTTAAAATTATTTTTTGCTTTTCAAGTATGGCTTCATTGGCATTCCAATGCAACCAGACATGCCAGTTCCTTGTAAATGTTATTCCCCCACCCTGCCCCTGACAAAATCCCTAAGTATCAAGTAATAGAAACTAAACAGTGAGTGCAGAAAATAAAAAAGGTCCCATTATTATTTTCAGAGAAGCTATTATCCATTAGAGGAAATACAAACTAAAGATTAGGAAAAGCATTCAATAGTGAAATACACTCACACTCAGGTCTCTCAGGGGGAGTGGTTCGAGTCCCATTCTCTTGAACAATGAGAACTGAACTTGAAATAGCCCTCAGAAAAGTAATGGAGGGGGTGGGGTGCAGGGAAGATATACAACATTTGAACAATTCTGTCTTGGGAACAGACTCTGTGGGATCTACAATTACCTAATCTTTTTCCCACTGGTAGTTTTGGAGATTTGCTAATCATTGGCCAGGAACCAGAATGACTAGGCTCTAATGAGAGCTATCTTGACCTCAGGACTAAGGTCCCTGGTTAAAATATTTTTCTAGGTTGTCCAAAAGAAGACCAAAAAATTAAAAAACCCTCTAATTTCAATGAAGTTTTTTTTTATCTTCATGAGGGGAAAAAAGTACGGTAAGGACAATTCTTTCCTTACTTGGTTTCTCTGTAATACCAGTTCTTGGAGGGTGAGAGGGAAGGTGAACACAGGTAAGGAAGATAGCTGGTGCGTTTCAGGTAATAGAGGTGGAGTGGCCATAGATCTGAGTCTTTTATAGCTGATGGGGATCTGCAAAAGTCTAGCAGGGGTACCAGTCAAAATATGAATGAGGTGAAATGAGGAAATCTTTTATCTGCTTTGCTCAGGTGTCCCTATTGACAAAGAAGTTAAGTGTTCTTCCTTTTAAAAATACATGCTCTCTAGTCCCTATGCCCCTGACTCCCACTTACATCATAAGGAACTTCTTCTCCCAAGTCTGTTTCCATTAGAAATATTTTGGCGATTTTCTCACATGGCCCGTGTAGGATTCTTGAGATCAGTGGATATTCACAGTCTTTTAATTTTGTGCGTTCTAGAGGAAGGAAGGCATGTAAGATCTAGATGTCTTGTTTTGTTTTGAAAGACATTCTCCTCTTTACATGACAAATATTGATGGGGCTAAGGAAAAACAGGCACATTGAAGTGCTGTTGGTGAAACTATGAATTGGGCCATCCATTCAAGGAAGCCATTGGACCCAGTCCCCAAGGTGACTAAACCATGAGTACCCCTTAGCCCAGAAATATCAGCTCAAGGGCTATATCCCCAAAAGAAATAAAAAGGACCATATATATTAAAAATATTTATAGCAGCAGCTTTTGTGGTGCCAAATAACTAGAAACTAAGGGAATGAATGCCCATCAATTAGCAAATGGCTGAACAAAATAAAGCATTTGAACAAAATGGAATATTATTTTGTGCTTCATGAAATGACAAAAGAGAGATTTCAGAGCAACCTGGGATGATTTTTCTTCTTCTTCCTTTTTTTTTCCTTTTTTTTAGGTGAGGCGATTGGGGTTAAGTGACTTGCCCAAGGTCACACAGCTAGTAAGTGTTAAGTGTCTGAGGCTGGATTTGAACTCAGGTCCTCCTGACTCCAAGGCCACAGCACTATTCACTGAGCCACCTAGCTGCCCCATGGGAAGACTTCTATGGACTAATTCACAGGGAAGTGAGTTGAACCAAAAGAACACTTTATAAAACAACAGGACTGTGTATAGAAAGAGGAAAGACTTTAAAGATTTTCGATGAGCACAATGACTAATCACAATTCCAGAGGACCAGTGATGAATAATAATAACCCACTTCCTGACAGCAAGAAAGCTGATGCAAAATGAGACATGCATTTTTGGACAGGGCCAATGGGAAGATTTGTTTTGCTTAACTGTTCCTGATGGTTACAAAGATTTTTTTCCCTTTTCTTTCTCAAAGAGAGATGGAGGAGGGAAGAGAAAATAAATGATTTTTAAATTGTAAAATTAAAAGAAAACATTCCTTTTTCCAGACTTCAACCCTGGACAGAGAAATCTGGGAAACTACTACCAAGGCAGGTTAGGAGGTTAGGATCACTAAAACTCAACCAAGGGCAGTTGGAAGGTAGGGATCACTAAAACAGGACAAGGCAGGCATATATTTGTGATTTCTGTGATGGTAGATTGCATTAAAAGGAACAAAAGCTGAGAAATTGCAAAGGGGATAGAAGTTCCTTTTAAAATATGCAGTTTATGAGCAAGAAAGGTAGAGAATAGATTATAGGATCAGAAAGCTAGAGCTAGAAGGGAACTGAGAGGTCATCTCTGAAGTGAGTACAACCCAGCGTTTTACAGATGAGGAAACTGAGGCCCAGCAAATTGGTAGCTCAGAAGGAATGTATGCTTTGTGACCACTATGTGAGAAATACAGTAAAATTCTCCAGGTAGCATCTTAGGAATGATAGCAAAAATTTTCAGCTCTTCTTGGCCTGTAACTGACTAGTTCTGTTAATTAAGATAGTGTGCAAATGAGACCAAGGCCATGGGGTCATGCTTATACTAGTCTCTTTCCTTACCATGACCACAGATTCCCAATAGCCTCTCCTCTATCCTACCCGCAGACATGAAGTAGACTTTGGCCACTGGTCATAACGCAGACTGGGCCAGAGAGTACTCAGATGGGTCAGTGTGAATGCATCCCCACTACTGGAAGAATAATTGAAGGCAAAAAGCCTACTGATTAATGCGTGGCAATATCATCTTCCTATTGGAAGAAGTGGAAGAGATTTTAAAATTCAGCTCGTTCATATTACAGATGAGGAAACTGATGCAAGAGGTTCAGTTACTTGCCCTAATTTATAACAATAAGAAACAGCAAGGGCAGCACTTCTCTGACTACTGCTTTCTCCATAAACAAGGGAATTTGTGATCCCAAGGTTCCAGTCAAGTGCACCTGGGTAGATTCAAATCAGACCCTTTGTGAGCACCTCTAGCTCAGTGCCTAATGAGCTTTCTCATTGAATATAAACTTAGTAGTTGCTAATATTCTCCTTATTCTAGGCCAGGCCTAGCTCACTTCAACATAGACTTGAGATTAGAATATAGTGAACCACCCATGGACCATAAAAGGCAACAAATATAATTTTACTTAGAATGAGATCTAAAAGGATACAATTACTAAGGTTTAAAGAAGAAAAAAGAAAACACCATTCCCTTCAGCCTCCACAGTAGCCAGAACACTAGGTCAGAATGGCAATGAGAATTCCTTGAAAAGCAGTGCGAATTCAGGTAAAACCTCTGAAAACTCCAGAGGGGATGGGCCATTTATTGGTGGCAAGAAGCCAAAATGTCCTCCCCACATCTATAAAAGACCAGCCTAGACTCTATAGGACAGGTACCATTCCTATCCCACTCCTCACCTCCAAATCCTAGTCAGTCTTTTCCCCTAAGATTGAGGGTTTTTAGGGAGAATCATGTGGTTCAGGTACTTTTTTTTTTGTTGTTGGGAGAGGAGGGAAGGAGGAAAGACTTAAAAAAAGGGTAGGAAATGTAGACTCAAAGTATCACAGTAGTAAGAAATGGTTATGTTTCTATATCACTTCTCTGTTGTAAAATTCTTCATACAGAGTATTTGGTGGCAAACATTTCCATAAGTGGGAAACAAGACAAGCATATGAGGGTTTGTTTCAAGTTACATGACAGTAGCTGGGCCAGAAATAAGTCATATCTCCACCTTGCCTAGCTGCAAACTTACAGTGACTTCACCCAAGAGAAGTTCTCTGTAATATCTAAAACATTTGTCAGGCCAAAGGGTGTCCTTTCTCATCTTGGTCAGTAAGCTTCTAAGATCATTGATCTAAGGCTGGAAGGGACTCCAGGGGCCAGCTGTCCAACTTGCTCATTTTACAGTTTAGAAAATTGAGGCCCAGCAAAGTTAAATGATTTTCCTGAGGTCATAGAAGCAGGATATGAACCCAGGTCTTCTGAGTGCAGAGTCAGGGTTTTTTCCAATTACAGTACTTCCTCCTACTAAGAAGCCTGGTCTGCTCAGGAAAGGGACCAGGAGGAGCCAGGGTAAACCAGTGTAGCCCAGGAAGCCTCTCCTCCTCTAGTATCCATGAGGACCACAAGAGAAACAGGACAAAGCCAAGCTGAAATAGGATGGAAAACTTCAGGAGGGTCTAGAAGTAGAAGACTTAGGTTTGTGTCAAGACTCTACCACTTCTAGCTAAGTAACCAGTTTGTCTTTCTCAGTCTTATTTCACCTTTGGTAAAATAGGGAATGTAAAATTCCCTACCTCACTGGGCTGCTAGAAAGAATACACCAACAGTAACTTAAGGCAGTGAATTCCAATGTGGACATGACTTAGTAAATTAAGTCCCTGGGATTGTCTTAGGCACATAGGGGTTAAATTAATTGCCCAGGATCATATGTTGAATAGTTGGCAGGTGTTCTGAAATTATTATTATTAATAATATAAATAAATAATAAAAATAACGCTGACTCTGCCCATCATCATTGTCATCATCATCATCATCAACATCGCTAGTATTTATGTAGCGCTTTAAAGATTTCAAAGTACTTTACATTTGTTTTCTCATTTGATTCTCAGAACAACTTTGTGAGGTAAGTGCTATTATTATCCCCACTTTACAGATGAGTAAGTGAGAAATTAAGTGACTTCTCCAGGGTCACACAGATAATAAATGCCTAGAGGTGGATTTGAACTCAGGTCTTCTTGTCTCCAAGCCCACCATCCATTATACTGTGTGCCTTTTTTTTTTTTGATGCATAAAGTGCTTTGCAAATGTGAGCTCCTGTTGTTATTATTGTTATTATTATTATAACTACAACTGGCCTCGTCTTTGATACACAACCACCATGGCATGTGCCCCTGGCATTCAGGAGACTGGGTATCTGGGATATCTTCTTCCAACTCATCACTGTGCTTCTCATCAACAGTAAAGTGCCCGGTGCATAGGAAATGTGCAACAAATGCTTATTTCCTTCTTTCCATTTGTGTCAAATAGTTCAATTAATAAGTATATATGAAGCACCTACTGTGTGCCAAAACATCATTTTATCAGAGTCCACCAGTAAAATACCCAAACCCAATTGCAGGTGTTACCATTAAGAAGGAATGCTTGAAACTTACCCCCTGATTCATGAACTACATAGAGTGCAAACTCGCTGGGGCCATTTTCAACCTGCAACATTCAAAACAAGATATTAGGACCAAGACTTAGAGATGTCTCCCCATAGTACAGGACTCAGTATGAATGGATCCTAGCTCATCACCACCTTGACTCTTGCCATACCTGCTTCTCCTTCTACTCAAGTACTTCTATTAATAGCACCACCACTCTCTTAGTCACCCAAGCATAAAATCTGAATCATATATATTTATATATACACACATGCATGCATGTATGCATGTATGTGTACATGTACATGTATATAGGTATGTGTCTTGTACATACCTAACTATTTACATGATTTTTTTTCCCTCATTAGAATGTGAGCTCCTTGAGGACAGGGACTATTTTTGCCTTTCCTTGTATCTCCAGTGCTTAGCATAATGCCAGAAACACAGTAGGCACTTAATACATGTTAACTGACAAAATTCAATCTCCTCATTTTACAGAGGCATAGACAGGATAAGAAATTTGGCCGGGATCACATAGCTAGTAAGCGTCTGCTGCAGGAGTATGACACCACATCCTTCAGTGTCCCCTCTTCGATGCCAGGCTCAAGGAGGTTAAACTCATGGGTACACACGTAATGAGTGGAATTTAACCAAGGTGTCTGACTCCAGAGCTAGGGCTATTTCCACTGCAAAATGTTGTCTCCTCAAGGGCAGAGACTATTATTTTATTTATTTCTATTTTTCTTTCTGTTCTTCATAGCGTCAATCATAAGACCTTGGACATATGTATTTGATAAATGTGGCCAAATGAATTTATTTAAAGCATAGGATGTGCCTTCCCTCTTGTACAACCTACCAACACATAAGCTGTCTCCTTAGCACTGTTCTCAAGGGCCCAATCCAGCCCACCACCTATATTTTTACAGTGAGCTAAGAATGGCTTTTACATTTTTAAATAAAGTTTTATTGTACTTTAAAATCCACAAACATTCTTAGCTTATAGGCAGTGGGATCCAGCCCCTGGTTGTAGTTTGCTGACCCCTGCCCTTAAAGGACACCAGATTGCCTCCACCCAGATGGCCTCTAGGCTATAAAACTCTCACAAGTGTGTGTCTACACAGACCCATAACTGCCACAGGTGCCCCAAGGCTTCTCCCCTTCAGTACATGTGAACCATGCCTTCTCCCAGGCTGGCTTACCCTAAACTTGTTCAGAAGCAGGGTCAGCACTTGGACAGTTGTCATGGTGCTATTGACTCTCACATTGGTCACGGAGCCATAGGCAGGAGTAAACACGGAGGTCTGAGAGAGACAAGAAGTGCTGATTAGATAGAGTAGGAGCCAGATCCATGCTCCTGTCACGGTGCTAGCTTACCTTGGGCACGCGGCTCCAGCATGGGCATCTCTGGCAGATGGAGAGGAAGCTAGAGAGCCTCATTCACTGTTCACATGGAACACCTGTGGCCATCTGCTACTAACTCTCTCAAACAGGACTATCAGACCAGCCCCCCACCCTCTATTCCTCAGCTGCACTCAGGTTGTAAGGGTGTACCTCTGGAATCTACATTAGATTCTTCATCCTATCAGAGAATCAATAAAGAGGCAATACTGACTTGACAGAGAAAGTGCTGGCCCCTCGACTCGAGAAGATCTGGGTTCAAGGCCAGCTTCTGATATAACCTGGCTGCAAATCACTTAACCTCTCACTGCCCCCAGCCAACTCTCCAGACTAGAAATTGCACTGATAGAGAAACTTCCTCACCTGAAGCTCCATACGCTTTTAGAATCACAGTCCCACCCTAAGAGAATCTCAAGAAGACACTAAAGAAATCTCTTACCAAAGCCGAGCCTAATTTACACAAAAGCAATTGGTTGATTCAGTCAATCCCCTCTGGATGGGGGAAACCACTGGAGACTGTCCTCAAGTATCCATAGTCCTAATAAGAATGCTTCAGAACAAACGAACGAATGAATGAATGAAAAAGCATTTATTAAGCCCTTACTATGTGTCAGACATCATACTAAACACTGAGGACACAAACAGAAAGACAGTACCTGGTCACTTCACCAACCTTAACCTGAATGGCTGACCCCAAATTTCTAGCAAAGAATGCCCAAAACAAGGCTGTGACAGTCTAAGGACTAAAACAAAAGAGCAGAGGTAGCATCATCATCTCGATGTTAAACAGAAATCCTACAACAGCAGTAGTGGGGATGCAAACGATGGTAATAGCCATTATGAAAAATGTCTTGCCACATTTTACATTTTATTTTTAAGACATGTATTTTATTTTTTTCATATATATTACCAACTAGGTCCAAATGTAAAAAGTAGTTTTTCCCCAAAATATGGTGAGGACAAACCTGAGTGTGACCTAATGTTTTTTTTAAGTGGTTCTTTGTGTAGACATATATCTCCCTCTGGGCTTCCAGGATTATTATAAAAGATACTAGAATTATATTTTTTAAAATGGACTGAGAAGTCTCAGTTCTGATGCAGAGGCCCCTCTATGTGTTATTTATATTTACAGAGGTTTAAGTATATTTATTCACACAGATATGTATCTATATCTATGTGTGTAGGTGAAATATAAGCAGCTAGGTAGCACAGTGGATAGAGTGCTAAACCTGGATTCAGGGAGACCTTAGTTCAAATCTAGCCTCAGACACTTCTTAGCTGTGTGACCCTGGGCAAGTCACTCAACCCTATCTGCCTCAGTTTCCTCATCTGTAAAATGATCTGGACAAGGAAATGGCAAACCATTCCAGTATCTCTTCCAAAGAAACTCCAAATGGGGTCACAAAAGTCAGACATGACTGAAATGACTGAACAACAACATATGTAGAATACACACATACACATACATAGCTATATTCCATATACATGTATTGTGTGTGCCACATACCACATATATGTATTATTGTGTGCACACACACACACACACACACACACACACACACACGCACAGAATTAGAGTTAGGAACTCCCAATGAAGATTTGTTTATTTCTCTCTGTCTCTGGGAAGCAATATGCTATAATGGGGATAGAACTGGTCTCAGAGTCAAGAAGGACTAGATTTAAGTCGTGTCTCTGGTGTATATTGTCTGGGTGACTTGACCCTTGCCAAGCTATTCAGCCTCTCTGTGCTCTAGGCCAGTGAGGTCAAACCCAGAAAGAAATGGGAGCCACTAATCTGTACATAAGGATCTCTACAGGCCACATAGTGACTTTGCTTTAAAATATGGTATCATCCATGTTAAATTGTATTTTTATATATTTTGTGAAATATCTCCCAATTACATTTTAATATGGTTCAGGTAGCACTTGGGCCTTTTATGACACCTCTGTTCTAGGCAACTCTCTAAGACCATAAACTACAGAAATGTTGCTTTGGTAAAGGAAGTTTCCTCGTGTGGGAGTTGGCTATACCAATAAAATCACAGGTCTAGTCCCTGAACCTATATACATTTACATATGTACAAATATATGTATATCTCACACACATGCATGTATACACTAATACACTTACACACATGTACATACACATGCACGTGTGTACATATATACATACACGTGTGTATACATACATGTATGTGTGTATGCATGTCAGTAGGACCGACAGTTCTACTTCCAGCCCATCCCTCACAGTTATCATCTGGAAGTGGGGGTCAGCCACTGCCCACCAAGTGCCAACCAACGGCCCACCACAGGACAGGTAAGCCACAAGCAGCAAACAGGAGGCAGCCCATGTCCAAACTCTGGCCTCCACCTTGACCACCACGTCCCCATAGACCCTGATGTCAGGACTCTGAACCCAAGAGTCTTGGGAATAGTCATGCTTCCAGCATGCTGCCCTTAGCTATTATCCTATATAGATGCAGCCTGGCCACTGCATATTTTCATATCTAATATATCTCACATTAGGGGTAAGGCCTGTATTCAGGGTATTCCTATATTATGCCAATTATAACCTTGATCACACTGGCCCACTGCCTGACACCAGACTGAATGCCAGGGAGATGACAAGGTGATGACCATCACACCGAAGAATGTTCCAGGATCCTGACAAAATTAATGAAGTCTCAAAAGATTCCCAATTTAGCATCATGTTGAGGCTTAGATTCTGGGGGAATTGGGTTCTAAATTATAAAATCCCTCTGGAATTTCAAGATTATTATTAAAAATATTCACAGTGTATGAAAGAATGTACTGAATCCCAGTTTGGATACAGAGGTTCTATGATCAGTAATGTTCTTTTGTCTCCTAGAAGATGCATTGCTCATCTCCAACATTTCACAAAATTGCTTCAACAGGAATGCCTAGCAACTTCACCAAGGTTTCCTCAGTTACCTTTTTTTTTTCCTTTTAAAGGGGCAGCAAGGTGGTGCAGTGAGTTAAATGCATTAAGCCTGAAGTCAGAAAGTCCTTGGTTCAAATCTAGCCTTAGACACTGACTAGGCTGAGGGCTCCTGGACAAGTCACTTAATCTTTGCTTCAGTTTCCTCAACTGCAAAATGGGGGTAATAGCATTTACCTCACAGTGTTCTTATGAGAATTAAATGATATAATATTTATAATTACTTAACACCCTGCTTGGCCCATAATAGATTCAATAGAAATGCTTATTCCCTTCCCCTCATTTTTCCCCATTCACTGAGTACCAACGGTAACTTTCTCAAATAGAAGTAAGCTTCAGCAACCTAAAATCAGTGCTGTGGGTCAGATTTTCAATTTTATTAAAAGTCTTTGTTATACACAGGCATTTTTTAGGGGATTGGCCTGATTTCTCTCCAGTATTCACTGAGCAACCTTGTTTATCTGCATATCAGGAAGGAGCAATTTTCTTGAGCTCAAGCAGTAACAAAGGTTAAACTACATCTGGACCTTGGTCTTCCGGGTCTGAGGAAAACTCTAATCCACTATACATGAATGCTCTTGTATGGGTGAATAAAAATGAGGCCCAAACAGCCTCATTTCCTGTTGCCTTTCAGTTTCCTCCATCAGCCCTTAAGGGGAGAAAGGTCCAAAGCTGAATATCAGAAGTCCTAGAGTTCAAGCTGTCAACGCCACAAGCATTTATTTAGCACCTACTATGTACCAGAAACTATGCTATGCATTTCCTCCTTATCTTTGCCACTGTCAAGGTTAGAAATTCACTTGTTGAGTATAAGAGATTCATTTTTAGATCTAGGTTGAACTAGAAAGTTATTGAGGTCATTTTTTCAAGATCTAAAATTCCAGGATTCTCTGACAATGTCATTGTGCCTCGGCCAATTTAGATCCTCTCTAAACAAAATTCACTTATAGAGCAGTTTCTCAGTGCAGTGTGCTGCTAAGCTCTGGGGGAAATACAATATTTACACAGATGAGTAAATGGAGACCATTGGAGAAATGTAATAGCACTTATAATCAGAGGAATCAGCAAAAGTATCTCATAGGAGAAAGCGAGTGCACCAGACTTGAGTTATGAAAGAGGGTGAGGATTCAAAGAGGGAGTATATTCCAGGTGAGAGGGATAGCCTCATGGAATGCTAGGGTAGAGCTAGGTTAGCAGTAACTGAGAATGCACAAAGAGAAATAAAGGACAAGAATCTGGAGAGGGAGGCTGGGCTCCATCTTTGAATGCCAAGCATTTAGACAGAGGGTAACTATGGCCAAGAGCAATGGCTTACTAGTCCCTTGAATATGCAAGCTAAATCAGAGGAATTGCAGAAGGCTAAGGAGATTTTTCTTAAACACAGTTGCTGTGGGAAAGAACTGGAAACTGAAGGACGGCTCATCAATCGACGAATGGCTAAATGCATTGTGGTATATGAATGTGATGGAATAGTATCATGTTCCAAGAAGCAATGAAAGGAGCAGTGTCAGAGAAACCTAGGAAGACTTGTATGAATTGATGTAGAACAAAATGAACAGAGCCAACAAACCAACTTAGACGATAACAGCATGACTGGAAAGACAAACAACTTTGAAAGGCTCTAGAACTCTGATCAATGCAATGACAAACCGCTATTCCAGAGGACTCAGGATGAAACAAGCCACCCATATCCTGACAGAGAGGTGGTATAGGCTTAGAGAGCAGAATGAGACACAGTTATCTTTTGGAAATGGTCAATGAGGGAAATTTGTTTTGCTTGACTATACATACTTGTAACAAAGGTTTTGATTTTCTTTCTTTCTTAAGAAAGGGGTAGGGGAGAGTGAGAAGCAAACAAATGAATTTTTATTGATTGAAAACAATGGAATTTAATTTAAAAATTTTTTAAATAAAATAAAAACCAATAAAATTAGGGAGAAAAGTTACTGTAAAACTACAAGGCATTAACATAGGAGAACAAAATACTGAGAATGAAATACCCATTCCCAAGCAGTGAGGCTGTAGGAATGTTCTGCTTTGTAAGAAGAAAGGTCTTTGGCATCAAACACATTGGCATTATTGTTGTTGTCATGCTGATCTTCTCCCATCTAGCTTTAGGACTGATAGTGATATGAGCACTGCCAAGACTGATGTGGCAGACTTCCCAGCCCGGGCTAGGAAGGGTTTCATTCTAAGAGGCACACAGCTGAATCTAGCAGGCAAGGTCAAGGCAATAGGCTAGGGCATAAATCATTGCCTGTTCCAGAAATTAAATCAACTTTCCTGTGATAAAAATAGCATTTGGATATATCTCTGTGTGAGCAAAAGCAGGCCCTACCACCATTCTTAGAAAAATCACTGAACAAAGATGATCAAAATGTTCTGTTTCTCCCAAGAATGTCAACTCAAGGACAGTGTTCTCCTAGTGTGAAAGCTAGACAAAACCTACCTATTGTTATGCCCTAGGTGCCCTGTTAATGGGTGCTACTGTCTGCATACAAAAGGGGGTGAGAAAGAGGCCTTTTGTTAAGGTATACACAATTCTCTTTCGGAAACTAGAACTCATTCTAGGGAGGTGGTTTAACTTCAGAATCCTAGTTCAATGTCCTGGAAAAGTTTATTTGCCAAAAGGTAACCTGGAAGGACTGATCTCCGTGCCATAGGTGGACCTGTAATGCACAGTAATTTATTCTCTGTAAATTAGGCTCCATAGCAACTATCTTCCCACTCAAACGAATTAATGATCACATCAGTGTGAGTGTTTGCCCTCGACTGATGTAGACTGCTGCCCATCCTGTGCAATAGTTTTCCATGTACTCTCATTAGTCGGTCACAGGGCCACACAATATACTCCTTCCCTTCTTGCTTCCACTTGACATCACAAGGATACCAAGGGTGGTCCATCAACTATCTTTTCACATTTACCACATGACCAACCCATCTTCTTTTTGGATCACACATTTCTTTGATGATAGCCCTAACAGTGCCTGGCATATTGTAAGTACTTAAGAAATGCTTGATGACATTCTTTATTCTGATTTTACTTTATAGCTCCTTATTTGCATGTTATACAGCCTGTTCACAGCCATCACGCACCTCTCCATTGCCTGCTGGGTCACATTTCTTTTCAATTCCTTGGAGACTTTGGTGCTTCATGTTTCACAATGACATGATATACTTATTTGGCTAGCTCCATATGATGAACCAGTTTGACAGATGGCAAGCAGAACAATGAATTGATAAAAACACATTTACCTGTCATCATGCCCAAGATTAGATAAATTAGTAATCATTACAACTTGTTCAGTTCACCAAGCAGAACTGATGATCGTCATAAGAAATAAGAACTGGATCCATGGTCCATATAATTCGAGAATGTGCCTCTCATGATAGTGGACAAGGCAAATATTGGGGAAGAACACACTTGTCCTCTGACATTGATGTTGGGGGTTAAGAATCTACAATGAGTATCAGGAACGGCGCTAAAGCTCAGACTGAGGCACAGGTATTATTTAGTTGCTCCCAAAGGGATAAATTATGACTGATGAAAGATCATCACGTGCTAGTTTTTAACAGAGAGACCCAGGGCTTCCCTGAACCAAACCAGGCTGGATTAACTCATCAAATCCTGAAAGATGATGGTCCTAGCAAGGGTATTTAGTTCTGTTAGGACAGAGTCTTTGTCTATTAGTCCAAGAGTCTTGAGTCTCATTTTCTATTTTGGGAGACACAGCTATGTCCCTGGAGCTATGACCTCAGGAATTCTGCTGGGGCCAAGATAGATGGACAGGGGATCCTCAGAGTCCCCGAGACTAATCAATATCTCTTTTTTCCCAGTCACAAGTAAGAGGACACTGTCTAGGCACCTGAAAATCACAGCCCCTACTCTTGACTGCTCAAGAGTTAAGCTCTTCCCACAACAGGGTGATATAGAAAACAGTTTTAAGTGAACCCCAAAGAGATTGGCTTCCTAAACTATTGCCTTTTCCAGGGCCCAGAATATTCAATAAATACATACTAGTTAATTGAATCTTCTAATAATAGCTAATATTTATAAAGCGGCAGCTAGGTGGTGCAGTGTACTAGAGTTCTGGGTCTAGAGTTAGGAAGACAGCTTCCTGAGTTCAAATCTGACCTCAGATACTAGCTGTGTGATTCTGGGCAAGTCACTTAGCTCTGTTTTCCTTAGTTTCTTCACTTGTAAAATGAGCTGGAGAAGGAAAGGACAAACTACTCCAGTATCTTTGCCAAGAAAACCCCAAAGGGATTCATGAAAAGTAAAACATGAAAAAAAAAAGAAAAAGAAAAAGAAGACACGACTGAAAATTGACTAAACAACAAAATTTATAATAGTGCTTGAAGGTTTGTAAAGCGCTTTACAAATGTCACCTCATTTGATCCTCACGACAACCCTGTGAGGTAGCTGCTATGATTATCCCCATTTTACATTTGGGGAAACTGAAGCCAACAGCAGTTAAATGACTTGCCCAGGGTCACACTGCTAGGAAGTATCTGAGGCAGAATTTGATCTCAGGTTTTCCTGATTCCAGGTTCAACATTCCACTGCACCGTCTAACTGCCAGATGTAAGCTCGTCAGTTAAGCCCTTTGGCTCCTTAAAATAGATGGGACAGCTGTTTAAGTTGGAAACATGTTCACTGAGCTCTTTTTGTCACAAAATTTGAAATAGCCTTCACCTATACCCTTATCTCCAGTCACCTCATTCTATTTATAGTCATAGTTACTTCTCTTTTATAGTTCTGTTGATCAAATGATTCAATTGTAGAGGTCAATGCAATATGTCTCAAGCTAATCTATTTAATTTACGGAATGGGGAATGATGAATGACTAGGATATAGTGTTCAAACAAATAATCATCTTGGTTCCTATAACAACCTCATATAAAATAATCACTTCAATTATAAATCAATCTAGTGTTTATCACAGATGTGGGGGAAGGGAGTAATAAAATACTCAGGGCTTGGGACTCCAAGTACCTGAAACTTGAAGAAATCCAGGTTAAGGAACATTAAGGGCCTGTTCCAATGACTTAAAGGAAGGCTTTGTTGGTGATACCACTTGGAAGCAAGAGCAAACACTGTATGAAATGCAAATGAATGAGCTACTAGAAGAGAAACCTCATGGATTGGTGGGACACTTCTAGCTGTGTCGAATTAAGTGAAGAGTTATGAAGAATTATCAGACAGAATGAAAGAAGGGAACCAAAAAAAAGGAAAAAGAAAAACAAAGAAAGAAAAACTAAGAAGAAAAAATTGTTTGGAGAAGGTAATGGGGAATTAAAACCAATATCAACAGGTTGGTGGGTATAAGAATACGAAACCAAGAAGAAAGAGAATGCATCCTCTGAAACACTGGAGCTACATTAAAAGCATGAATCTCATAACCCAGCAGATGGCTTCAGATGTTGGGATAAAGAAATACTGACCAATATTCCATGGATTCATGGAAAGGATCCATAGGTACTTTCTGGAAGGAGATCTATTGTTAGATACTAGAAGAAGATAGATCAAGTTGACCATGACTATCACTGCTGAGGGACGTGGCCCTCTCTAAACATGACTTAGTCAGCTGGAGGTGTGCTGTTTTCTTGATATGTGTAGAATATAAAGGTGAGCATACAGGGATTTATATCTGTCGATCACTATTGACTTCTGTTGATTTGTGTAGCGACAAATGAGCCGATAAGAGAATAGTAGAAGTTAGTTCTGGGAAATATTAAGTCCTCAATAGAAAAGCGAAAAACTTGGGGGGACACACCTTCTTCTCATACTTTCCTCAGAGATTGGGATTGTAGAAGAGAAATAATGATACAGCAAGTGAACAGCTGGCTAAGACAGTGTAGAAGAATGGCATGTGGCTTCCAAAAGGCATAACCATTCAATCAAAGGTGACAGCTTATATTAATATAGCTCTTTAATTAATTTAAAGCACCTTATTGATCTATATTATACTTCACTTGAGCTTCACAAGAATGCTGAATGGGTACTACAGGCATTATCAGCCTCATTTTACAGGTAACGAATCTGAGGCTCAGGTTATATAACGTGCCCATGGTTAAGCAGGTAGTAAGGTTCAGAGGCTAGATTTGAGCCCTTTTCTCTTTTTAGGCCTAACATTCCTTTTTCTATGCCAAACTTCCTCTATGCTGCCTAGGTGGCATGCTCGACCTGGAATCAAGAAGACCTCAGTTCAATTTAGCCTGATACTTATTACCTGTGGGATCCTGGGTAAATCACTTATCCTCTGCTCGCCTCAGTTTCTTCATCTGCAAAATGGGGATAATAATCACACTTACCTCCTAGGGTTGTTGTGAGGATCAAATACGATAATATTAGTAAAGTATTTTTAAATCCTTAAGGTATTATAATAAATGCTAGCTCTTAGTTATTATTATTATCATTAGCTCTCTGTATGGACTAAAATTAACAAGGACTGAGAGGAAATTGTTCATCTGATCAAGAAGAACAAACAGAAAATGGTAGTGAAAGGAGAACCATTCCCAGTCAAATGAGCTCCTGAAAAAGACATTACAAAGAGTGACAGGGATGGCCCAGAAAGAAAAATAGCCAAGGGGGAAATAGACATTAATTCACAGGGAAAACTAACAGGGAAGAGAGGTTCATAGACTTACAGCCTCAGACATCTGCATGCCAACATGCAGAGAATATGTAATCAACAAATTGAGTGCAAGTTTTTAATAAACAAGCCAGAAAATATCATCACACAGGCAGCACAGATTTAGTAGGATAGTATTTATTAAAGAATACAGAAATGAGACTGTGTTCACTATTCACAAGAAGCAGTGGGAATTGGGGTGGGGAGGTGATGGCAAGTTATCTCTGGGTGCTGAGAACATATAAGGCTATGCAGAAACCTGCAGACATGAGAAGGAAAACACAGTGGAGAGTATCTGAATGAGGTAAAAGGTAGGAGAGATTCAAGTGATCTTGTCAGGTGAATATACAAATGAGCCAGGTGCAGAAAGTGGAGGAATTCCTGATTCAAATCACCAAACTGTACCAAAATAAAGAATCTCACCTACTGTGATATCTGCTGGATATATCTTTCCTTTTTAAAAGGAGAATATGTGAAAAAATCCTGACTTGATGACAATTTCATCTTTCAGAAAGCAGATGGGATAATTAGGACCATTGACTGATGAGAATTATTTAGTTGAAATAAAAAAGAAACCTGGAAGAATGTGATAATATTACTCCAGAATCCATTGTGACTAAAGAGACTTGATGAATATAATTTAGTTTTGAGTAAAGGGAGTTTCAAGAGAATCCAGAAATAAGATAGGTATGAGATTGTAATGGGGGGGGCAGCTTAAAAGGATCTCAAGAATTAAATTATAAGGACAGAGTTGAGAATTTATCTAATAAGGAAGAAAAAGTAAAGTTTTAAAAGAGTCCAATGTGTCTACATAACAAGTCTCCTGAATTGAGGACAGGAAAACAACATGGAAGCAGGGACAAATTAGAAAGAACCATAAAGGTTCCAGAAAGGCCCAAGTGTTGGGATTAGAAGGAAGACCTCTTGGGCAGACAGTATTAGGAAAAGATTAATGTTTCAATCCTCAATTAGTATAGGGTAGGTGGGGTGGGGCGGGGTCTTTAAAGTGAAGCATGAGAACAAAGAATTGATAAGCAGAAACTATTTCCTGATTGTCCAGAGTGAGGAAAAAACTTAATCTTAAGGCTCAAATAGATAAACAATATGGGCTAATTAGCTGGAAATGACATCAATTAGAAAGGAATTTGACCCTTTGAGAAAACTGAGTCTAAATGGAGTTAACCCAAAGACAGGGGATGGGGAAGGGAAGGATGAGAGGTCACCAGTGGGAGGTTGAAGCACACACTCACTCTCTCCCTTGGTGTGCTACATACTTTACACAAAACGTTTACATGATTAATTGTTCCATCTGGTTATCATAGTCCTCAAGGAGGATCATGGCAATGGGAGAGTGTACAGGGGTCGGAAAGCTATGGCCTCAAGGCCACAAGTGTGGCCCTTTGGCTGAATCCAAACCACACAGAACAAATCCATTCTAGGTCATAGGATCTAAAGTTAGAAAGGACTTTGGATATTATGAAAGTCTAACACACTCAGGTGAGGAATCTGAGGTTATAAAGAAGCTAAATCACTTGCCCAAAGCCAGGCAAATAGTGAAGAGAAGAGCTGGATTCAAGCCCAGATGCTTTAAATCACTCCACTAATATCATCATTTCACATTACACTGCCTCTCCCTCATTAGAGCCAGCATGAAATCATTATGAGGAAACTGTGATAGACAAAGTACATTTCTTCTTTTGACAAGGTTAGTAGACTAACAGATTTGAGAAATGCTGTTGAGGTAAATCTGATTCAAGAAAAACATCTGACAAAGTCAGGGGAATTTTGTCAACAAAATGAAATGGTCTGGGCTGGACAACAGTGCAGTTAGGTAGATCTGGATCTGGCTGAATGACAAAGTACAATGAGTTTTGCTAATGGATCATAGGATTTCAGATCTGATCCTTAGGGGCCAACCAGTCTACCCTGTACCTAAACAAGGTTTCTACAATATCCCCAACAAGTGACCACCCATCCTGAGAAGGGGAATTTGTTGTCCTTGATAGAGGTATGTAGAGTACTATGGTATGAGTTTGTCATGGGCCACCACCATTTCAAATTTTTATTAATGACTTAAATGGAGTCATAAAAAGTATACTTGACAATTTTGCAGATTACATAAAACTGGGAGGGCCAAACAGCTGACACAGTGGATGACGGAATCAGACTTCAAAAGATCACAATAGGAAGATAAAATGACATAGGAATAATTGTTCAAGTGGGTTAGAAAAATCAACTGCACAAGCACAGAAGGAAAGATATAGTTTGGTTAGTCATATGTAAAAGGGTTGGGATTTTTAGTACAGTACACAACCTATATAGTTGCATCAGCAAAAGTGTGATATCTAGAACAAAGGGGCTGCTAAACCACTGTGCTCCGTCATGGCCACAGTTTTGTGTTCAGTTCTGGACAACATATTTTATGAGAGGAAGCTGGAACACGTCTATAGGAAGGGTGACCAAGATAGTGGGGAAGGCCTTTAATACATTGGCAGCAAGGGGTGAGAGGTCAGGGAAGGAAAGCCCGTAAAGAGGATTTTTGGGACAATGTGAGCAAGAATGCACAGTTGTGTCCACATGCATTAATGGAAGGAATACCCGTACCCGTGAGCTTATGAGCTTATTGAAATATAAGAGTACGCGCCAGGCACAAGAGGGATTAGATGTATTTTTAACAGCTACAAAGGGGAGATTTAGGACCAATATATCAAATTTGCAGGGAAGTTGATTTTGGTTCAATATGAGAATTTTCTAAAAATATGGTATCTCATAAGATATTGATTGCCCATATGAGAGGAACTTCAGGAGTAGGGCCTAATTAACCACTTCTTAGAGTTGCTACAGAAAAGGCTGATAGACCTGGCAGGGAATTAGACTGAACATCCCTTCCAATCCTAAGATTCTACACACAGTGTAAAAAACTATACTCCTTTTTTAAATAACTGACTCTCATACCTTTGAGTACAAATTATACAGTGATCTGACCATCTTTTCTTGGGTTGCAATGTAAATGGGCTAAATGTACTACAAGAAGTGATGGTCCTGAGAGATTACCTTGTGGTTATAGAAATGCCCATTGATTGAGAATCTATGCCGCTTTATCTTCTGAGCTTCTCCCAGTGTGCGACATTTTGATCTTCGCTGAATCATGCAACTTGCATCACTTTTTGTCCTCATGAGCTGTGGTGTCTCCTCTTCACCATTTATAGAATCTGCTGGTAGTGGAGATGAATAAAAATGTTAAGGTATTGGTGGAATAATGGACGATAATGCAATTAATAGGATGATAATATAATTGTACTCATGAAGTACTTCCCTGGTTTTTATTAATACAATATTTTATTAATATAATTAAAATACAATATATTAAAATGTAATTAAAATATTTTGTTAATAAGTATTTATTAACAAAATATTTTATTGACAAAATTAAATTTAATAAAATTTTTGTGCAAGAGGCTAGGGCACTAGTTCTGTTACTCCTATGTTCAAGTAGGTAGATCAAGATACAGAGGTTAAGAAAAGAAGTAATTTATACAATATTGCAGTGATCAGTTTCAGAGTCCCCTATCCACTGGAGATTGCCAGATTTCTGCTTAGTTAGAAAATTATCACTATTTACTGAGTGGCTTTCAGTGGGTGCTGTGTAAGGGATACAAATCGAATAGAAAACACTATTTGGGGAGATCTTGCAGGTTGAAGAAGAGAAAATGAGACTCCAGGTGGCTTGATTAGACTAAGACATGCACCATCTTGCCTGGTGACTTGGCTCAGACCTTCAAATTCTTCTGTTTGGCATTTAAAGCCATTCATAATCTGGCTGCAACCACCCTTTCCAGACTTGTTACACATTATCTTCCATCTACTCCGGACATATCTTGAATGGACCTATTTATATACATGTTGTCTCCCCCTTTAGAATGGAAAGCTGCTTGCGGGTAAGTGCTGTTTTTGCTTTCATTTGTATCCCCAGAGCTTGGCACAGTGCCTGCCTGCCTGGCACAGAGTAAGCATATATTAAGTACCTATTGATTGATTATTCTTCTTTATGTATTCTATGGCCCAGCCAAATCAATCTCCTTGCTCTCCCTCATAACATCCAACTCCAATCTTCATGTGTCTTCTATACCTGGAACATACTTCCCTCCCACCTCCATCTTTTAGAATCCTTAATTTCCTTCAAAGGTTAGCTTGAAGATTACCTCCTACATGAGGCCTTTCCTGAGCCCACTTGCTAGTGTTTCCTCCCCCGATGACCTCATGTCTAAGTTTGTATATCTACTTATATACCTATGTGCTATTTCCAGCAATAGAATATAAGCCCCTTGAGGGCAGGCACTGTTTTGTTTTCATTTTGTTATCACAGTGTCTCAGATAGTGCCCAGTGAGTACTTAAAAAATGCTTATTGATTGACTGAAGTGAAGTCACACTTTTCTCTGTCATCTATAGGGCAATTCTACACGGTATTTTCATCTCTGTCCTTTCCTGGATTAGATTGTAAACATAGGAGGAGCCCCACTTACTTGAGTCAGTGCCAGAGCTTTCTGAATTCACCACAGCGTGAGGGCTGGACTCTTCGATGGTCTCTCTGGCACCCTGGTGAAGTCCCTTTCTGAAAAGACAGTCACCATGTTGATGCTTTCTGTTGCTAGGAATGGGCCTCTCATTTTCAAAAGAACTGAGCTAGATATCTTCTCATGTTAGGGACAAAGGAGGGGAGAGGAAGAAAAGGCCAAATGCTGGCATTTCAAACCAGGAAGAAAGGACAGACAAGACACCAGTAAAGGATGGACAGAAATTGCATCCATCTTCCGTCTTTCCTTCTTTCCTTCTTTCCCTTTCCTCCTTTCTCTTTTTAAAAGGAAAGGGGGAGAAAAGAGAATGAGAGGAACCACAATTTAGTATTCAAATGACCTATTTTAGATGAACAAAAATAAAAAACAAAAGAAAAGAAAGTTCAGTCGGGTTAATTCATATAGCAGCTTGGCAAATATTTCCAATGATTCTCTGCTTTTCACACTCCTTCGCCCTTATGGGACAGCAAGGTGGTACAATGGGTTTAGCACTGGGCCTGGGGTCAGGAAGACCCGAGTTCAGATCCAGCTTCAGATACTCCCTAGCTATGTGATCCTGGGCAAGTCACATAACCTCTGTTTGCCTCAGTGTACTCATCTGTAAAACAGAGATGGTAATATCACCCACCTCCCAGGATTGTTTTGAGGATCAAATGAGATCCTGTTTGTAAAGTACTTAGTATATAATAGGCACTATATTAATGTTAGCTATTACTACTTTGATTTTGGAAGAACGAGGGATCTTAGACTGTGCACCATTTATTTAAAGATCAGGCTCATTGGTTTTTGAAACTGTGAGGACAAATTCTTCTACCTGGCAGCAAGGACACCGGTAGGTTGAGGAAAAGGCACCTTCAGAAAGAAGGCTGTGGCTGCCCCAAATCAGGGAAATCCAATGACTTGGAGGCCATGTCTGAGCTCCAAGAGGAAGAACATTCATCTAATGATAAGCAATAATGGCTCCTCTTTCTATAGTGCTTTGTTTACAAAGCAATTGAAGGTACTCTGTATTCTAAACAAGGAGGCTTTCTTACTGTTCCTAACATACAATGTTCTATCTCAGACAACTGGACCTCTGCCCTCTCAGCCCCACATGGGCAAAAATCCCTCTGTTCTCACCATCACCTTCACATCCTTAGCTGCCTTCCTGGCTCTGATCAGGTGCCACCCCCTACATGAGGCCTTTTCTCAGCCATCTAGCCCAGGAATTCTTAACCTGGGCACCTGGGAACTTTTTGTTTTTTAATTTGAAAACTATATTTTAATATAATTGATTTCCCTTTTAATCCTAAGCATTTAAAAACATTATTTTCGAGAAGGAGTGTGAAGGTTTAGACAGACTACTTAAGGGGATGCCTGGCATAAAAATGGTTAAGAAAAAGAAAGGTTAAAAGTTCCAGTTGCTGGTGCCCTCCCACCCCTACCCCTTCAACCTCACAACACTGTAAATTATGTGGTCTTTATTTTGTACAAACTTCTACGTGTGAATGTTGTCTCCTCCTATAGGATGTGAGCTCCTCGAAGGCAGGGACTATTTCTTTTCTTTCTTTTTATTCCCCCTCTCTTCTTCTACAGTACCTGGCATACAGTATGTGCTTAATCAATGCTAGTGGTTACTGTTATCCTGTGAGGCAGGTGGTGTATTATTATTCTCATTTTATAGATGGAAAACTGAAGATTAAAGAGGAGAAGAGACTTCTGGCCAAGTCTCAAGAAGGGGCAGAATGGTAGAGCAGAACTGCTCTATCACTGGATTTGGAGTTGACCTGGATTTGAGTCCTGTCCCTGTTCTGGTCCACGTAGCCTCTGGACTAGTCACTTAAGGAGACTGAGCACCAATATGGATGTGACTGTGAGCTACCTGAGGGCAGGGGGCTATTGAATCTCCAGTGCCTAGCACAGCGCTAGGTACATTTGAAGCCCTGGATACATGCTTGCTGAATTGAAATGAGTAGGGGTCTTTCCATGACCTCAGCTAAACCATGCCTTTTTTGAGTGTTCCCTAACTCTGTTAATTTCTTTGACCTCTCTGGGTTCTTTCCCCATACCTACTCTGGCCTCCATACAGGAGGCTGCAGAAATGTCTAGGTTAGCAAGAGGATGTCATGTGGAGCATCTGGGGTGCCTCGGGGTGCTCCCTCTCCCCTGGACCACTCACTGGCTTATACTAGGCAGGTCTTTCTTCCACGGAGCTGTAGAGAGGTGGATTCTCTCATTATCATCCTGCATCTGGAGACGGATGGGTCGCCTCAGTCCCCAGGATATGTTGAGGAGCCCTTCAATGATCAGCTCACCTTCTTCCTGAAGTGGGAGGTGAGGGAACAAAACATGGAGACATTCAAGGCCAGCCTTACCCAGCTTAAAGATTGGTCTCAGTGCCTACCCATCTCCATGTGCTATGTGACATTTGGTATGTGAGAGGACCTAGCAAAAGGAAACCTGAGCCGCGCACTTTCACATATCATCCCACCCAGACTTGGCCAGAAAAAAGCAGTACTAGGGAATGAATTCGATGAGTCAGAATTAATTTAGGAACACAGCCGAGGTATAGTCAGTCACGTACAGCCTAGGCTGTGAGGAAATAGAAGTCTCAAGGTAGACGTGTTCCTACACACATGCCCAGAAACTTCCCCTTCCGACTTCATGAGTTCTCTGATGAGTTACTATTAATGGATTTTAAGTGGACTTCTATTTCCTACATATGGTCAATTCAGTTATCTGCAAGTGAATTACCCTCTCCTCCATTAGTCAATCTAAGAGCAAGACCAAATGAGAAAAGGTGTCAGGATGAGACCCTAGAGGATGGGTGTAACTGGGCATTAGTGTGTGTGCCTGCATGAATCTCTAACCTACAATCCAAAGGCATGTTGCCCAAAGCATTCCTGGATTACCTAATGTTTTCAAATATCTGTACCTCTACTCATATGGATCAGAGTGAACAATTCAATTTCAACATTTACTAAGTTTTATGAGGCCTAAGGATCATTTAAAAAACAGGTCACTAAAGCAACGGGATGAGAACTAATGAAAAAACCAACAGCCTCCCAAATCTACCTTATTGTCCGATTCGATAACGAGATTTTCTTTTTCTTATAAAGATTTGGTTTTTTTTTTAAATTAATTTCCCCCCAGAAAGTCCAACTAACTAATTCACCATTTCCCTCCCACTCTCATTTTGAGAAGGCAAGAAAAACAAAAGCCTTGCTACAAATACGTACAGTCAAGCAAATCAAATTCTCTCAGTAGCCATGTCACTTACACTCATACACACTCACACTCTCACACACGCATATCTTAATCTTCACTTTTGAGTCTAACACCTCTGTATCAGGAGGTAGGTAGAATATTTCATGTGATGAAATTTCCCAAAGGCAAATTTATTTTCCAGTTTTAAAGGTGAAGCAGAAAATTCTTTTAAAATGATTTTGTTCCACAGTCATCCACCACCTTCCTCCCCTCCTGGACACACACCACCCCACAAATGGGAAACACTGTCTCTTAACTATGAGTCTTTTTTTTTTTCTGAACTAGATTTTTCTTCATTGACTAACTGGGTCTCTTAGAAATCTTCCTTATTAGGACAACTGATTTTTCTTATCCTTTGGTGTGAGTCAGGCTGGCTGGCCCTAAGCTGACTTTATTTCATCTTTCCTAAGACCAAATTTAGGAAATTTTGGGGGCATTTCATGGAACATTGGTTATTCTGTTCAGTCTATCACTCCCTTCCTTCATACATATTTTGTCCTATTGACTAGTTTCACTTTCTAGGAATTTTCTCAATATAGGAAATGATCAAATAGCAATTAAGAAACTATTGAATACTGATATTGTGCTATTGTTGTAAAGAAGGGAGGTGATGTGCTATAGTGTGGTAGAAAGAATGCTAGGTTTGAGACTATGGGTGGAAGCTCATGCTGCTTACCAGCTCTGGACCCTTAGCCAAATACTTCATATCATTTTTCAGGGCTTCAGTTTCCTCAAATGTGAAAAAGTGGGGATTGAATTAAATCAAGGGTTCTTTACTCCTTTGGCAGTCTGATGAAGGCTATGAACCCCTTCTGAGAATCATGCCTGGTACCCACATTCATAATTGAAAGGAAATGCTAAATTTCAGTAAAAGGTTAGTGAAAATAAATATGTAAATTTCCCCCCCTCTAAGTTCTATCCAAGTATAGAAGGTATCACTTAAGTAGAGTTTTGTAGGGGAATAAAGGATTCTTAGAGGTAGATGTAAGAGAGTGGGAGTGCGTTACAAAAATGAAGGACAGTTGGTGCAGAGGTTCAGAGATGCGAGAGGAAGCATCATCTGGGTGGCATTTTAGGTCCTTCAGGGGTGACTGCTGAGCCACTGTCAGTGATTTTCAAAAGATTTCAAATGGGACTGGTGCCACAGGATAGGAGATGGACAAACATTATCCCCATTCCCCAAAATATGAAAGAGTCAGCAAACTCAATGAGGGAGTCTTACACTTATTCCTGGCAAAATTCTAGACCATATTAATGCTAATGAATATCTTAGTAAAAGAAGCAATGATGAATCAATCCCAGAATACCTTCATCAAGAACAGGTCGCATAAGTCTAAGTTTATATCCTTTTTCAAGAGCACTTTTAAACTGGTAGATCAAAGAAATACTGTAAATATCATTTACCTAGATTTCAGAAAAGCATTTGACAAAAGTCTCTCATGCAATTCCTGTGGATTGATGTGGTCTGCACAAGAGTATAATTAGAAGGATTCAGAAATGGTTGAATGGCCAGACCCAAAGGGTGCTCATTAATGGTTCCATGTCAATTTGTAAGGTTTCCAAGAGTTCTTCTCTGTTCAGCCCTGTGCTATTTAACATTTTTTATCTATGACTTGGATACAGGTATAGATGGTGTGTTTGACAAATTTGCAGGTGACAAGGGGCTAGGAGCAAGAGTGCACTGGATGCCTAATCAATGAGTCAACCATGTGATATGGCAACCACAAAACCTAGCATGATCTTAGGCTAGGTTAAAAGAGGCATCCTATGGGCTAGGGAAATGATAGCACAGGTCTATTTTGTTCTCATTAGACCACGTAGGAAGAACTTTGTCAAATTTTCAGAAGAACACTAATGACCTAGAGAGGTATACCAGGATAGTGGAGAATATCATTTTGTACAGGAAGTGGCTGAAAAACCTAGGGATGTTTAGCCCAGAGAAGATTTTAGTTGGGGAGAAAAAAGGAAAATCAATTTCAAATATCTGAAAGGCTGTCACATGGGAGGATCCAACTACTTTGTTTCAGAGGGAATGGAGTAATGGGTAGAAGTTGCAAAAACACCAATGAGGCTTTACTTAATACGAACAATTAGAGCTATGCAGCCTCTTCCCTGTCCGGGCCAATAGTCTTCTTACCTACAGATGTCTCTGCCCTTGGGGCTTCTCTGATGACTGGTGAGTTCCTACAGAGACCACTGTTTCATGAAGAGCCAAGGTCATCCATGTTCATTTCTCTCCCAGCTTTTCTCCTGACTTTTCTAACTCTCTTTTATATGTTGTCTTCCCCCATAAAATGTGAGCTTCCTGAGGATTTGGACTGTTTTTCTTTTTCTCCCCTTCCATTTGTATTCTCAGTGCTTAGCATAGTGCTTGGCACAAAGTAAGCTTTAATCAACTTGAGATGTATATATATATGTATGTATGTATGTATGTATGTATGTATGTATGTATCTATCTATCTATCTATCATCTATCTATCTATCCATCCATCCATCCATGCATTCATCCACCCATGCAGTGGGCTGTCTTGGGAATAAGTTGATTTCTTCTTACTAGAGATTTTCAAGTAAAAGGCTGAATAAACACATGTTGGTGATGGAGTAGAGGAGTGTTGTTTTTAGTTATTGTTTGGAATCAATGACTTGAAGCCCCTGCATCAAATAACTATCAGATTCCCAACCACCACAAGTGGCCTCAATATCTTTTTGGACCTGGTAGAATGTAAAGTTATTAAGAGGAAGGGGCGCTCTCACTTTGGGATGTGTAATCCTAGTGCCTAGTTCATAATAGATGTTTAATAAATGATTATTGATTGATCTTATTTTCCCCAACATAGCTAAACACAAACAAGCAAATAAAACCTTGATTGAGTCAATTGGGAAATGGTACATAATTTTCGGACAACTTGACATTTGGTCTAATTAACAAGCTTTTGTGTTATGATTCATTCAATTCTCTAGACTGTGAATCAGAGAGACGAGGCTAGTATAAACTTGCAGAAAGATACCCTATGTGAACTGATAGACGAGACAAAACATGAACTTTTCATATGCTCACTCTCACAAGTTGCTGACGGGACCATGCTCACTCCTGGATCTTGTTCTGGGTTAAGCAAAAATACTTATTAAATACCCTTGTCCTTTTAAGGAAGCCTCTTAGAAAGTGACCAGGCAGGACCCAAGTATAATCTGTCAGGTAAAGTCTAGCTGTTCTCTATCTGAAACAGGAATCCCCTCTAGACAGCATTTCTGATAAATAGCCATGGCTTTCATCCTTGAAAACCTCCAGTGACAGAAAGCTCACTATTTTATGAGGCAGAAAACTCCATTTAAAAATATAGCTCAAATTATTAGAAACATATCCTCATATTATCCCCAGATCTGCCTCATTACTATTTCTAGCTATCGGTCTTAGTTCCATCCTCTAGGACAGGACTAGGGAACCTGCTCTAGGACAAGAAGAACAACCCTTCAAAATCTGGATGACTGCTATCATCTGTTTCTTTACCCATCTTCTCCTCCCCTCCTTCCACTAGGCTTGTTCTCCTTCAGGGTAAGACAACTATACTTTCAACTAGACCTCATATGCCATGATCCCCTATCATCCCATCCTTATTATCTCAGTCACCTTCCTCTGGACCTGCCAACGTCCTTCCCAATATGTGAGACCCAGAGCCAAACACAACAACACAGATGTGGTCTGATCAGAGACTACCTCTGATTTTAGAAAGACACTATAAAGAGAAGCAGTGTACAAAGACAGTATGGAGAGGCAATGAAAGACTTGGAGACAATTCAGAATTTCTGCTTCCTCATTCACAGCTTTCTGCTCAAGCAATTTTTTTTTAAAGAACAAAGTGTTTTATGGCTGCTAGCATCCTGAACCTTGAACACATGCCTAGTACTGAATATACTTGAAATACAAAGTCAATAGTAAACTTGATGACAGACTAATGGGAAACCTTGGACAAGGGACATAATGGGACACTAAAGCATGGCCTACGTGACTGAGATGGCGTCTGAAAACCACATCCTGCCACGAGCTTAAAGTCAGGTAGTAATGTGTACTGCAGCTAGGGTACCACATTAAAAAAAAAAGGTGGATTTAAGGATAGAATTACTCACTTCACTTTCTTAAAGAGTTGCAGTGTGTGGCTTGAAGCATGCTACTCAAGTGTCTCTATTCCTTGAGTGGGGAGAAGGAATAACTTCACTTGGCGTGCACGTGAACCTTCTCCAAGCTCCCAGATCCAGGTGTTGGCTCTCCAGGGTTACTTATGTGGCTGGACAGATGTCTCTCTGCTTCTCTCAAACACGGGGCCCTATCTCTCGTTTCTGTGCCTTTGCACACTGGCTGTCCCCCACGTCTGGAATCTTCTCCTTTCTAACCTCTCCCTCTTATATTCTCTAGCTTCATTTAAGACTCTGCTTAAGCACCACTTCCCACAGGAGGACTCTCCCAAGTTCCCTAGCAGCTGGTGCCTAACCTTCTGAGCCTACCCTCCATCTAGTCTTTATGTATCTTAGATGCACTCATTTGTGTATATGTGCTTTCCTCCATAAGAATTTAAGCTCCTCGAGGGCGAGGCCTATTTTTGCTTTTTCTTTGTATCCCTAGCACTAAGCACAGGGCTTTGCACATAGTAAGTGCTTAATAAATACTTATTGGTTGACCCAGTTTCCTTATGTTTAAAATTCGATTGTCAACAGCAACTACCTCACAAGGCTGTTGTGAGAATCAAAAAGATAACTTGTAAAACTCTTTTGCAAACCAGAAAATGCTACATATAAATGCTACCTACTGTCTGTCAGAGATGTTGCCAAAGGGCTCTTTGGTTGGGTATAGACTGGAGAGTCCTTTGATATCTAACAAAGAAGAGCTCCAGGTCTAGAGTCAGGAAGACCTGCGTTCGAATCTGGCCTCAGACACTTACTAGCTGTGTGAGCTTGGGCGATTCACTTCGTCTCTGTTTGCCTCAGTTTCCTCAACTGTGAAATTAACCATAGCACTGATCTCTCAGGGTTATTGTGAAGATCAAATAAGATAACCTCTGTAAAGTACTTAGCACAATGCCTGGCTCATAGTGGGCACTTAATAAATGCTTGTTTCCTGCACTATGCAAGACCCGCTAATGCAGAAATTCTGGAGAATCTCTAACCTGTGAAATGCAAGGTTTGCGGGAAAAGGGCAAGAAGTTCAGAAGGAGAAACTGAGTTAAAAAAAGGTCATCCAACCCATCTTTAAAAATAAGAGCTGCTTCTTGGAAAGTTGTCTTTCCTAACACAAGCTGGGACCACTACCCTGTCCTTCTGGTGCCTGGTCCTGACATCCATGGGAGCATCCAACCTGTGGCTAGCTACCAAGGCCTGTGACCCCCAGCCACCTGACAGGTGCAGGGTGAAGGAGGGGCTTGGCTTGGAAACTGGCCCCAGAATAGTTTTGTTTCTGTGGGAAAGTAGAACATGGGAACAATGGAAATCAGTTTTTAGCCTAAGGCGGAAAAGCTTTTATGAGGACTTTGCTCCATTAGGGAAGAGGCAGCCTTTGCACAAGTAAGGCTGCCCAGGGCCCAGGAGCACAGCCTCCTCTTACCCAACCCCACCCCCCCATTACTGTAAGATAAACAATGGCTGAATCACTGGGGAAATGAATCTGAAAGACAAACATTTACTGAGAGGTTAGTGAAAGGACCAAACCCAGGCCAGTTCCAGCCTGTTTTTCCTCTGAGAGCCTTCCTGAGTGCTGTTATTTTTAGACCACAGCTGACAGTTATCTATGACCAGGGGATGGTATAAGAAGCTGCTGGGCTGCCCAGATTGGTCAGACAAGCTCCTCGGCCAGCAGGCAGCTCCAGGCACTCGGCGCTCAGTCCCCACAGGGACCTGGGGCCTCTGCTCCCTGCTCTCTTGGTGTCTGGCCCAGCCCAGCCAAGGAAGAGGATTCCCTTTTGGTTCTTAGGAAGCCATCGTGTTGAGCAAACTCAGCCTCACAGCCCCAGTCTCTGCAACTGCAGGTAACAGCATATACTATATACACCTTGGGTTGGTGTGTGTTTGTGCGTTGTTTAAATTTATTAAAAATTACTTTCAGTGGACTTAAAAGACCAGTTAGAGCAGCTAGTTAAGTTTCAACAACAGGGTAACGAAAGTAGGCATTGAAAGATATGTGTTTGAAAGTTTGTCTTAAACATTCTTGCATTCTGATTTTAGCAGGGAGAGAAACTTGGAGTCCAAAGCCTAGCTATGTTTCCGTGGAAAGTGAAGATGACTATCTGCTCCTTAGAGGCCATGAAATGACCTGTCCAGGTTCTCACAGCTAGTTAAGTGTCTGAGGCAAGACTCAAAAGTAGGTGAAGTGCAGGATAGAGTTCTGGGCTCGGAGTCAGGAAGACCTGAATTCAAATCCTGGCTCTGACACTAACTAGTTGTATGGCAATGGATAAGTCATTTAATATCTGTCTCAGTTTCCCCATCTGTAACATGGGGATAACAGCAGCACTTAGCTCACAGTTTTGCTGAGAAAATTAAATGATAATATATGCAATAAATTTTGCAAATCAAAAAGTGCTGCATATACATGCTCTTATAATTGCCTACTAAAAGACGATCAATGTCTAGCTAGTGTAAGAAAGCCCTGCTAAACTCAGTATCCTAGCTGCTCGCCCTTCATCTCTCCTAATAGAGAGGGTTGTCAGGGGCATTGATTTGCAACTGGGACCTTTTAAATGACAAATGATAGAAAAAATTGTTTGCCTGCCAGGCTCCAGGATTCCTTGTGAACTATTTTCACAACTAATAGGGGCATTTTTTTTCTTTCCCTATATTAAGGTATGAGGTCCAGGCTTCTGATTTCAGTGGCCCTCCTGCCAACCATAAGTGAGACCTCGGAGGTGATGATGCTGGGAGGCGCCCAGGCTAAAGATGAGCTGCAAAATGATCTTCTCTCATCGCAGAGCCTTGATGACTATGTGAAGTCCATCTGTCAGCTAGCCCAGCCCACTTCTGTGCTTGATGGGGCCCAACGTCTCCCCTACACCAGACCACGAAAGCCGTGCAGGCTCAGAGGAAAGACTATCAATGATGTGGCTTCAGCTTTACCGAGTGAGAAGTCAAGCCCAACCTCATCCCTGCAGGACATCACTGCCCGTTTCAGTGGCCAGCATCCTACCCTGACTCTGGGCAACAACATTGACCCCCTAGACTGGCTTTTTGGGGAATCCCAACCAAAGCGACAGAGCTGGAAGGATGCCCTGAGGAGGACTGGCTTATCCACTGACCCTTCCCCTCTGCATAAACAGACTGAAACAGGAAAGTCCAGAGTTGCCCGCCGAGTCAGAGCCTGTGAAGCAAAGATCCCTGGGGGTCCCCTGACAAAACTGTCTGGTGAGTGGGGCAAGGCTTGGGAGAAAAGGACTCAACCCTCCATGTTGAATGCTGCCATGGACTATTCCAGCAGTCCCCACCAGGGTAGGACACTCCGGTCTTTGAACTCAAACCTCCCAGTCATTTATGAACTGTGACCCCACAAATAAAGTCTTCTGTAAATAACCTTCTGTTGTGGTGTTTTCCTACATTATCAAGTTTCTTATCTTGAAGAGAAAACAACATATCTTGTCTTTGCTCTCCTATTGTCTCACAGTCCATGCCATGCTGGGGAGGGCTACTGAAGGGGAGAATTTTTCCATTAAGAGCTATATGCCTGTTTTGATCAAGCGCTTGAAGTAGGTAGGATAGACTTTCCAGTTGGATAAATAACAATGGTAACAATACATGTTAAGTGTAGCTATCATATTACAAATAAGTACTGTGCCTAACAGATGAGGAAACTGAGGTTTAACGGAGACTCACAACAGAGCAGTCAGGTGGCACCATCTTAGGTTGTGTTAATGGACACATGCCAGATGAAGAGTCTTAAGGGGAAAGGGACCATGGTTCTGGACTGGTCAAACCATATCTCTTTTGCTTTATCCAAGGATCTGAATCAAATGAGGGGCTTTATATAAGTTGTATGATTATGGATATTAACATAGTTATGGTACCAACAAAAATATTGACAAGATTAATAATCTAGGAGCTAAAAAGGGAAATGTAGTTAGGGTATAGCTGAAAGCAAAGTAATAGACTCCCAAAGGATTTAAATGCTGTGAATTATAAAAAAAAAAAATTAAAAAAATAAAAAACATTAGAGCCCAAACTCTAGGTAATTAATCAGTAAGCACTGAGTTAGAAATTACTATGTGAGAAGTACTGGGTTAGTCAGAGGAGATAGAAATACAGAAATGAGATAGTCCCTGTACTCAAGAAGCTAACATTCTACTGGGATGATATAAACTCACAGATAATATATGTATGTATATACATATATACACATAATACACATATATAGATATCTATATATTATGTGTGTATATATATATATATATATATATATACACACACACACACACACACACACACACACACAACAATAAAACAAAAGCACAATGATTGGTGGGGGTGGGTCAGGCAAAAGCAGCTGAGGGAAGGCATCATGAAGGGAATGGCGCATGAGCTAAGCCTTGAAGGAAGTTGGGCATAAACCATAAATCTGATAACTCCCAAACTCTCAGTCATTACTGAGCTCTCTCCATTATACCCTGACCCAGTGATTAGTATTATGTAAAGTTGTCAGGCTGGACTCTAGGAATAAGTGTACTAACAGTCACAGTCCAGTTCCCTATAATATGTGAAACAGTAGTTACACCAACCAACAGAATGTTTTCCCACTCTGGTGTTATGCTCCCTTAACATGGGGGGAACTCCCCTGAGGAGATTTGTGGGAGCTCAGAGGACAGTGTCAACCTTTGGAAATCAGGCTCCATGTTTTATTTACCTTGGTCTCTCCCTTGGGAGAGGCAGCCTCAAAAGCAAGAAGATCCAGGTTCAAGTCCCAAGCCTGACACACGCTTGCTGTGTGATTCTGGTCAAGTTACTTGGTCTTAAAGAGTTGCCCAGAACACTGACAGATTATCAGCTGTAGAAAAGATGCCAACCTGCATTGGTAGGGGCAGTCTTTTCATTCAGAAAGTTCCTAATAGTAATGAAATCATAGCTCTAGTCATTATCCCCTCTTGTAGATCCTAGCACACTATGTTAGACATCTGTTTCAGGAGTGAATACTGAGATCAGCTTTGGAAGTAAAGCATCTTTTCAATAATTACTTTGACTAACAGTTTGCTCAGTCTTCTGGAACTTCCATTCAAAGGAATCTTATTGAGACTTTGGGAAAGGATATGAAAAAGGGAATGAGAGAAAAAAAGTTTCCCTACTCTTATCACAGCCTAACCAATATCAGTATGTATCCTCCCCATAGATGGAATATTGTGCAGAATCATGTAATCTAAGAAATGGAAGGGCCCTTAGAGTCATCTAACATCTTATCCCTTCCTGAAGCTAGAATTCCCTTCAACAATACTGCCAATAACAGGTCCTTTGCCATCTGTTTAAATACATATAGATAAATAGCCCATCCCATTCTTGGACAGTTCTACTAGTTAGGGAGGATTTTCTTAGTGACAGGAATAGGGACTGGATCTGTAGTTCCTGATATAGGGAACTCCTGGCTGAAAACAACTCCTGTCTACCAAGACAGTTTGGTACATCCTCTGCACCTTACTGTCTTAGAGAGATGATTAGAGTAGAGGGATCAAACATGCAACCTAGGCCCCCAACACTTATGTATGAATGTAGTCTGAACCAGATTAAAATGTAATTGGGAAATAGCAAAATAAATAAAAATACAGTAAAACACAGCTGTTAATTTGTCATTTTATAAGTCAATATGCTGACCACATGGATACTTAGGTTTGCTTCGGTGGCTCCCATCTATATTTGAATTTGACACCACTATACTGGAACACTGAGAGGTTAAGAGACTAAACAAAAACTGTATTTATCAGACAGCCAGTAAACATTTATTTACAATCTACTATGTGCTGAGTACTGAGCTAAATGCTAGTGATTGAAAGAGGCAAAAGACAGTCCCCATCCCTGCTCTCAAGGATCTCACAGTCAGAGGTAGGGCTGAATACAGGTCTTCCTGGGCTATTCGTCCTCTCGTGTTTCTCAATAATTTACTACAGTATTATTCCTCCTTTTATCTTAAATGGAAATCTGTCTTTCTGCAAATCTCTATCCACTGGTTCCAGATTTGTCCTCTGGAACCACAAAGAATGAGTCTGACCCCTCTTCCATGTAACAACCATGCAGATATATGCAGACACCATCATCTGTTCCTTAGGCCTGCCCCCACCAATAATCACAATCATTTCTTCAGTTTTCATGTAACATAATGTAGAGTTCCCTCATCCATCTGGCTGCCCTTCTTTGAGAACACCGCAGCTTGCTCACGTCCTCCTAAAATGTAGCACCTAGAACTGGGCACAATAATACAAGTGTGGTCTGACCAGAGCAAAGTAAAGTGGTGCTCCCCCCACCAATTCCCTCTACCAACTCTACTTCCCTTAATTAACTATTTTTAGTTGAATCACACTGAGTTCACAATCTTCCATGATCCCTTTTTTCTACTAGGTCAAGGCTAGATACTGAACATGATAATTAGCACTGTTGTTAATTCACTGTGGTGATTAACCAGTGAAATGCAATAATCACGTGGAGTGAGACATTAGACCCAGCTCCAGGGGCACACACTGACCTCAGAGATGTCAGTTTTCTGCTCTCTGCCTTTGCTCAGGGAAGCTGAACAAAAGCAGTGTCTTCCCTAGTCTGGCCCCTCACTCACAAGAAGAAGGGGTAGAAAGATGATCTCTGACCTCCCTTCCTGGCCTAAATTTCAATTAGTCATTGATTTTATCTTAATGAATTGCTTTCCGTTGCCTGAGGAATGGTGTTAAAGAATTATTATAGTGCATAGGTCATGTGTCAAAGGTGTATATATGATCATGCCCTTTTGGAATCTTCAATATGGGGAGACTCTCCCTACAATGGCTATCTAAAATTCATCCAGTATATATACTAGTGGTTCTTAACTGGGAGTCTATGGAAGCCCCCAAGGAGTCCATGTATAGATTTCAGGAGGTCCATAAACTTGAATGGGAAAAAAAAATATTACATGCTTCTTTTCACTAATTCTAGTTTCCTTTGCAATTCTATGTATTCAATTTTATTCATCTAAAATGTCACTCTGAGAAGGGATTCTTGGTACAGTGCCAGTAACAGACCAAACAACAGGGATGCATTTTAACCTTTTCCCCTGTGCTTTTTCATGTCTTCCGCTAGGCCCCTTTCCTTCCAAAGCCTTTTATTTTGGAGATGATAAGTATTTGGACTGGTGACACTATTTAAAATGCCCCAAAGTTTTTATGAATCAATGTTCTGTGCAGGTGATCATGGTCAACAGTTCAGTACATAATGGTCTGATTCCATTACAGTTTACTGGTTGAATTCTCCAGGCTGTTATGCGGTCTGCATTTGTTACATTTAGATTTTTCCACTGTTAGTTTAGGAAAGAAGATAAGCTTTTGATGTGCAACTCTAGCCAACAGGTCATGCTTAGTGGTTACAATATTATTATTAACAATATCATATTTTATATTATTAATTATTGTTGTTGTTGTTTTTAAAAGAAGCATACAGCAGGGAAAAGGAGAGGAAGTAGCTCATACGCAGAAGTCATAACATGTCTGTTGCTCCCATCCCGTACAGTAACAAAGTAGGTCTGAGGCCAGCAGGTGGCAGGCTAAGGAAGGAGAAGGCCCTTCCCAGACTAGGACACTCAGGTCCTCCTGACTCCAACTTCTTTGCTCTGTTTCCTTTCTGCCCCTTTCAACTCCCCACCCCTAAACAAATTAATTAATGAAGCTTTTGCTATGGTCTTTCAAGAATAAGTAAAGAAAATTAATAATTGATAGTAAGTATAAATTAAGGGGGCAGGGCCTGGAAGACTCATCTTCCTGAGCTCAAATCCACTCTCAGACACTTAGCAGCTGTGTGACCCTGGGCAAGTCCCTTAACCCTGTTTGCCTCAGTTTTCTCATCTATAAAATGAACTGGAGAAGGAAATAGCAAACGCCTCCTGTATCTTTGCCAAGAAAACCCCAAACGGGGTCATGAAGAGTTGTACATGTGTGAAACAACTGAACAGCAGCAAATAAGTTAAGAGAACATGTATGTAGTGGATAGACAGTCAGTCAGGAAGACACTATGTGCAGAGTAACACAGATTAGCTGTGTGACCCTAGACAAAATGCTTAACTTCTCAGTGACCACGCAGGGGAACTTTGTGAGACTCTAAACTGCACACTGGGAGTAGTCTACACTGATGAAATAATAGGTCTGAACAACAACAAAAAAAAGTAAAAGAGCTAAGGCATTAGTTTATGGAGAACTGTCCCTCCATTGTCCCCCATTTCCCAACCCAGGAAGTCTCCTCATCTCTAGATAGATCTGGGCCAAGGATGTGCTCATAAACGTTGACCAAAGTATGTGTGTGGGGGCACTCACAGCATGGTTTTAAATTTTACCCTGCATTATAACATTTTCAGCATCACTTTCTTAAACCTAGACAATCACCAAAGCAATAAATCAAGGGATGATTAACAGGGTTTGCTGATTTCCAAGGTGTAAATGTTCACATTCCAAATTTAACAGTCCCTCTTATGAGTTGGTAGCAGCTGTATCCAGTACTTCGGGGGGTGAGTAAGTGCCTCATCTTCTGTGAGTTTGAGGTTGCCATAGAATGAGAGGGTTGGTGTAGGATACTTTGCGGCTCTCACAATCTTTGTTTTAATTCTGTGCCACAAAACCAGATACCAGCTGTTTTCCCAGGGAAGGGAACACAAGATCAGAAAAGAAATCGAGAGAGGGGGAAGGGAGGGAGGGAAGAAGGAGAGAGAGAGGGAGAAGGGGAGAGGGAGAGGGGGAGAGGGAAAGGGGTGGGAGGGAGAGAGAGGGAGAGAGAGGGGGAGAGAGAGGGAGAGAGAGGGGGAGAGAGAGTTAGTGAGCAGATTTGGGGAGCTGGACAGCCAAAGCAGTACAGGAAACAGCCTTAGAGGCCTTGTCAGGATGATTCCAGAGCCAGCAGGCCCATAACAATAGAGTCATCAAATCAAGGGACCTCAGAAAAGCTTAAGCCACACCTCTTAATTCACCCCTAGGTATATAAAGGAATTCTGTGGTTCACACAACTTGCATTCCCCAGGGGACCACATTCACTACCACTCATTTCTAAGTCTATTACTATTCAGCCAGTGAGCCAAAACACGAGAACATTTTATGTTTGAGGAAAGCTAGGAAACGGCTTCAGAGATTTGTTAAGCAGGTATAACTACTTAACTCTGAGAAGAAGGCTGAGTAAGAAGGCTCACAGAGGAACGTTGCTCAGTACACAGATAAATTCGATGTTCCTCAATTGCTTTGTTTTTCAGTCATTTCAGCCATGTCCAACTCTTTGGGACCCCATTTGGGTTTTTCTGGGCAAAGATATTGGACTGGTTTGCTATTTCCTTCTCTAACTCATTTTACAGGTGAGGAAACTGAGGCAAGGAGGGTGAAGTGAAGTGACCTGCCCACAGTCACCCAGCTGGTAAATGTGTCTGACGCCAGATCTTAACCCTTCCTGACTCCAGGACTGGCACTCCAGCCACTGCACCACTTAGCTGCCCTAATTAGATTGTAGCAATTAATTAACAGTTATTAAGTATGCCTGTGGGGTCCCTCCCAGTTTAGAGCTTTGATCATGTGATGTGTTGGGTAATGTGGATACAAGGACAAAAACTAAACTGTGCTCCCAAGGAGCTTACTTTCAGAAGAGCCCCCATCCTTTCCCCATCAGATCCTGATAGGTCAAATCCCTCCCTCACCCCCTCCTGCCCAGAATACTCACTCTCCCCCAGATCACCTTGCCACCTAGGCAGGTATTCCTTATTGGATAGGTTGAAGGGTAGTAACCAATGACTGAGAGCCTTGCCTCCTTCCCTGCTTTCATTTTGGGTAGCACAGAGTGAGCCACCCAGGATGAGCAGGCATGGATGGAATTGCAATGTGTTTCACAGATCTTTTGACATATCTACTCCCACACCCCTCAGTCACTGCTTTTTCTGCCCTTCCCTGTTTCTTCCCTGTCAAGGGCTTTATACACCACCCCTTAAATTAGTCAAGTATTACCCCTAATTCCTCACTTTCACTCACCCCACACATTCAAACAGTTGCTAAGTCTTGTCATTTCCAATTCTACAGCACCGCTTGCATCTTTTCTCCTTCTGCCCACTCTGAGTCACCACCCTAGTTCAATGTCATTACTCTTCACCTTCCCCAGCACTTAGCACAGTGCCTGAACATGCTAGGCACTTAATAAATGTTTATTCACTGACTGACTACTCCCTTTGACATTTAAAGGCCTTCATAACCCTTCATAATTTCACATTCTACAGCCTTATTACATAGTAGTCCCCTTTCTGCTCACTTCATTCTAGTCAAACTAGCCTTCTTGCTGTCTTTCACATTAATGCAAAACCACAATTAAAATATTCAACCACGAAGGGAAAATTTAGGCACAAGTCCATTTAGTGAGCAAAACTATATTAAAAAAAAAAGGAATGCTTTTACACTGAAAACTTTTGCCTGAGTTGAAATTAGAGATAAATCACTTTTGCTTGTTTTTTGCATCCTGTGGGGAACACACAGAGAAATGTGACTTCTGCTGAAAAGCTGCTGCTCGCTGTCCATTACCACGTGGTATGTTGTATCTTTAAAGGTATCTCTAGATATTCACCTACTTGACTAGTGGCTTTGATCCAACTAAGTAAAGAACAAGAAATCATTATTTTCCAGTCTGCACTATACTCTGGACACCCTCAGGGAGTTTTGGAAAATGATGACTACTTAATAACACTGCTTTCAAACAACAACAACAATGAAAAGTCTGTATGGTTTTTCCAGTAGTAATGTGCAGCTGGCTCTGAGAGCTGGACTATCAGAGAAACTGGGCATAACAGAATTGACACTTTCGACTCATGGTGCTGGAGTAGACTTCAAAAAGTCCCTTAGTCAGCAAGGTCAAATCAGTGAATACTTAAAGAAATTAATTCAGGTTATTCACTGGCAGGTCAAATACTGAAGCTGAAGCTTAAATACTTTGGCCACATAATGAGAAGACAGGACTCACTGGAAAAGACCCTGATGTTGGGAAAGATTGAAGGCAAAAGGAAAAGGGGACGGCAGAGGATGAGATGGATAGATAGTGTCACAGAAGCAATGAACATGAACTTGCACAGACTTTGAGAGATAGCATAGGACAGAAGGGTCTGTGTGCTGTAGTCCATGGGCTCACAGAAAATTGGATACAACTGAACAACAACATTTTATTGAAAATAAAAGTTTTTGTACCATTAATGAATAGAATAAAATATTTTAAAAACATTTATTTCATCTTTATCTCATCCCTTCTGGATGTCTGAATTTTGTGCATGCTTATGATACATACCTATTAGTAAAGGGGTGTGTGTGTGTGTGTGTGTGTGTGTGTGTGTGTACATATAAATGTACAAATATAAGGAGTGCATGCTCTAATTTTTTTTGATAATGGGAACGTATGATCAAAAAACTTAAGTGACCACAACTCTTTCATTTTACAGATGAGGAAATCGAGGCCTAAAGAAAATGAGTAACTTGCCTAAGGTCACACAGGTGACTTCTTTCCTTCATAAATAAAACTCTAAAGGGGGTGGGAACTTCATTCTTGTGATCTGTAGTATGTGATAGACAAGAGCAAGAAAGAAAAAGAGAGAATGGATGGTAGATTATGTGGCCAACTACAAAATTCTGATAAAGTGGTCACCCCAGACTCTGTTTGAATACCTTCAGTGACGGTCAAATCACTATCTCATGAGGCAGCCTATTTTATTATTATTATTATTATTATTATTATTATTATTTTGGCTAGGCAATGGGGTTAAGTGACTTGCCCAAGGTCACACAGCTAGTAAATGTTATGTGTCTGAGGCCACATTTGAACTCAGGTCCTCTTGAATCCAGGGCTGGTGCTCTATCCACTGCACCACCTAGCTGCCCCCCTATTTTGTTATTTTTTTAGAGGGAATGATTAGGACCTATTAGGTCCTATCTTAGAGTGATCCAAATCTGTCTCTCTGTAACTTGCACATTTTGAAAGTTCCTTGAGGACTACATCCACTCACACAGTCCATGTGACACTGCTCAGGGGCCTACTGTATGCAATGTACTACACTAGGTACATATGGAGAGATTCAAAGATGATTAAGACTGTTTTGGGGCAGGTTATTTAGTTCTCTGGACCTAAGTTTTTATTTCTGTAATGAAGACCATGTATTCTCCAGTGTTATACAAACAGTAAATAGCAAACTGATAGAGATGAGTGAATAAACTTCATTCCAGAACATTACGCCCTTGCTGCTTTAAAAAAAAAATCATCACATTCAGAGAAGGGACCAGCTCTTCAGTAACCAAGAGGGAAAGGCTCAGTCTGTAGCACACAAGAAGTCAGATTAGCCAACAGACACAGTGTGCAGCTAAGGTAAAAAGACCCAAAAAAGTCTGGGCAAACAGAGCTGTCAGAGACACTTCTCCAAAAGTGTCTGGGGTATTATGATCAGAAACTGGATGCTAGGAAAGACTTGTATGGTCTGATGCTGAGTGAAGTGAGCAGAACCAAGAGGACTTTGTACACAATAACAGCCACGTTATGTGATGACTAATATTGTTAAACTGAACCCTTCTCAGCATTATAAGGATCTAAGACATCTCCAGAGGCCTCAGGATGGAAAATGCTGTCCACATCCAAAGAAAGAACTATGGAAGTAGAATCGCCATCACTTATTTTTACCTTCTGTTGAGTTTTGTTTCATCTTTCTGATGGTTCTTCCTATTGGTTTTAATTTTTACTTACAACTTCACTAATGTGAAAATATGTTGCATGGGTATGTAAAAGTAAAGCCTATATCAGATTGCGCGCCATCTTGAGGAAGGTGGGGAGGAAGGGGGAGAAAAATTTTAAACTCAAAAGCATATGGAAGTGATTGTTGATAAATCAAAATAAATTAATAAAATTTTAAAAAAAAGAGAAAGAAATTGGATGCTGGGTTAGAAAGAGGCATTCATATTTCAGAAACCCCGAGGGACAAGTGAGATGCTAACGACAGGTGGGAGAATCATGTACTGGAACAGTCACTGACCTTCAGAGTCACAGTCAAACCTGGGTTTGAGGCTTTGCTCTGTAGCGAGCCAGAGTGATTTGGGGAACTTAAACTCTTTCAACATCTCTCATCTGTAAGATGGGAATTATAATACTTGCACCAACAGATACCCAGAAACATTGTAAGGAAAGGCCTTTGTCAACTGTGAAGCTCTATATAAATGTGCTAATATTAATAAAATACTAATTTAAGCATGAAAATTCTTATTATACATACCAGATCTAATATGGTAGAATGAAAGAAGAACTTGGTCTTAGAATGAGGAAGATCTGGATTCAAGTTTTGCCTCTGACATAAATTCACTGTGTGACCCTTTGCAAGTTACATTACCTGGGTAAATTTCTTAAGACTATAAATTACAGAGAAGGTGCTGATCTTCACTAGTACAGAGGGTTTCCCCATCTGGTAGTTCCTTATACCAATGAAATCACAGGTACAGATGAGGAATTCTTAACCTGAGATCTACACATCCTTAAGGACTCTATGGATAGATTTCAGGAGGTCCATGAACTTGGATGGGGGAAAATCATCTTTATTTTCCCTAATCTCAAACAGATATGGAACATTTCTTCCTATTATAAATGTAATTAACGAAGCATGAATATGAGAAGGGGTCCATAGATTTCACCACACTACCAAAAAAAGTTCATGAAACAAAAAAAGGCGAAGATTCCCTTACCCCCAGTTCTATGCATATATCCCTTAATTCCTGTTCTAGATTGCAAGGTCCCTGAGGGCAGCAACCATGTTTTATTAATCACAATAATGTCTAGCATTTAACATAATATTTTGCATAAAATAGGCATCCAATAAATATTTAATTCCAACAGTTGACCCCAGACCCCACATTTTGAGGAAGGTGGGGAACAGTAATTAGGGTGGCTATTGGAATGACTCAGGAAAGCAGTCAGGAGAGTAGAAGCAGGTGGTAAAGTCGGCTGGTTCTAAGAGAAAGATAGGAGTCACTGTAGCTGCTTCTCCCTCCCCCCCACCCTTTCCTTTCCAACATCCTCCTCAAGCTGCAGGTTTCCTTCTTGGGATATTTCTTCCCCTCCAAGGGTGTTCTCTCCAAGATAATTTTAACAACTTTTAAAGCTTTGAAAAACAGTGTTGTAACTCTGGTCACATTCTTTTGGGGATATCCTTTGAACTTTCAATGTCTCAGTTTCCTTATCTATAAAGTGAGAGGGTAAGACTGGATAAGGGACCTTAACAACTGTTTTATTTTGTGGACCCCATTAGCAGTCTAGTGAGGCTTCTGGATTCCTTCTCAGAATCAAGCTTCTAAATACACAAAAGAAAATATGCAAAATTACACAGGAAACCAATTTTAGTGAAATAGAGTTATCTGTAAGTGTGTATGTGTACATATATATGTATGTGTGTATATATATATATATATATATATATATATATATATGTATGTATTTGTGTATGTGCATAAAGTATATATGTATATTTGTAAGTCACAGACTCCAGTTTAAGAACCACTGTTTTATGTATATATTTTTAAGATTTATTCCAGCCTTATTATACTATGAGCCCATGAGATTTTACCTAAAAAAATGATAGTGGTGAAATTGGGGTAAATAAGGAGCATACAATGTGAGTGACCACAGGCCTTGATCTCCAGTCACGGTGGCTTTCTCCCACCGCACAGCTTGGAGCAGACTCCAAGCACAAGGCCTTAGTCAGAATGTCTGGATTTTCTCAGGCAAACTTCGCTTACTTAGCCCACATCTTTTTTTCGATATTAAACTGAAATCTTACCTCTCGATGTCTCAGCTGGAAGCTTCTTCCTTCATGATAACAATTGTATGTTTTTAGCAGAGATAAGAGTTCTGATCTGCAGGAGTCAAAACACAAATTTAGGCTTGTGGCATGAAGATTACAACATTGGATAAGAAGTCAGGAGACTGGTAATGAAACATCTGCTATGTGACACTGAAGAAGTTAACATTGTCTGTGCTATAGAGAACATTTGTCAAATAAGGCTACTGACACTTGCCCTGATGCTTCATGGGTTCAAGTGGGATAACTGATCTAAGTTCACGGACACAGTACTAAACATTCCATTAAACACAAGGCATTTCTACTCTAAACAGTCTCTAGAACTAGGATCAGCTACCACCAGCACCTAAATCCCACCCACACACTCCCTAGCCTGCCCACTCACATGATTAACTTCTATATTTTTTCCCAGGAAAGAGGACTCTATGGGTATGTACATGTATACATACGCCATATTTATGAGTAAGAAAGAGTTAAGAATGGTGGGATGGAATGGTAGGGTTGGGCACAGTAAAATGGTAAGGAGAGAAGAGGGCACTGAAAGCAGTGAGGGCATCTTTGCCACTTCTCTGCTTCAAGGTTACTTACCCAGGCCCAACCCCAGACTGGTTCCCTCAATCCTCACCCCCTTCAAGGTCCCTCCAAGGATATATCAGGGCAGTTGGCCACCATATCCAGCTTTGCACAGAGAAAGCCAGAGGATCACAGGGTAATACACACACACACACACATATATGTATATATACACACACACACACATATATATAAATATGTGCATACACACACACACACACACACATACACACACACACACATATATATATATATATATACACACACACATTTATAGCTTGAAGGAACTTTTAAGGTCACCTAGTTGAACACCTTCATTTTATAGATGAGAAAACTGAAGCCCAGAGTGGTTAAGTGAAGCAAATCATTCATCACATGATTTCTCAATTCTCCAGAGGCAATCACTTGAAAGGTTTTCCCAGAGAAGAATGGTAGAGTTGGTATGACGTCTGTATTATTATACTTCATGAGAATCATTATACTTATGAGAATATTATGCTTATGAAAATTGTAAACTAGCAGGATTAGAAGGGACCTTCAGTGGATTCTAGTCATCCCCTTCCTCATTTTATAGATGAGGAAATGGAACATCAAGGAGGTGAAGTGACTGGCCCTAGGTCACTGCATTAGTAAACATCAGAGGTGAAATCTGAACCCAGATCTTCTTGCCTCTAAATCTACTATCTAACACTCCCTCACTTTATAGATAATTCCTAAGATTAGCCAATGATGGAAGAAACAAAGTAGCACGTCACATTTGAATCCACCTCCACCCAATGTGTGGAGTAAAGCAATTAGGCAAAGGAGAAGGGATGAGCCTCCCATTCCTTTACCCTCCGCCAGTAGAAGAAGGAAACACTTACTTCAGAATTGATTTACTGCCACTGATGAGCACATGTGAATTGGGCAGGAGCTCTTCGTCCATCCTGACCAGCAGCTCTGTGGGGGCCTGAGAGCCAATCTGCCAAAAAACCAAAAAGGGCTTACAAACATACCTACAAGGCTGTGGTGTTCAGCCAATGGCTGTCTGTCACGATCATTAGAAAATGAAATTGCCTTCTATCTCTTGTGTATATTGAGGGCAGGTGCTGTGTTTTTGCATTTATTTATATCCCAAATACTTAGCATAGAGCCTGGCACACAGTAACCACTTAATAAATATTTGTTGAGTGACTGCAAGAGTCCGAATTTCTTAGTGGGAAAAAGCTTAGGAAGTCATCTAGTTCAGCCTCCTACCCCACGAGAAAGCACGTGATTGTCCTTTATGGAGGAAACAAACAAATATCAAAATAGATTAATCAATAAGCATGTATTAATCATCTACTGTGTGCCAGGCTCTGCAGATACAAAACCAAAAGTGAAACAGTCTCTTCCCTTAAGGAGCTTACCATACAAACAACATGCACACATATAATATATATAAAACATATACAAAGTAAATGTAAGTTAATATTTCCTAAGTAAACAGCAGCCATAGGAAGGAGGGGGCGTGTTAATAAAGAAAGAATGCATGTAGGAGGTGGCATTTGAGCTAAGCTTTAAAAGAAGCTAGCAATTCTTGGAGGCAAAGATGAAGAGAAGTGTATTTCAAGTATGGAGGATGCAATTTAACCAGCAAAAACAAAACACTGGCAAAATCCATCAATAACCATACTCAGTGGAACATTACAGCTAGATGAACCTTAGAAATCATCTGGTCTCCTCCTTCCTACAAGTTGGACACCAGCACAACACAATGGAAACACATTTGTACCTCACCAGAACTACTAAAACTAAGCCATGCTTTACTCCTTACTCTCCAGCCATCTTACCAATGATCTTGCCACCCAAACCATTCCCACTCCACGACAAGTTCTGGTACCATGATTAAATCAACTCTAATATTGCTCCTAGAAGTGTGTAAATCTACTTGAAAAATGGCACCATTCACCAGCCTGGCAACTTTCCAGGTCAAAGGGCCCCTCTCAGAACACTACTCCCCTATACATATAAAAATATACAGAGAGAATATAGATATATCATAACATGTAGAAGTCTCTTTTAGAATATTTGATATAGAGAATATTCTAATATATACATATGTGTATATATATATGAGTGCATGTATGTATATATATATCTATATCTGTATCTATCTATATATGTATATATCATATACATATTATATATATATAATACTAATCCCATATATATATGTATATATATATATACATATATATATGTGTGTGTATATATATATGTATATATATACATACATATATATATGTATGTATATAATGTGGAGAGAGAGAGAGAGAGAGAGAGAGAGAGAGAGAGAGAGAGAGAGAGAGAGAGAGAGAGTGTCTATTTGAATGTAAGCTCCTAGAGGGCAGAGACACCCTTTCCTTTGTGTATTTGTATTCCTAATGTTTAGTACAGTGCTTGGCACATAGAAGCTGCTTAACACTTTTTCATTCATTCAATCTGTCTGTCACGATCATTAGAAAATGACGTTGCCTTCTATCTCTTGTGTATATTGAGGGCAGGTGCTGTGTTTTTGCATTTCTTTATATCCCAAGTAATTAGCATAGAGCCTGGCACACAGTAACCACTTAATAAATATTTGTTGAGTGACTGCAAGAGTCCGAATTTCTTAGTGGGAAAAAGCTTAGGAAGTCATCTAGTTCACATTCATCTTCACGTCCACTTTCCACATTTTCCACACAGCACAGAATCATGACCACTGGTCTTTCCATGGCCAGCCCCTACTTATATCTGACTTCCCTAATACTGAATTGTCCTGTATGGGTTTGTTTTATGTAGGAAAGCTATGGTCCTTTCTAATCTTTGGAAGCAGACTTTCCAATGAGATTATTCTTCTTTCTGGGTAATGGAAAAACGTTTAATGGAATTGGGGTACTCTTTTTTATCCTCTCCTTTTTACAAACGAAAAAGGAGGTGATAATCAGTTAGATAAGGGATTAATTTAGAACTCTAGGCAGAGTCAAGTGAGCCTGAGCTTGTAGAAAGGGCAAACTATCTTGATCAAAGAGACAGTTTGGGCAAATCCTAAATTGGCCTGGTGGGGGAAGTGATGATGGGCGCCAATGACAGCGTTTGGGAATAGAACAGGATGATGGAGGCCCACATCTTACCATCTTGTCCACCAGAAACTGATAGACACTTTCCTGAAATCCAAACACACCAGGCCTCTACAATTCCCCCGACATATCAGTCTAACAACAATCCTGTCAAAAGAAAGGAAGTGGGCTAGCCTGGTATGACAACTTGCCCTTGATAAAGCCATGTTAGCCTTTTGCAATTACTGCTTGATTTTCTTTGTAAATGCTTACAAACCAGCCCGCTAATAATAAGTTCTAGAATTTTACCAGCTATCAAAACCCACCAGCATAAAGTTGAAGACATTATCCCTCTTTAACCCCCACTTTTTTTTAAATTGGAACACTACAATTTTTTAAAGATCATGAACTTCTTAGTTTCCATTAATAGCAATTATGGTAGCAGCCACCCTCTGGGGACCTGAAATTATGAGAGGAATGAAAGTTGAAGGAGTGGGCCCACAAGGGAAATTTTAGCAAAATTCCAGAATCATAGATTTTTGAGTTGTAAAGTACCTTAGAAATTACCCAGTCCAACCCTACCCCATGACTTTATAAAGGAGGAAATGGAGTTCCATAGCTTAAGTGGTTATACAGGAGAGCTAAGTATTGGCACAACACAGCCCACATCTCCTGACATTCAGCCTAGTGTTCTTTCTATAGCACCATGCTCAGGGGCTACTATACCTCACTGCTGACCCACTGAGCTTATAGTCCACCAATATGAATTGTTTGTTTGTTTTTCCAGACAAACTATTATCTTACGATGCTTCTCTCAGCCCTGTACATGTGCATTTACTAATTTTTACAAACCCAGTTGTATGACATTACATTTAGCCTTATTCAACTGTTTCTTATTAATAACAGCAATGATAATTCAAATTCTTATAATGAGTTATAGTTTGCAATATGCTTTATATAGATCACCACATTTGATCCTCCCAATAACCCTGTGAGACAGGTACTATTATTATCCATGTTTTATACTTGAGGAAACTGAGGTAGAAGCATTGTGACTTGTCCAGGACCATACAGCTAAGTGTCAGAGGAAGCATTCATGCTCAGGTCCTTATAATGTTTTGATATGTCAAGATTCTTTTGAATCCTACCAGCCAGTGCTAGCTATGCCTCTCACCCTGTCACCATCTGTAAACTTGAGATGTATGACATCTATGCCCTCATCTACGTCACTGATAATAACGTTAAAACAGCATTGGGTCAAGCACAGATCCCTGAGACCCTCCACTGGACATCTTCCAAACTGACAAGGAATCATTAATGACTACGTTAGGGATTCTGGTCTTCATATAGATCCAAATCTAAATAGCCGTAGCATCTTCTAGCCAACCTCTCTCCATGCTGTCCACAAAAACAGGATGAGTTGCTGGATCAGACATTTTAAAGAACCCAAGTGAACAATCTACTACAATGGTGTCAAACTCAAATGGAAAGGGATCACTGCTGGCCACATATGGACTTAGAAAACCACAAATCCACATCATCTCTACTGCATTGTATTTTTGCTTATTTTCTTAAACACTACCCAATTACATTTTAATCTAGTTTGGCTGTCCTGGGGGCCTTAAGTTTGACACTTCTGATCTACAGCACTCCCCTGACCTACCAGCTTAGTAGTCAAAAAGCCAACAAACAGTTATTAAGCACCTACTACAGGGCAGGCACTCTGCTAAGGAAATGAAAGTTTAGGAAAAGAAAACGAAATGAGTCTGATATAACTATTCCCTTCAAAATGGATTCTGCACAGAATATATGAGTTCAGATCCCAGCTTGGCTACTCATTAGCTGAATAAATGACTTGAGGCCTCAGCTTCTTCATCTGCAAAATGGGAGTAATGTTATCTCAACTAATGGCTAACCAAATCGTGGTATATGAATACAACAGATTATTATTCCACTGTAAGAAAGAGAATCATGAACGATGGCTCATATAAACTGATGTGGACTGAATGGAGTAGAATCTCAGAAAAGCATAAACATGATGATGAGAAGACAAAGCCGAAAACTATGTAATTCAAAAGATATTAGGAAGAGGTAAGGAAAGATACTTCATTCTTTCCATTGGAGAATTGGGGGGTGGGGGAAATGAGGAGGGAGAGTGAATGCTGGGGATGGAATGCTGCATCTACTACATCCAGGCCCCAGTGATCTCTTAACTAGTTTTGATTAGCCCCTCCCAACCATGTTCCTTCCTTATCTCTGCCTATAGCTTCCCTAGCTTCCTTTAAGTCTCAACTAAAATCCTTTCTTCTAGTGGAAGCTTTCCCCATCCCCTCTTAATGCTAGTGCCTCCCCTGTTAATTATTTCCTACTGATCCTATATATCACTTGTATACATTTGTTTGCATGTTGTCTCTCCCATTAAAATGTGAGCTCCTTGAGGGCAGGGACTGTCTTTTGCCTCTTTTTTGTATCCCCAGCACTTAGCACAGTGTCTGGTACATAGCAGGTGCTTAATATATGTTCATCGACTAAATGAAAGATGAAGCTGGGAGAGTAGTTAGGTTAAATAATAGATAACATTTAAATCATGCTTTAAGGTTTATAAATCACATGCAACTATGATATTTTCCCTGGGAAACTTGGGTTTAGAGATGAGAAGTAACTTGACCAAGGTCACATATTAGTAAACATAAGAGGCAGGATTTGAACCCTGGTCTCAACACATCCATCGAAGTTCTCTTTCCACTACCGGTTATTGCAGTAGAGGCTATCCTTCTATCAATCCACCTATCTATCTCCTCTATTGCAATATCCTGTCGTGGAATACACACACACACATACATACATACATACATACACACATACATACACATATATGTGTGTACAAAGAGAGAGAGAGAGACAGACAGACAAATACAGATAGACTGTGTGTGTGCATAAAAGGAGGGTATAGACTGCAGTGATAACAGAGACAGTGGATCTAAGAGATGTCACAGTCGCAAAAACACCAGCACTTGGCTATTAATTAGACCTAAGGAAAGAAGAAAGAGGAAAGAATTAGAAATGACTCTGATGTCTAAAGTACAAACAATTGACTGAACACTGGAACCACTAATAGAAAGAGGAAGTCAAGAAGGAATAGGCTTTAGGGAACCTTGACACACTCAGCTTTGGATGTGTTCACTTTAAGGTATGGACAAGGAAGTGAAGAAATCCAATCGGCTGATAGAAATGTGGGTTCAGAACTTAGGAAAGAGATTGGGGTTGGAAATAAAGGTTTGGGAATCATCGCATAGATATGACCTTTGGGGATTGCCAAAGATCAGAGTGTAAAGAAAGAAGGGAAAGGTTCAAGGACAGAGCTCTGGGGAACACCTAGGTTCAAAAGGAAAGGGGCACATAATAAGAGTTAATAAAGAAGAGGAGCAGTCAGTGAAGTCAGAGAAAAACCGAGACAGCAGAGTCAAGACAGCTAAGTCAGGGGAGAATATTAAGTAATAGCAGTAATTTAGTAAACACCAAAAGCTAAGGCTAATCAAGGAGAAAGGGGACTGAGAAAAAGACCTTTGGATCTGAGGATTAGGAAGTCACCAATGACTTTGCAGAGCAGTTTCAACAGAGTGAAAGAGAATAAAGTCATATTCCAGCAAATTAAAGGGAAGGACCCTGAACAAACACCCTTGGACAGACAACTCAGCTTCAGGGCAAGCCCCTAGACTAGAGGAAGGGGACTCCATGGCATTCAAACATTCAAACAGTCTTTACTTTCCAGCTGTAATGATGTTGAAATAGAGTTTCAGTTCCTGTGGTTATTTATTTAGGTCCCTTTCACATTCAGTTTTTGGTTGGGGTGAAAAAAAAAAAAACAACCCAGCTTGCCATATCATTCTCCTTCTATTTCTAAGTGTTTCCCTAATACCTCTGGAACTTTTAAGGTTGATTTAAGTCTAGCATGGGAGAGAGCAAGACAGTTATAGTGAAAGGCAGATTGCTCAAAAAGGGCACATTCCCTAGTCAAGATTTCCCAGGGATTCACAGCTAGCCACCATGCTTTAGGCCTCGAATACAAATGATTGCATTTCCACATCTAAGCTGGCCTATCACACTTGACATATCTCATTGTCTTCCCCTCACCTCCAGCCCCAAATTCCCCTTTCTGCAAACTTTCCAGTTTCTGAGGAGGGCACTACTATCCTTCCAGTTACCACCTCAAAGTCATCTTGTTCTTCCCCAACTCAGATATTTAATCAGGTGCAAAATACCCTCCCCTCATTTATCATCATCTCCTCAGGGCAGATCCTCATCACCTCTGGACTAAATTATTGCTATAGTTATTAAATGGTTTCCCTGAATCCAGTCTGTCCATTCTCCACTCCAAATTTCACACAGTGGCCATATTTACAATCCTACAGAGCATGTGTGACCATGTGTCAAGGTAGCTAAGTGACTGGAGTCAGGAAGACCTGAGTTCAAATCTATTCTCAGATAGTAACTTATTTCCATCTCTCTTGTCATTCTCATTAAACATCACTCATTCTCATGCCTCTCATGTGCCAAGCTGACTATCTTAATTTAATTTATGTGAGATTCAGGGCTCCATGGTACAGTGAGAGGAAAGGGGGCAATCTGCATTACAAGCCACTTAGGATGCCTGGGGAAAAATTCCAAGGGGTGCATATTTGGGACTGGTATCTAGGAGAATTGAGGAGGTACTCATGTTGGGACATAGAGTTCTAGTCCAGTTCTTATGTTCTGCATTCCCTAAGTTGTGGCTGGGGAAGCATGGGTGTAGGAATGGCCACCAAGACCATCAATCCCCGCCTTGGTTAATGGTCTAGGCTTCTAATGCAAAAATTGATGTGGTTGAGATGTGATGTAACACAAGAGAGAGAAAAGCAAATGAAGAAGTTAATGGAGTGAAAGTGAAGCAAGTCAGCTTTATTGAGGGGAAACCTAATAAGAAGGGATGGTCAAGGAGATGGAGTCAAGTCAGGTACACTAGGGCCCTGGATAGAAAGGTGCCCACAGCCAGGTGGTTTTATAGAGTTCTTGTCTGGGTCAAACAGAACCAGGCATTGGGGATGTGAGAGGGGAATCTGGACCAAATTATTAGCTAACTGATCCTCAAACTCCACACTAGAAAAGGAGTTTTGGCTTGACTGCAGGATTTACTGAGTGTGACTCATGAGTCACCCCACTCAAGGAATTTGTGCCTCCTTGGTAGGTGGGCAGAGAGGCCATTTTGCTGTTCCTGATATATGACATTCTCTCTTTGACTTTGAGAACTTTTTTTTTATTTTTTAAAGATTATTTTTCTTTATTTCATTAAATATTTCCCAATATAATAAAAAAATTAACAATTATCTTTTAAAATGTTGAGTTCTAAATTCCTTTCAGCCTTTCCATCCCTCACCCCTCATTGATAAGGCAAGTTCTTTGATTTCAATGATCACATGTCAGGTCATGCAAAATTCCTCTAACTACCTTTTAAGGCTCAGCAACTACATATATTCTTTATCTTTATTCTATATAGCATCAGCTACAACTATTACATTAATGTATAATATGTATCACATATGATATGTCATAAGATATGATATGACGTATGTGTGTTACATATTCTATGTAATATAAGTACATTTATATATGTATGTGTATATATGTATATGTATATATGTATATGTGTGTATGATTGATTTCTCCATTAAAATGTGAGCTGTTTGTCTGGAGAAATTGTTTCATTCTTTGTATTTGTATACTCAGCATCTACCAGGACATCTTACAGTTAGTAGGTGGTCAATATATGCTCGTTGATTACTGAAAACTACAAATGAGCCAGCTAGAAGAGGTGAGTGGCAGAGTTGAGATTAAACCCAGGTCCCGACTCCCAACTATTTCTGCTACACCCTCCTATTCATGCATTCATGCATGAGTTTCATGCATTCCCTTATACCCAAAGTCCTCAAACCACATTATTTTGCATTTAGCACAGTGTCTGGCATACATTGGGTGCTTAATATGTGCTCACTGAGTTGATTTGACCCTAATATTTTTAAATTGGAGGAAATTGCCTTTTTGAGGAAGAACCAAGAAAGAAACGGGGACTTTTGATCTCCAAAATTAGGGGGAATGAAGAATTATTACAGCATGGAATTTCAGAGCACAGGCTCGTAAGATTTAGAACTAGATATTATGTAGATCCTAGGCTAAGCCTCTAATTTTACAGGTCAAAGGGTGGGGTTGATTCATTATATAGCTCCCTAGGATTAAAGGAAGCTAATTTTATATTAGAGTGTTACATAAATGAGGAGGCTGAAGCCCAGAAAAGTTAAGTGACTTACTCAAAGTCAAACAGGAATTGGAATTTGGAGCCAGGAGACCTGGGTTCGATTTCTGGTTGGATGGCTTGAGGCTTATAACTTCACTTCTGGACCTCAGTTCCTTCACCTAAAAAAAAAAGTATGGAGACCATGATCACTAGGGTCCTGCAAGCCCCAGAATCCTGCCACCTCCGTGATTCATGCCCATCACATTGGCTCGGATTTCCCAACTTCTCAGCAGGTTCTGCTTTCTATTTCAGGCCCATTGATCAGCCTTTCCTCTCAGTCTAACAGACAATGGGGCAGAGAGGATGTGCACTGCCCAGCTGGTTCTCCCTGCCCCCTCTTCCACACCTGACCTTTGTTCTGGGGAAATGCAGGGTAAGAAACAGAGAGAAGAAACCTGAACTTGAATCATACCTCTAATGCTTACGAGCTACATGGCCACAAGTAGATCTAACGTCTCCTATTCTTAGCTTCCCCATCTGTTATGGGGAGATGTTACTGTGCAGTATCTCCTCCACAGGATTGCTGTGAGGAGCAAATGAGATGGTTAATAAACCTTATTAAGCGCCTCCTATATGCCAAACACTGTACTAAACTTTGGGGATACAAATATGGAAAAAGAAAAGTCCCTGGCCTCAAGGAGCTTACAGTCTAATCTAATTCAAAAGGAAACTGAAAAGGGAGAGGGGAAAAGGTACCCCTCTCCCTTCCCCCACACTGAGGAATGACACAGAAATCCAAAGGGACAGAGGAAATGAGGAGATGCTGGCCTGGGCACCTTTCTTAAATGGAGGTTTGGGGAGGAGTTCTCCAATTAGGCCCCATAGGGAAAGAGGGTGAGTACTAAGGCTAATGTGATCTTGCAGGAAAATGGGGTTCTCATTGGCATGATGGGGAAGTCCTAAGGAGTGTCCCAAAACGACTGAAAGAAATGTCTGCTAGTTTTAACCCATCTGTAGCTGATCCTTCATATCAGAGAAGAGAGGTTTTTTAGGTATTTACAAAGGACATATGAAGATGCCATCTTCATTCAGAGAAAGAACTGATAAATAGGAGTATGTATGGAATGATTTTGCATATATACACATATTTGTGTCTAATGGTAGCCATCTCTAGGGTGGGAGGAGAGGGAAGAAAAAAAAGAAAAAAAATTACATGATAACTTACATATCTAAAAGGAATAGCAAGTTGTGCATAACCGATTTGCAGTTTCATGTGCAATCATCTTTTAAAAATCATAATATATTATGGAAATGCTTGTTTTATTCCATAAATTACAAATAAAATTTTAAAAAATTAAATAAAGAAAGGAAGGTGGGAGCCAGGTGTGAAAGGCTTCACTCATCATTAGTTATGGATTTCTATAAGTAAGGGCATCTCTAAATATCTTCCCTTAAAATGCAAATTCTGCTGAGAGCTGGGAATATATATCACTTCATATCAATCAGTAGAATAGATACATTTGTTCAGATAATCAGTTATTACATTAGAAAGCAAATAATAGGGCCCAAGGGAACTGATATGATACAAGAAAGAGACATTTTAAGGAAACAGGGAAAAGTGTTGTGGTCAGGAGACATTCGGCTAGGATGTCAGTGTGAGATCCTGGGAAGCCAGGAGGCAACGTGAATTTTAGAAAATACCTGAGAGCTGATTGAATCCAACTTCCTTATGAAAGAAGAGGAAAACAACAACATTAATGGAGCACTTTAACGCTTACAAACTGCTTTACGTATGTCATGTCATTGGAGATGCACAATAGTCCTGGGTTAGGGTATTATTATCCTCACTTTACATATAATGAAACTGAAGACCAGAAGTTTAGGGACTTATGTAAGGCCATATCATACATCATAAGAAAAGGGGGGAGGGGTGCACACAGCTAGGTGGCAACTAGGTGGTATAGTGGATAGAGCACCTGAAAGAGCTGAGTTCAAATCCAGCCTCAGACACCTACTAGCTGTGTGACCCTGGGCAAGTCATTTAATCCCAACTGCCTTTAAAAAAGAAGAAAGAAAGAAGGAAAAGAAAAGAAAAGAAACAGAGCAGGGCTATGAACCCAAGTTTTCTACAATCAGTCTTTTTCTCATAATACCAAATTATGATTTTGGGCAAGCCACTTCTGTGGGCCTATTATTTGCCCTGAAAAATGATGATCTCGAAATTCTCTTTCCAGTCCAGGTTCTAGGTTTTTATTTTTTCCCCCTTTTTTAAGTTAAAAAAAATTTAAGTAAGCCTGAGTTAAATAAATGCTTTCCAAACAGTGTTTCTACGACAGCTACTGTATGACATCCTTGTGTCCACTCTTAGAAAAAATGGCTTTCAGCTCTTGCAAATTTGCCAACCTTCTGCCCAACACATTTGTTCAGCCCAACAGATGTTACAGCTAACCATTCCAACATCGCTGCAATGCAGTCATTACTGAAGAGCTCAGTCCAATGGGAATTCGCCCATTTCTACATCTTCCAAATGACTGGCCAGGAAAGATGGGGAAGCTGAAACTAGCATTTGGCTCAAGGCAGGAGCTTTCATACAATTAGTAACCTGCCAGCTCCAAAGAAAGGCAGGGAGCAAAATAAGAGAGAAAGGCATGAGCCTCTTGAGAGGCGAAACGGGTCAGTGCCACTGAAATGGGAGTTTGGCTTCAACTCAAACTACCGTTCAGTTAATCTCTCCCTCCCTCTGCCAAAGGGCCATTTGCTTCAGTCTTTCTCCAAAGGCCATCTAAAAAGCAGAGAACCTCATTTAGCAGCTGAACCAGCAGCCATCTCCTTGTAGAAAGATATGTTAATCGACAGGCAGCATGCCAATAGAAAGTGCTGAGCCAGGGCATGGAAAAGCTGGTTCAAATCCCACCCCTGACACTTATTAGCTGGATCAGAAAGCTGAATTACAAGAGGTAGTCTGACTATTTCTTCCACATATACTTTAGAGGAGTTCCGGACAAATAGTCCTAGTGGGAAAGAAAGGATCTTTGGAGCCAAGGAGAAGCTGAATGATCAGATTCTGGGTCTGATTGACTTAGCAGGATTTAATAATAGCTAGTGTGACATAGAGGATGGATTTGAACTCTGATCTTCCTGACTCCCAAGTCCAGCATTCTCATCCACTGTTCAGTTATCTGAATAGGCCTCTTCCTTAAAACTCTCACAGTAATGCTTTTTAGCCTCTCCTACTCCAAAGTATTCCTTGTAGGGTGGTTTTTGTGTATGCCTCCTACCTACCCTACAGGCTGTCCTTTAGAAAAGGGACTGTGTTTTAATTCACCCTTGTCTCCTGGGCCGACAAGCCACAGGACCAGGCACGTAGTGAATGCCCAGGAAGTGCTGGCTGAATTAACCCTTCCTTATGTGGAAGCACAGCACAAACCTCCTTTGGATTTTGCTTGAATGTATTTTTTAAAAATAATGAATACAGCAATAACGAGGCAGTAATTTCTCTTCTCAAAAGTTCTTTCCAGACTTCCCTGAAGGGAGGAAATTTTATCAGTATTAATCAAAATTTTATCAGTATTTAATCAAAATTTTTAAGGAACAATGCCCTGCTATGAAATCCATCTGCTCAGGTCAAAACCTCTTTCTTTCAATAAATGTTTATTGAATTGAATTTGAGGAAAGCGTATAAAAGGTCAAGAACAAAAACCAGGTCCAGAAACTGGAAAAAAGGAAGCAAACCTAAGGAGGAATACCTCCGGTATAGGGTGTGATGTTGCCCTCCCCATCCCCTGAAAGGAAGACAGGACCCACCTATGGCCACAGACTCACTTCTCTTCCAAAGGAATCATTCATTAGAGGGAGGAAGTCCCTTTGATTACTTTGGGAGCGGTCAAAGAGGGATGAAGAGTTTTTCTCCAGGGGTGTTCAGGAAAAACTAAGTGACTATTGTTCCATTACTAGGAGTAATGTGTTTTATCATATGATAACACTTTCCTGATTTGGTATTCTTATAAAAGTAACTTCAAAATGTCTTGTATCAGAGACATATCCAAGAGCATGCGTGGACTCTACCAGCTTGAGTCTTTCTCTCCAAGGAAGACAATGCTTGACTCTAGAATAATGCTCAATGAATATACTGTTTATGATTGACATGTGACCAAAACAGAAGAAATACTGTCATTTTTTTTTCTTCAACACTTGTTACGACAACCTCTAGCATGTGCAGAAACTTATTCTGGAAGTAAGACACTGACTATTTCAAAATTTGCTTTGGCATGTTCACTTGGAACCACACAAGCACATGTAGATTGCCTTCTTGTCACTAAAGCTGTTTTTTAGAGGCTCAGGAAGGGCAGCCCTGATGCCAGAACAACCCCTATGCCCTACAAATGCCGGCTGCCCTTGAAGAGCCTCAATTGTGGTCATCTCTCCAGCTGCCCACCTGTCCAATCTCATCGTGCCATTAGCCCTGAACTCTTACAGCAGCTGAACACAAGTGTGCCAGGCTAATTTCATGATGTGAAACCAGCAGCCTTGCCCAAGGACATAATCTTTGAGAACTGGGGCTTAATGGCTCCTAACAAGAGGTAGCCTGGCATAGCGGATAGACACCCTCAAGATTCTGGAAGACCTTTGCTCAATTAATCAATAAACATTTATTAAGCACCTATTATGTGCTAAGTACTGTGATAAACACTGAGTAATCCCTGAGCACTTAAGCTCTCAGTGCCCAGCTATGGAAAGTGCTTTACTGTGTCTTTGGAGTCAAATATCCTGGGTTCAAACTCTGTCTTTATCCCTTATTACCTTAACCTTGGCAGCTAGTGGTGCAGTGGACAGAGCTTCAGGCCTGGAGTTCGGAAATCTCATGTTCCTGATTTCAAATCTGGCCTCAGAGACTCACTAGCTGTGTGACTCGGGCAAATCATTTAACCCTATTTGCCTCAGTTTCATCACCTGTAAAATGAGCTGGAGAAGGAAATGGCAAAGTACTCCAGTATCTTTGCCAAGAAAACCCCAAGGGGGTCACAGAGAGTTGAACATGACTAAAAAAAGACTAAACAGCAAAACAATTAATCTTACCTTTACTGGGCCTCAGTTTCCTTAACCATTCAATGAAAGTTCTACTGGATGGCTTTTAAGCCTCTTTTCCGTTCTAAATCTATGATGTTAATGTGCTGTTCTGTGGTCTGTGTAGTATTTAGTCTCTTAGGATACACAGGAGTCATTTTTAAAATGATTTTTATGGCAGGGCTAGAATGTTAATAACTGACATTTGACAAGGGAACACAAGCGAGTGAAAATTAAAAGGTGAAATAATAATTCCATGCTTCCTCTGCTCGCCAGAGTCTTCCTACTTCCCTTTCTTTGTTTATGCAATTACTTCCTCACTGAATTTCCATCCCATGTCATAAATAATTGCCTGTTCAAATCTGATCTGGACTTGGGAACCCAAAGTCAGATGTTCAAGCCTAGGATTTGTTGATTTCAAGAATGGAGAGGGAAGATTTCAAGGACAACTGAGGCTGTGATCCTGGGTCACAAGAACAATGCTGGTATTTTCAGTAAAGAGAAGTTTGGAGTAAATGTACCTGTATAGGGTTGGGGGTGGGGAAGAGGAATAATAATGCATTCTATTATAGCCACATTGAGTTTGAGATCTGGGGGCTACCCAGATAGATCTGTTCAGTAGGCAGGTAGGGATGTGGGACTGGGGCTCAGGAGAAATGTTAGAACTAAAAATATTTCTTACAATTTTTGAAGTCATATATAAAAATAATAATGTTATTGAATGTCAACCTGCCATAGGCAGGTTGGATTGGAAATCAGGCAGACCTGGGTTCAAATTTTTGCTATGACACAAGTTATGCAGCTCTTAGCAAGTCATTAAGCTTCATATCTTAGTTTCTTCATCTGTAGAATAGTGATAGGAATACCTGGAATTTTCGCCATTCTGTACGTCTTGTAAGTCTTTAATTTGTACCTGTACCTCTGCTTGGTTTGAATTCCATGGAATATGATCCCCTACACGCCAGATAGCCCCTGGTGTCCATTCTTCCCCTTCACCCACTCCAGCTTCCTCTTGTGTGTGCCAATTAGATTCTAAGCTCCTGGAAGACAGGGACTATCTTTCTTTGTCTTATTTGTATCCCCAGGACTTAGCATAGTGCCTGGAACATAGTAGCTGCTGAATAAATATTTATTGAATTGAATTGTTGTCTTTTCCCCATTGGATTGTGAGCTCATTGAAGATTATCTTGTTTGCTTGTGTTTGTATCGTTAGTACTTAGCACAGTGTTCAATACACAGTATTGTTGTTGTTTAGCCGGTTAGTGGTGTCCGACTCTTTGTGACCCTGTGGACAATGTGGTCCATTGGATTTTCTTGGCAGAAATAGTGGTGTGTTTTGCATTTTTTTCTCTAGTGCATCAAGGCAAATAGAGGTTAAATAACTTACCCAGGGTCACATAGCTAGTAAGTGTGTGAGGCTGAATTTGAACTCAGTTCTTCCTGACTCCAAGCCTAGCACTTTATCTACTGAGTCACCTCGATTCTTCCTTCAATACATAGTAAGTACTTGATAAATATTTTATCCATCTGCCCATTTTCATCCATCTATCCATCTGTCCATGAATCCATTCATCCTTTAGTATCTACCTCATAGAATTGTTTTAAGGTACAAATGAGAGTGTCCCAGAGAAAAGAAGATGGTCAGCAGTACCAAATCTAGCCAAAAGAAGGATGAGAACAGAAAGGGCTGTCAGATGTAGCAGTCAAGAGATTTCTGGTAGCCTTAGAGAGAATAGCTCTGAGTGTCGGAGTCAGAATCTTGATTCTAAGAGGTGGAGAAGCGAGTGGGTGGAGAGAGCAGAAGCAGGAGCAGACAAGTTACTTTTGGGAGCTAGGCTTTAAAAGGGAAGAGATATAGGTCAGCTTGCTCAGAGCAATTACTCCAGACACAATTGTTGCAGAAGAACTGTTACTAGTCTAAAAAAAGGCTCAGGCAAAACAGGACACGAGAATAAAACCGAACAAAGCAAAAATAGGTAGAGTTTCAGCTGGTCCCATTAGCATTTCCTTCTGAATCTTAAGCTTCCTTCTTCCCCTCCTCATCCTCCTCCTTCCCTGATTTAACAGCCAGATTCCTGGTACCACCCTGTCCTCCCTCTACCAGGATGGGTTAGATAGCTATCTGCACAGTGGTTTGGAAAATATCACCTTTATCCACTAAAGGATTCAATTCAGTTCTCAACAGTTAGTCAATAAGCATTTTGCTGTTATTCAGTCATTTTCAGTCTTGTCTGATTCTTCGGGACTCCATCTGGGGTTTTCTTGGCAAAGATGCCGGAGTGGTTTGCCATTTCCTTCTCCAGCTCATTTTACATACGAGTACACGGTGGCAAATAGGTAGGGTTAAGTGATTTGCCCAGGGTCAAACAGCTAAATAAGTCTGAGGCCAAATTTGAACACACATATTCCTGACTCCAGTATTAAGCACCTACTCTATACCAGGCACTGTGCTAAACACTAGGGATACAAAGAAAGGCAAAAGACAGTCTTTGCTTCCGAGGAACTCAGTCTACTGGGGGAGACCACAAGAAAATAACTATTTATAACCGATATATATGAGATAAATTAAAAATGATCAATATAGGGAAGGTATTAGCATTAAGGGGGATTAGGGGAGGGATTTTTTCTGAGATTTGAAGAAAACCAGGGACAAGGGAGAGCATTCCAGGCATGGGAGACAGCCAGGACAAATGCCCAGAGGTGGGAGATGTAGGGTTTTGTTAGAGGAACAGGAAGAAGGCCAGTGCTACTTGAGGGCGAGGAGCCTTAAGAAGATTGGAAAGGTGGGAGAGGGACAGGTTGTGAAGGGCTCTGAATGCCAAACAGAGGATTTTATGTTTGATTCTAGAAGTGATGGGAAGCCACTGAACTTTACTGAACCAGTGATAACATGTCAGATCTACACTTTGTGAAGATTAGTTATTTGACAGCTGAGTGAAGGATGATTGAGTGGGGAGAAAGATCAACCTGATAAGCATTTATTAAGTACCAACCAATGAGCAACTTATTAGGAACTTATTAGGCAGCTAGATAGTGCAGTGGATAGAGTTCAAATCCCATCTCACACTTACAAGCTGACCTTAAATAAGTCATTGAACCTCTGACTACCTCAGTTTCCTCAACTGTTAAATGGTATCATAATAGCTTCTCCTCAATCAACTGTGATATTTGTAAAGCACGTAGCACAGTGCCTGGAATACAGTAGGTGTTTAATAAATGCTTGTTCCCTCCCCCTGCCCCTACCTTCCCTTATGATTTCAACTCTCCTTTCCATAATATAACGTAATAGACTGGTAAGTCTTCCTGTTTCTTTATGGAGCAGGTCTCCCATCCATCCATCCAAGTGATGTGAAAAACAAAGATATTAAGAACATCCATCCATCATAAACAAAGTCTTTAACAGCCATTTCCTGGAAATCACATACTCTCTTCACCATAATTGATCACAGACACAATCTCTTCTATTGAACTCTAAAACCCTTGAAGGTAGGAAGGCTGGCTAATTCATCCCCTTGATAATAAGATTATATGTGGAGCATTTCACTTTATCTTGACTAGTCTCAGGCCACCATGTCATATTAGGAAGACCACTGTGCTCTTAAAGCCATGCTATCAGGTGAGTCCTGCTGCTGCTTTCCCCCTGCCCTGCCTCAGAGAACGGTAATCATATCAATACAACTATTCCTGTCAAGGTTCTCTCAATCAGCTGCCTATTATGTGAATCATCCTTCTTTCTGACATCCCTCTCCAAAGCACTACTCCCTAGTCACCACTTCCATATAGGTTATCTTTCCCTATTAGAATGTATGCTTTTTGAGGGTGGGGGACTATTTGCCTTGCTTGTATTTGTCTCTCTAGTGCACAGTGCCTGGTATACAGTAAGACCTTAATAAATTCATTCATTCATTCATAGGACCGTAGGTATAGAGCTAGAAGATACTTTAGGAGTCATCCAATCTAAAACCCTCATTTTATGGGTGAGGAATTACCAGCTCTGAAATTCAAAATGTCCAAAACTGAATTTCTCTCTTTTCCCCAAAACACTATCTCCGGATCTCCCTATTTCTCTCTGCCTCAACAGTCTCTGATTATTTTCCCCAACCCTCACTACCTATGTGCATTCAATTGCAAAATCCTGTGGGTCTATTTCACCAATATCTCTCACTTGCTCTATTTATTCCCCTTTCTACATCTTAATTCAATCATTAATTCAAATTCTTTAACAGAGCTTTCAATTCCCACCCCACCCCACCAAAAAATCTGGTCCAAATCTACTTTTATATTCATATTCCTGTTTTGGAAAGAAAAACTATTATTTACAACTTAGGGTACAAAGCAGTAAAAGGCTTTATTTCATCTATTATTGCAAGCTAAGGCAAGGAAAAGCATCATTTGGTCCATTGAGAATGGAACTCTCCATGGGGCAAGTGGGCTTCCATAGCAAAGTACAATGGAAGGAGCAATGGATTGGAGTGAGAAGACACAGGTTCAAATCCTACTTTTGCTACTTACTACTAATATGACCTTTGAACCAGTCTCTTTGCCAACATGGGTCTCTGTTACATCATCTAAAAAATGGTGTTGAAATAGATTGCCTCAGAGTTTTTTTCCAGTTCTAGATGATTCTGTGATCTTAAGTTTTTGTATACTTACAGTATACAGAAAATGCTGTGCTGCTGGATTCATAAGTAGATAAAATCACAGGGCTTGGGAGGCTGTGTTGTGTGTGTGTGTGTGTGTGTATGTGTATATGTATGTGTGTATGCATGTTTCAGGGAACATGTCCTAATCTGAAAGTCTGTTAGATTTGGGGGTCTGACACAAGGCGGACTCTGTCGGTCCGTCTTTTGGTTGTCTATGGTGAAGAACCAGGGTAAAAGAAGGCAAACAATAAGGGTTAGACATGATTGCTCGTTTACAGTGAAATGGAGACATTCTAAAATTGCATTCCTTCTGTTGAAAAAGGGAAGATGGAATGCCTCCCCCCCCCACATCTCCCATTTCTCCCCCTGTCATATCTCACAAACAAGACTAGTCACTGTTCTGGGCCTTGTTCTTTCCGATCCTGCCTCTATGTTATTTATAGATGTCATCCCTTCCCTGGACTCCACTCACATCTGCGGCTGTTAAAATCCTCTCTTCCTTCAAAATCCCCTACTCCATGAAAACTTCCCCAAAGAGGGAATTGTCCCTCCCCCCTTGATCTCTTAGACTTTTTGACCTTTTTGATTTTTCCTATGTACTTCATTGTATCCTAGCATATTACAGACTAATGTTTGCATATTTATGAAATGTCATGAGAACAGGGCTGGATTTGAAATAAAAGGACCCGGCTTGCATTCCAGCTTTATTGCTTCCTCCCATAGGTCGAGAAGCAGGAGGAGACAGTAACCTACAGTATCATAGCTAGGGCAGATGTTCTGAGGCTGCACCACAGATATGAGCTCCCACAGTTTAACTCAGCCAAAAGAGCAAAGTGACAGGTAGGGCTCTCTAAGGCCAAGCTAAGAAGCAGCTAAGCATCATGGCACCCTGCATGTGTGAAATGGAACTGGAAGTTGGGAGATGTGAATTCTAGGCTCACCTCTTCTCATTGCAAGTCCCTTCTCCAGGCCTCAGTTTCCACATCTGTAAAATGAATGGCTGTATGACATGATCTTTAACATTCCTTCTCGCTTTAAGACGTTGTACCTCTTTGTTTCTCTGAGGCATTCTTTCAGAAAAAAGCTCAGGGAGATGCCAAAGGATTTTCTCTAGCTCTGTCATAAATGCAGTGGAGTGAAGAGGAAATACGCTTATTATTTATTGATGAAGGCAACAGTCATGCCTTGATTGTGATAAGGCATCAAAACTTAAAAGGAGAATTGAGAGAATTTACAATTTCCTCCAACAAAAGTGGAACTATGTGCTTTCATAAAGCTCACTGAGCTGAATCCAAATGGACTTTCCCCCAGGTCCCTATCACTTGCCCCTTATTGTTATCAAAAGTAAGTCATCCCTACTCTGAAACTTGTTAGTTCTGGAAATCACAGACAGGCAGGTCACCTTTCTGGGCCTCAGACACTTAGGAGGCCGAGAGGTCTATGTGTGGCTTCTGACAGATAGCAGGAGACAAGAACAGAGAAGCTGGTGTTCCCCTATGACCTAATGGCAACTCCTGAGAATTCAAATCATCACAAAACGTGTTGGAGCCTGGGAAACATTAAATGAGATAGTGCTGGGTCCTTAACTGTCTTTTAGGGAGAAGCTACATTTTACTTATCAAATCCAACTCAATAAGAATTTACTAAATATTCACTATGTGCCAGGTACTCTGCCACGTGTTGGGAATGCAAAGAAAACAGTGCCTGCCCTCAAGAAGCTTACAGTCTAGTCAGGGAAAAAAAAGGCCATGAATACAAATAAGTAGAAAATAGAAAAAGGAATTCAGAGTCAGAAGGATTCTTTCACATCGCTCGGTCCACAGCTGAGCCAAATCGTCTTTATGATATTCAGACAAACAGTCCAAGGATATCTAGGGATGGTAACATGGGTACCTCCTATCTCACAAGGCAGCCTTTTCCATTTCTTCTTGTAAACAGCTCTGATGCTTGGAATATATACATACACACACACACACACACACACACATATATGCATATATAATATGTATATATGTCTATATATGCACACACATACATATATACATACATATATATATGTGTATATATGCATGTATATGTGTGTGTATACATACATACATTCACATATATATATATATATATATATATATATATATATATATATATATATATATATTCATTCCTTAATAGACAAAAATCTGCCTCTCTCTAATCCCAACTTATTGGTCTTAATTATTCCATCAGGATCTACACTGAATACGTTTAATCTTTATTCCACAAGAAATCCTTTCAAGTGCTTGAAGATTACTCTCATGTCATTAGCAAATCTCCTCCCTCAGACTAAGCAACCCCAATTCCTTCAGTCACATAGATTTTACCTCCATTCCTGTCTCTTCCCCCAAACAGCCACCACCATCATACTCATTACCTCTAGCCTGTACCATTCTAATAGCCTCCTCACTGGCTATGCTGAATCCAGACTTTTCCTCCACATATTTTTTTTTGGGGGGGGGCTAGGCATTGAGGTTAAGTGACTTGCCCAGGGTCACACAGCTAGTAAGTGTCAAGTGTCTGAGACTGGATTTGAACTCAGGTTCTCCTGACTCCAGGGCCAGTGCTCTATCCACTGTGCCATCTAGCTGCCCCTTTCCAATATATTTTAAAGCACAAGTACAACCGCATCAGTTCCACACTTGAGAAATGTCCGTGGGTCCCTATTGCCTCACAAACTATTCTGTTTAGCAATTAAAGCCCTTCACAACCTGGTTCCAGTACACTTTTCCAGGCAAATTAAACATTACTTATTACTCTCCCTCCTGTACTCTGTGTTCCAGACAAAATCCCTTCCCCATTGATGCTCTGTTTCTGCTCTCTGTACATTTGAGCAGGCTGTCCTGGGCCTGTCTATTCAAAGAATGGAATTTAATGGACTGAATCTAGGATGGGAACAGAACTAGACTCATTCATGGCTCAGCTCACGTGTCGTCTCCTTCGAGAGTCTTCTGATCTTCCCATTTTTACTGCTTCCCCGAAATCACTCTGCATAGATTTTGCATTTAATATGAACTAGCCTTTATGAAGGATTTGAAGGCTTGCAAAACGTTTTACAAATATTACCTCATTTGATCCTCACACCCTGGAAGGTAAGAAGATCTACTATGTTATCCCTGTTTTACAGATGAGTAAAGTTATACTACTTGGCCAGGGGTTAAAGGGCTAGTAAGTATCTGGGGTTGGCTTGGGGTTGGTCTTCGTGACTCCAAATCAGGCACTCTATCCACTAAGCCATCCAGCAGCCTGGGATGAGACTCAAGGTTCATTTCAGTTCTAATGATCCATGATTTTTTTCTTCTACAAGCTAAATGCCCTCAATTCCTTCATCGCTGCTTGAATAAGATTGCATTGAGGACCTTTGACTATGCTAGATATGCTCCTTCAGATGCATTTCAGTGTGTCAATATAACTCCTAAAATATGTTGCCCAGAAAACACTCCGGATGTGGGCTGAGAGGGAAGAATACGATGGAACCATCCTCTCCCCTTATTCCGGATATTATTTGTCTCTTAATGTAGCCTAATATCAAATTCACTTTTTTTGCAGCCACATCAGAATTAGGATTCACTGAGCTTTCTGTCCTTTTCTCATCATGGCTTTCCTAAGGCACAGATCTGACCGTGTCACTTATCTGCTCAAAAAGATTCACTCTCTCCCCACTGCCTCTGGGATAAGGGCTTACAAGTGAAATGCTGAGCTAAGGCACTTGGATGCAAAGCTCACCACCTCTCTGCCTCCCTCCTCCATTCTATACTTAGGAATTAGATTATTTTTTAAAACTAGATGCAGGACTTTACATTTATACTTATTAAATTTGTATGTTGTTAGATGTAGCCCATCCATCATCCCAGGCTGTCAGGATCTCTAGAGCCCTCATTATGTCATCCACCTATCTCTCCCTGAGGGTCGTCTGTCATCAGTTGCATGAGGGAGACATCAGTATCAGCACATGCAAATGTTAACCAGTATAAAGGTGTGTGTGCATGTGTGTGTAAAACTAATCTCTCCCTTATACTAAGTACTATACCTAGAATCACAGACTTATTACATTAGTGACCTAGTTCAACCTTTGCGTCTTAAAGAGGAGGAAAGTGCAGACCAAAGAAATACTCTTCTTTACAGTCAGAGAGTAGATTTCACGGTTAACATTTGAATCCAGGTCCTTTGAAACCAAACTCAATGTTTTCTGTTCGTTTGTTTTTATTTCCACTGTAGCTTCCTGTCTCCAAGTTCTTGTTCATTCATTTGTCATGTCCACCTCTTCATAACCCTATTTGGGTTTTCTTGGCAGAGATTCTAGAGTCTTTTGCCATTTCCTTCTCCAGCTCATTTTACAGAGGAGGAAACTGGGGCAAACAGGGTTAAGTGACTTGCCCAAGGTCATGTAGCTAATAAGTGTCTGAGACTAGATTTGAACTCAGGAAGATGAGTTTTTCTAGTTTCAGGCCCAGTGCGCTATCCACTGTGCCACCTGGCTGCACTCCTGCCCTCATATTAGGATTCAAATGATAATCTGACATAAGAATATTTAACATGAATAACACACCAGCTGACATTCATATGAGCCTAGAGACTGGACCTGTGATTTCATTGGTCTAAGACAGTGGTATCAAGCTCAAATAGAAAGGGCCCCTTGGGGGATTCCTAGTGACTTGGAAAAGTACCAAGTAACATTATCTGTGTTGTACTGTAATTTTATTTATTTGTTCCCAATTACATTGTAATCTGGTTCAGTCCTCAGGTGAGTTTAATACCTCTCTCAGCACACCAACTACAAGTCAACAGCTGCTCTTCAACATATAGTCTAGAACATTGGGAAGTTAAGTGACTTATCCAAGGTCACACAGGTAGCATTGTGTCAGAGGCAGGACTTTTCCAAGTCACTAGCATCAGAGGACTGAACCTCACATCTTCCCGGCTCTTAGTCCAACTCTCTATTCATGTATTTCTTATTACTTAGAGCTTTGAGCTGCCATCAGCAAAGTTTGCCTAGAAAAAAAGGTAGTATTTGAGCTGGACCTTCAAGCATCAGCAGGAGAGAAAGAGAGACAGAGACAGCAAGATAGAGAGACAGAGAAGAGAGAGAGATAGAGGAGAGAGGAAGAGAGAGACACAGAAAGAGAGAGAGAAAAGGAGGGCATTCTAGGCAGGAGAAATTCAAACAAACCACACGGACACAGAAAAACATAGAGAACAAATTCATAGAGTCATAGAATTAGAATTGGAAGGACCTTAGACAGCATTGCAGTCCAGCACCTTCCATCTCCCCATTTTACAAATCAGGAGACAAGCCCACAAAAAGGAAGTGACTTATTACAAGCACTACAAAGTTCCACAAGTACTACAACTGAGACCTGAACCCACATCCTCTGACTTCAAATTGAGCCAAGCAAACAAATTTGCTCAGAGCAAAACACTGCATGAAAGAGACTAAGATATGATATGATTAGAAAGTCAGGTTACAGCACGGCTTCTTACCCTGGAATCTGCAGAACACAGATTTCAGGGGGTCCACAACTGCGATGGGGAAATTTTACATGTTTATTTCCACTAACCTCTCACTGAAAGTTAGCAGTTTCTTCAATTTGCATGTAGGCAAGAAACCATTATTTGAAAAGTCTATGGACTTCAGCAGATTGCCAAAGAGGACCACGACACACAAAAAGGTGAAGAACCCTTGGGTTTGATCAAGATTGCATAGTTTGCTAAAGCTTTTGGGCTCTAGTTTTTGAGGAGGAATCTTCCTTCTTCCCCTTGCTCCCATCTCTAGTTTATCCTCCATATAGCTGCCAAATCAAGCTTGCTAAGGTACTAGATTAATCATGTCACCTGCTCAAAAACCTTCACTCACTCCCTATTATGTCCCAGGTACAAAACAAATTCCTCAACCTGACATTTAAGACCCTTCACAGGCGGGCACCAAGCTACCTTTCCAGCCTTATTTCACATCAGTCCTCATCAGACACTTTAAGGTGCAGCCAAACAGGTTTGCTAGCAGCTGTTTCCCAAGCACCATCTTCTCTCTCACTCCTTGCCTCTCTACCTCTTGGAATCTGGGCCTTCCTTTAAGCCACAACTGTTTTCTTCTGCCAAGTTATGTTCTGATGTCCCCCTCTCCCTAATTGTTTGTATTCTCTCACTCCTCAAATGACCTTGCATTTCTTTGCATACTTGGGGAATCTCCTCCCCTCTCCCAGTGTCATGAAGGCTCCTTGAAGTCAGGGACTATTTCTTTGTGTGCCTAGCATAGGTACCTTATACAAAGCAGGAGGTGAGGTTTTTTTAATCATTTATTTTTTCTTAATCCCATGTAAAAGCAATTTTTAACATTCATTTTAAAAAATTGAGTTCCAAGGTCTCCCCCCCCTCTTTCCCTCCCTTCTCCCCTCCTTGAGAAGGCAAGTAATTTAATATAAATGATATATGTGCAACCATGTAAAACTTATTTCTGTATATATGTTACAAAAGAAAACAAAGATCGTCTCCTCTCACCAGAAGAAAAAGAAGAAAGTTAAAAAAAATATGCTTTGATCTGCATTTAGACTCCAGTGCTTTCTCTGGAGATGAGTAGCATTTTTTATCATAATTCCTTTGGAATTGTCTTAGATTATTATATTGTTGAGAATGGCTAAATTATTCACAATTGATCATCAGACAGAATTAATGTTCTATACCCGATGTTCTCTTGATTGTGCTCACTTCACTTTGCATCAGTTCATGCAAGTCTTCCCAGGTTTTTCTGAAACCATGCTGTTTATCATTTCTTATAGCACAATAGTATTCCATCACAATCACATAGCACAACTTGTTCAGCCAATCCTCAATGATGAGCATTCCCCCAATTTCCAAATTTTTTGCCACCACAATAAGAGCTGCTGTGAATGTGTTTTTTTACATATATGTCCTTTTCCCTTGTTTTAAGCCTCTTTGGGATACAGATGTAGTAGTGAATATTGCTGGATCAACGGGTATGCACAGTTTAGTCTTTTGGGCACAGTCCAGATTTGCTCTCCAGAATGGTTGGATTAGGTCATAACTCTACCAACAAAGCATTAGTATCTTCATTTTTCCACCTCCACTCCAGAATTTGCTGTTTTTCCTTTTCTGTCATAACATGACAAATTGTTTTAATTTGCATTTCTCTAATCAACAATGATTTAGAGCATTTTTATATGACTATAGATAGCTTTGATTTCTTCTTCTGAAAATTGCCTGATCATATCCTTTGACCATTTATCAACTGGGTAATGACTTATATTCTTATAAATTTGACTCAGTTCTCTACATACTGGAGAAATGAGGCCTTTATCAGAGAAACCCACTGTAATTTCCCCCCCCCCCAGTTTCCTGCTTTCTTTGTAATCAAAACAGGAGTTAATAAAAGCTTATTGAATTTTGTCAAATGGTAGAAGAACCTGAATTTAAATCGGATGAACTTGAGTTAGAATACTAAGTTTACCAGTTTGACCTTGAGGAAATTACTACTTGAGCCTCAGTTTCCTAATCTGCAAAACAAGAGCAATACTGCTTCCCTTGGCCTAGCTTAGAGTTGTTCTCTAGACCAAATGATAGCACATGCCTGAAGGCATATTTAAAACTGTAACATACTACAAAAAATGCAAGTTTTTATTACAGGCAGCACCCGATCCATTTGTTGTATTAGGAAAACTAATCTCATAGCAATATGTGTGATGGATAGGATGAGTAAATTATATTTGAGTATGGAAGACTGAATATTGCAAAAGTCAGGAGAGAAGTAATGAGGGTCTGAGCTAGCAAAAGTGAAGGCATTGGGAATGTAGTTCAGAGATGCTATAAAGGAAAATTGCTACCATTTGGTAGATCAACTAGAAATGGGAAGCATGAGAGGGGAAATAGATGACTCTGAGGTTTTAAGTGTGAGTGCCTGGCAGAATGCTAGCACTATTAATAGATGATGGAGAAGTAAGGAAGAGGAACAAGTTTTGGGGGAAAGATGATTTCAGTTTGAGATATATCAAGTTTGAGGTTCTGGCAGAGATATGGAGACATCTGGTCATTGTTGGAGACCTGGCTCTGCAACTTAGGAGAGATTAGTGAAGGAAATAAAGATTTGGGAGTGATTTAGAGAGGTCATGCTTACATACATGGCACAGATAAGCCTCGCAAAAGAGAAATTTGGGGACAGGTGGTAGAGAGGAAAAAGAAAGAAGAGACATGGGCCTAGGGCAGGATGCTGGGAAGGGAGGAAGAAGAGGAGGCAATGAGGGAGACAGAAAGATAAGAAAGAGTGGATGGTTAAGAAAAGCTAGGAAAAGCAACCATTTCACAGAATAGAAGAGGTAGTGGACAGCTTCATGGGTGATTCAGTTGTCAAGGAAAACCACTGAGAAAAGATCACCGAATTTGGTGATCTAGGAGGTGAGAGCAATAGAACAGTGGAGTCAGGAGCCAAAGTCTAAGTGTTGGCAGTGAGAAAATTGAAGTCAATGATTGAACGCAACTTCCTTGAAGTTTTACAGTGAGAGGGTGAAATGAGATGAACCACAGCAAGGTTAGGAGAATTTTGCATATATTTTTCCACAGAAGAGAAGGAACTAGAGTACAATGATGCACTGGGAAAGATTAACGGAGCGTGATCCCAAAGGATGAGGCTTTGAAAGGGAAGAACTTTAGGACACGTGGAAAGAAGGAAAGAGGCAAAACCACAGAAAGGTATTGAAAAATGGATTAATAATAAGAAGAGCATTTATTACGTAGCACTTTAAGGTTTGCAAAGCATTTACAAATATGATCTCGTTTTATCCTAACAATAATCCTAGGAGGTAGGTGCTATTACTACCCTTACTTTACAGATTAGGAAACTGACACAGACAGAGGTAAAGTGCTTTTTCCCCCAGGGATTACTATCCAGATATGACATGAAGCTGGATGACCGATCGGTTGAATTAGAGTGTGTATGTATAGGTACAGGAATGCGCACATACAATACAACCTTTGGCCCTTGCTATGTGCTCCGCAGCTGAACTTTCTTTTATGTCCTATCATCTCACACAGAGTACAGAGTTCCTTGAGAGCAGGCATTATTTTATCTTTTCACCAGTACCTTGGCACATAGAGAGGACTTACTCTTGTACATGGTACATACCAGTGCTTGGTACATTAACAGCACTTAAGAAGCATCTTTCCATTCTCCTCTCTCTCTCTCCCTCTCCCTCCCTCCCTCCCTCCCTCCCTCTCTCTCTCTCTCTCTCTCTCTCTCTCTCTCTCTCTCTCTCTCTCTCTCTCTCTCTCCAAGCACTAACAAATGTGTACTATGTGCTAGACACACTGAGGATACAAATTCAAAAACAAACTAGCCCCTGCCTTACATTCTTTGAGGGGAAATAACGTATATACATACGAGAAAATGCAAAACATTTACAAAGTAAATACAGGGTCACTGAATGGGGGAGGCCCTAGCCACTGGCTCAATACTCTATCTTGGCCATGGGCTGTTCATAGACAATGAACCGAGTCAAGAATCAAATAGGAGGAAATCAGGCTAGTCAACAATTGAGGAATTGTCAAGCACTTTCAATGATTCCAACTCGTTTCCTATTACAATGACCCATCTGTTTTGTTTTATTTTTTTGGTAACAACATTCTCCTGATGATGCTATAGGACTAGGCATTCTTCTTCTTCTTCTTTTTAATATATTTTTATTTTGAGTTCCAAACTCCCTTTCTCCTCCCCACCGACGGAGAAGGCAAGAAATGTCACTATTCTCTATTATGACCTAACTGCTCCATAAGGGTAATCCTCATTACAGAATTATAATAATGGATTATAAACATGTTGAGAGTAAGGACTAGGTCATATATGTCTTCATTTATCCCCATGGCACCTACACACACACACTGTGCACAGAATACATTATATTTAAAATAACTAGTATTCATGTTATTGGCTATGCAATGTCCACAAATCTAAAACAATTCAAGGTAGACCAAACGGCATACCCTGTCATCTGCTTTCCTGAGTAAACGAAACAACAAAAAGTATTAATCATCCAATATCAACATTCATTCCCATCTCCCACCCCCAAATCCAAGCTTAGTTTTCTCCACTATTTGATTTAAAATCATTTTACTGTATTTATCAGTCAATAACATTTAACTCAGGACACCTAATTACTCACCTAATATGCAGCAAGCACTGTGCTAGGCACTTAGTACACAAAGGTAAAACCAAAGTAGTCCCGTCGTCAAAGAGTTTATTTATTAGTCCTTTGACACCAGTAAATTATATTACTGTCATTGCTACCATTAAGAGCAAACACAAATTAAAGTGGGCTTAGCACACATTAATGGAGTTATTTTTTTGTAAAAGACACTAAAGGACAACCAAGCCCTCAAGAAATCTCTGTCCAACAGTCTACTGTATTCGATGAAGCAATTGATTCCAGCCTGGACTCTTTAACCCACAGAATAGTATTCTGGAAATGACAGCAGGGGAGGGGCCAGGAGAGTCGGGAGATTTGCTTCTCAAGGGAAGTTCTGTATTCATTAGCAACAGCTACAATGAACAAGTGTTTCTCTCTCTCTCTCTCTCTCTCTCTCTCTCTCTCTCTCTCTCTCTCTCTCTGTGTGTGTGTGTGTGTGTGTGTGTGTTTGAATGACTGGCATAGTTTACTAAAAAATGAAACAAGGCGGCTTCTACATCTCTAAGGATTGGTGGACTGAAGATGTTTGCCCTCCACCCCCACTTCTCCACCACCTAGGTTTGCTAGTCTTTAGGGGAAACAAACAAACATCTTGAGAAGCTGTCGGGTATAAATGGTTTAAGAGGGTGTTCAAAACTGAAGTTTCGACCAGAAGTCCAGCAACCCACCCAGTTCCAGGTTCAAGATACTGAAGAAGCCCTTTCTTCAAAACCTGGTCCTTCCCTAACAAAAAGGTGGAGCAATGTGGGACGTACCAGTGAGCCAAGGGTAGAATCTCCACGTGATAATCCATGTGCAATTCACAGGGAGCACGAAGGGGGTAGGGTGGGCGGTCAGTCAGGTGCTTCTTTTGCCCTGCTCTGGGGCCACCTGGGTTCCCCTCCCCAGTACCACCTGGGGAGGGGAAACCCAGTGGTAGACACAGCCTAGGACACGGGCAGTCCCGGGCACTTGTCTCCCTGGCAGATGTTTCCTCCACACGACCCCCAAGGAAAGCACCGTCTGCGCTCCAGCAATAGATTCATTTAGTCTAAAGGGGCAGTAGAGAAGGTTGGGGGTGGGGTGGATATCAAGAAGGTGAGGGGATTAGAAGCACCGGGAGTCCTACTGGTGCAGTGGGACGCAGAGATGAGTGTAGGGTACCACGGGGTGTGGAGTAGAGAAGCGGGCAGGGCAGCATCAGCCCAGGGAAGGGCAAAGGCGTGGTGTCGCCCGGGATCAATAAATGTCCCCCAGCCCCTGGGCAGGGCACGCTAGCCCAAGAGAAGGTACTTCTTGGGAGCTGAGGATGCCGGTCCCTTCTCTGTGAAGAGGAAGGGGTAGAAAGGAATCTGCATCACTCACCCACTCGAGACTCCCCAAGCCGGCACGCGCGCGTCCACCCCTGGAGCCCTCCTCGCCCTGCGCGTGGCCGGCTCCGCTCCCAGCAGCAGCCCCGGCCACAGTCCCTCGCTTCTCTGCTCCCCTCACATCCCCGCCCCAGCCCGGGCATCTGCCAATCACTGCGGCCCCGGCGCCAACCTGCTCCGCCTCCTCTAACTCCCCATGGCGAGGTGGGCGTGGCCAAGAAGAGGGTGACCCAGAACCCGAGGAAAGGAGGAGCCGCAGGCGTGGGCTTTCAGCGCCCTTCAGCCTCATTCCCCTAGGCATCTGCTGCAGCTATGAGAACTGTATACAGCAGTTCTAGGCCCTGGGCAAAGGTGCGGGTCTAGCCCACGAAGCGGAAGGCAGCCTGGGCAAGGCAAGATGGTACCGTGGAAAGGGTGCATTCAGGAGTTGGCTTTGGGAGACATGGGTTCGAACGCAGCCTTTGTCTCTTACCACCTGTGTGACCCTGTACAAATCACATAGCTTCTCTGGATCTCAGTTTTCTCATCTGTAAAAATGAAAGGGTTGAACTCGATGGCCTCTCAGCTCTCAATCCTATTATCCTCCAAGTCCCTATGTTTAGTAAAAGGATTCCCTATTAGTAAAAGAAAGGGTTTGTGGGTTATTGGCTTTCTAATTCCCAGGGTTATTGGGAGGATTAAATGAGGCAATCAACATATGTAAGAAGCATTGTGCACATCAGGGATTGTAGCAATAATAATTGATCGAAGTTCAGCATCTTCAGTGGGTCATAGCTGTAATGAAAAGAGCTCTCGACCCAGAGCCAGGTAATGGCTTTGCTGCTAATTAGCTACATGACTTTCCATGAGTCCTTTCAGCTCTTTGGGTCTCACTTTCCTCATACAGAAAATAAGGGTGTTAGATATCACTGAACCTTAGGATCATAGGCTGGAGCTGGAAGTCATTTTAGTAGTCATCCAAGTCTAAGCATCTCATTTTAGAGACAAGGAAACTGAGGGCCAGAAAGGTGAAGTTATTTACCTAAGGTCACCTAAGTTGTAAGTGGAAAAACTGGGATACATCTCTATAGCAGTTATTAAAGGTCACATGTATTTCCATGGATTCAACTTAAATTTTCTATTTTCATTTCCTTTTTATAGTTATATTGTCTTTCATCTAGTCCAAGATAGTCCCTGCCCTCACGAGAATTCAGTCTAGTGGTCAAATAAGCCTAAGATACTTCATCTCCTGTCTTTGAATTTTCACTGACGACTTCCCATGCCTAGAACACTACCACTTATCATCATCATCATCCTCATCATCCTCATCATCCTCATCATCATCACTAACATTTAGTACCAGCCACTATGCTAAGCATTTGATAAAGATTATCTACTTTGATCCTCACAGCAATCCTGGGAGGTAGGTGCTAAGATTACCCCCACTTTACAGATGAAGAAACTGGGGCAGACAGAAGTAAAATGATTTACCCAAGATCACACAACTGAGGCTGGATTTGAACTCAGGCCTTCCTGATTCCAGGGGCCAGTGCCTCCCGGTTTTCCAGCTTTCCTTCCCAGCTAAAATCCTACCTTCTACAGGAAAGAACAAATCCCTTTAATAAAAGGATTTGTTCTGTAAAACTTGGACCCAGTCAAAAGGCTGCACCCGAGGACTTAGAAGGCCACATGTGGCCCCCAGGTTGCAAATTCTCCATCCCTGGACTATAGTGGATAGGACATTACACTTGGAGTCAGGACAATCTAAGATCAAATCCAGCCCCAGATACTTTCTAGCTGGGTGGCTCTGGTTGAGGGACTTAACTACAGTCTACCTCTCTTTCTTCATTTGTAAAATGGGGATAATAATATCACCTACCTCTGAGAGTTATTGTGAGGATAAAATGAGATACTGTTTTAAAGCACTGAATATATTCTAGCTCTGATGATGACAATAGTGATGATACTATGGCTATTTGATTTTGAGTTAGGAAACTTAAGTTCTACGGTGAGTCCTGCCTTTTATTATAGGTGTGACCTTGTGCAAGTCATTTCCATCTTTGGGCACCTCATCTTCCTCAGCTGTAAAATGAACAAGCTGACCTACAAGATACCTTCTAAGCCCTAGACTTTTTTTTTTGACTGTTTATCAGAAAAAGAGCAACAAAACTAAGATTATCTCTTTGAAGAGTTTCCCTCTCCTCATCCCCCAGGCAAGATAATTTGAACCCAAACACAAGAAGAGCAGAAACATTTTATTTACCACCGTTGGAAATGGTAACTTCAGGCACTTTTTCCCCAATAAAGGAATCTCATGAAATCTTAACATCAAATGAGATTCCAGAAAAATCATATATTCTCTAATTTCATTGCTATAATTTTAATTTTTAAAAAGTCAATGTATGTCTTACTTCACTCCTCGCCCCAAAAGAATGTCAAGGGAAGGACTGTGTCATGTTTCATTTTTGTATCCCGACAATGAATGAATGAGTGAATGAATGAATGAGGTTCAAGGTCTTGCATACAGCAAGTGCTTAATAATGACAGTTAAATAAATGATCATGGACTCTATCCAAAAATACACAAAGAAAATGGATGAGGATTTTGTGATGGCAGTCATAAAAACACTTTAATGCATCAGCTTTTATGTCTTTGTTATCTGCTTTAATGGCCTTCTTGCTAGACAAGGTCATAACAAGTTTAACTTGATGTCCCTAGCATCTATATTTGTAGGCTTAGAGCATCATCACAGTTTTCTAGCCCATAGTTACTGAAGCAAACTATGAGAATACGTAGCCTATTCAAGTTTGCAAGATGGATTTTTTTTTTTAATTCAAGGGTTAGGCTACTTTGGACCTGGATTGGAAATAGAAGATGGGGACTCAGCAGAATCTGACTGCACATACAAGTTCTTACCCAAGTATATCTCTGAATTTCCTCTTCCTCACCCCTAGTGAGCACTGAAGCTTTAGGTGGGCCATGAAGGGAAACAACTCATTAATCACCTTGCTCCTTTGCAGGTGGTCTGTATACTTGGAAAGCTACAATAGAAGTAAAGGTTTCCAAAATTCTTAAGAAAAGGAGACCACATTTTAAGTCAAGTCTATAATGGCCTGGAATGCCCATAGAAAGCAGAATGGAAGTGTATGGGATAGGAAATAGTTAGGAAATAGAGGTGGTATAAAGATGGAGTTATGTTTCATTGATGAATGAGGTAATATAATGGAGCACGTGGGTCATGAAACATCACATCTGCTTGTTGGTTTCCTTCAGCAAGGTCCTGATAAGCTTAAATAACGAATACCATGAAGTGGTCACTATGTGAGTTTATAATTATATAAAATATGGTTGTTGGTTCTATCCTGTAATGGAAACTGAGGAGGAAAGATCCTCCTCAGCCCCCTGTGTAACTATCTCATGACCTAATGGTGTAACTGCCTGACGTAAAGATAAATGGGACTTAGCATGCATGGCTGGAGCTGACCATGGAGGCAAAATACTAAATAACCAACAAACTATGTCACCTGGGAAAGCAAATTATCTGAAGGAACACTTTTCTTTCTTTTTTTTTTTGTTTGTTTTTTGGCTAGACAATGGGGTTAAGTGACTTGCCCAGGGCCACACTGCTAGTAAATGTTATATGTCTGAAGACAGATTTGAACTCAGGACCTCCTGAATCCAGGGCTGGTGCTCTAACCACTGCGCCACCTAGCTGCTCACTGAAGGAACATTTTTCTTGAGAAGAGTATGTAACTGTCCAAGGAATTGATCACTCCTTGGAGACTTACACAGCAAACAGGTATTTGGGGCTCTGATCAAGCCCCAACTTTTGTTAAAGATGTGTGTGTGCCTGGACGTGAGCGCTCACCAAGGAGACATACACAAAACAAAATGTTAAGATTGTCTTTCCCTGGTTTGCATAATTATAAAAAGGGTCATTTGAAAGGGAGATTTTGGAGTAGTTTTCGTGCACAGCCTTTGGTGTGTCCCAGAGTAGGACACTCCCCATTGCCTCCCTGACCAGACCCATTGGGCCATCTCCAGTCTCCCTAGTTCTATGGGCATTTGAGCTCACCTGGTCAGTGAGTGTGTATCCTTTCTTTTCTTATTCCTACTTTCCTTTATGTTGATTATTACTTATTACATTGAATGTTATTCTTACCTTTATTGCTTGTGTGGTTTTTAATCATTATTAATTATTGTAAAATAAATGCGATTATTTGTTAAGTTTATCCCGAGTGCGGTGTCATTATATCTTGAGACTGGAACCTAAATTGAATCTGTGCAGTACATAATCCTTTCGATTACATATCCCAAAGGAAATATGCAGTGAGAATGTGTATTTGGAGTATGCAAAGGCTTGAGGAAGGATCACAAATTAAGACCTGAAAAAGAAGATCAAGGATCATTTAGCCCAATACCATTATTCAAAGGGATTAATGATTTGGTCCTAATTAGGGTCCTAATTAGGGAATCTAATATTAGGTCCCAATTAGTACTTAATTTTGTGACTATACAATACAATCCCCCCAAAAAAAGATGATAAATTGACTCCTTACTCCTAGAATAATAATTTAAATTTTTTTTTAAATGAAGGATTTATTATCATGTGTCTCTGAGGTTGAATGTGCACCATGGAAAACTGAAAGAAGGGTTTTGGACAATATTTTATTGAGGTAGCAGTATGTAGCAGATAGAATGTAGGCCTTGGAGCCAGGGAAAACTGCCTTGAGTTCTTGTTTTGAACCATACTGACTGTGATCCTGGGCAAGTCCTTTAATCTCTGAGTACTCTGAGAAACCCTCTAGTACCACCTACCTCCCAGGGTTGTTTTGAGGGTCAAATGAGAAAATATTTGTAAAGCACTTGGAACAGTTTCCAGAACATAGTAAGTGCTTAATAAATGCTTGTTTCCTTCCTTCCTTCCTCCCTTCCTTCCTTCCTTTCCTTCTTCCTTCCTTCCTTCCTTCCTTCCTTCCTTCCTTCCTTCCTTCCTTCCTTCCTTCCTTCCTTCCTTCCTTCCTTCCTTCCTTCCTTCCTTCCTTCCTTCCTTCCTTCCTCCCTTCCTCCCTCTGTCTCTAAGACTATAAGTTACAGAGAAGGTGTTGACCTCCATTGATAAAAGAATACTTTTTCACAAAGGGTTCCCTGCACCAATGAGGTCATGGGTCTATTCCCTGTCCCTTCTATCTACATAAAAAATGAATGTTATTTTATTAAGTCATTTCTAAAAATTGTTAGACTTAAGTTCCTTAAAGGCAGGGGGTGTCCCATGTTTATAATGGTATATCCAGAGTCTAGTGTAGTGCCTGGAACATAGTAGGAGATGCTTAAGAAAAACTTGTTGATTGATTGATTTTGAAGAATTGTTTTGTTTTAAGTTTGGTTGCTTACCAATAGCTGTTAATAGATGACTTTGTCAATGCCTACAAAAATTATAGGAAGAACTGACATTTATATGTATTAGCACACTTGGACACTTTCAACAACCCTGTGAGGTAGGTTTCAGTATTATTCCCATTTTACAGTTAAAGAAATTGAAATTCAGGGCAGTAAAGTAATTTGTCCATGGCCACTTTAGTCCACTAAAAACAGGTAAGTGCATTTCCGCAATTATCACTGGGATTCTTTAAATTTGGGAAACAGATTTGGGTTATGAATCAAGGAAGATAACTTTGAAGAAAATGGTTTCATTGGCACATCCTTGGCTCTTTGGACACTTGGAACACTGCTTAGCAAGATTCCTGGTTAATTCAAAGAGCTACGTAGCATGCCTCTGTAAACTTTTGGAGGAATATGGTAATCATGTTATGTTCTCTTAAAATACAGAAGTTATTCATGTGATTTAACAATAAGATTTTAGGTTATTTATCAAAAATCCTAATGTAGCCTGCTTTCTTACATGGAAAGTTTTCCATCTGGTTTGCATATTAATGGCCCTTGGGTAGATATGCACAGCTCCCAAACCTATTCCAGAGACAAGTTCTAAGTTATCATTTTCCCCCACATGCACATCAATTTCAATGATACATAGCAGGTAAGAGCCTTCCCTTTGCAATATATTTTTTCTCCTCTAGGTTCATGCCTAGGAAGAGAAAGATTTTTTTTTGTCACCTATCCAGAGGAAGAGGAATTTCCCTTGGCTGTGGGGTTTCCTTGGAGGAAGGCAGCTGGGTTTGCTAGAGGATGTAGCCGTGATGTAAGGAAGCTGAAAATAATCACAGAAGCTACTGTTTGTGGAAAAGCGCTCCATGGAAACATCTCTCCTTAGCCTGGGGAAGCTCCAAGCTCTTCCTCCAGAGCTGTGAGTATCAAAGTCAAAACAAGGTCTATTTGGGAGAGAAAATCCAAAGACATATTTTGATAATTGATTGACCTAAAATTGACATCTTGAAACAATATAAATCTTTATTTGTGAATGAATTGTCAACTTCTCTCTCTCTCTCTCTCTCTCTCTCTTTCTTTTTCACAAACATTAAGAAGAATGCATATTTCAATTCAGTTGAAAAATATTGAAGGGCTTTAAGCAGAGGTGCGGCATAGCCAGATAGCCTGCCACAGTAGGGAAAGTTCTGGATTTGGAATCCCAGGCCTGCTACTTTAATCCCAGCTCTGCTACCCATTACTATGCCTGAGTGGCATTGGGCATTTGCCTTAACCTTTTTAGGCCCTAATTTCCTCATCTGTAAAATAATGGGATTGGGCATGATCCCTGAGTTCTCCTGCAGGTCTAAATCTACAATCTTCCCTCAAGCCTTTCCAAACTCCAATCTATCCTTTCCATAGCTGCTAAACTGATTTTCCTAAAGCATATATCTGACCATGTCACTCTTCTGCCTGATAAACTGCAGTGTCCTACTAAATAACTGTTGTTCAGTCATTTTTGGGTCCTGTCTGACTCTTCATGACCCCATTTGGGGTTTTCTGAGCAAAGATACTGGGATAGTTTGCCATTTCTTTCTCCAACTCATTTTACAGATGAGGGAACTGAGGCAAATGGGGCTAGGTGACTTGCTCAGGGTCACACAACTAATAAGTATCTGAGGCCAGATTTGAAATCAGGAAGAGATGAGTCTTCCTGATTCCATGTCCAGCACTCTATCCACTGAGCCACCTAGCTGCCAGCTATGTTCTCTAGGATCAAATATATCAAATATAAACTCCTTCAACATTTGGAGAACTTTACAATCTAGCTTCAACTTACCTTTCTAGATTTGTTACATATTACTCCCCTTCCTGCTTTCTGTGGTTCAGCCAGATTTTCCCTTTTCGATGTTCTTCACATATGAAACTCCATCTTCTGACTGTGGCTGTCCTCCATGCCTGGAAGGCACGTCTTCTCATTTCCATCTTTTAGAATCCCCGATTTCCTTGAAAACTCAGTCCAAGGGCCGCCTTCTTTGTATCACCTTTCCTGATTTTCCCCAGTTTCCATTGCCCCATTTATTACCTTTAATTTATTTTGAATATATTTAGTATATTTAAATACAAATATATATATATATATACATACATATATTAGTATACACTTATATATTTACAGATTGTCTTCCCCACTAGGATTAAGCTCCTTATTGGCACGGACTGTTTCATTTTTAACTTTATATCCCCAGTACTTATCACACAGTAAGTGATTAATATATGCAAATTGCCTAGGGCAAAGTAAAATAATTACATTTAACTAGGTGATACAATAAATCTTACAACTTTTCACGTCTTTAAAAACTTTCAACATTAAATATGTCCTTTTGCTATAAGCCACTGTTTTACACAATTTGGGATTGAATGTACAAGATTTTGAAATGTATTCTTTAAAATTTATCAGAGTTCAACATTCCCTCAATGGGACAAGACTTCCAGGGCCACTGGAAGTAAAAAATCCCCCAAACATTTTTGTGGGTGGATGTTTTATAGGCTGACAAAGATGCCCAGCTTTTACAGGCTTATCTGGACTTTTTTTTTTCTTTTTGGTGAGGCAATCAGGTTTAAGTGACTTGCCCAAGGTCACACATCTAGTAAGTGTTAAGTGTCTGAAGGCAGATTTGAACTCAGGTCCTTCTGACTCCAAGACCAGAGCTTTATCCACTGTGCCACCTAGCTGCCCCAAACCTGTACTTCTTTAGACAGGAGTTATAACCTTGAATTTAAAAGTGAGTTTCATCAGTAAAAATACCTTTCCCTATCTCTGAGGTCTCTGATTTTTGCATTGCCTTGCTGATGACTTTTTTTTTTCTCATAGCATGGGTTAGCAGCTGTTTATTTCTTTTGAATAGTTTTCTTGCTATTCTTCCAAATTCCAAATCCAAGAAGTCTCCATTACACTAAGAAGGAATTAATAACAACTCCTCATTCTGCCAGGTCTCTCTGAAGCTCCTTGCTTATTTTCCAAGGATTAAGTAGAATGTATGACAGCAATAGATTCTCAGTTCTTGCTGCTTTTTCCTGCTTTGATGTAATTGATCCTGTTTCATCGTAGACTGGGATGAACTATGAATGCTTGCCTTCTCCATGACAGCTGCTGCTATTATCTCTGATAGTCAGAGAAGTGTGCTCTTTACAACTTTTTTGTATTACCTTGGAGTGATACTGATTTGTAAAAGCAACAAAATACATATTTATAGTGTGGATTGTTATTTATCATTTGAACCTAGAATGTCACCCTGACCTCAGTAACTCTCCAGGAATGCCAGAGATGGCTATGAGAAATATTGGGTTTCCCTATGTCCTGCATCTATCCTTAAACATTCTTGTTTTGAGTTCCCTCACCCAGATGTTGACTTGGGTCCACTCATTCTATTTGGGTTCCCTTGTGTCTTGACTTTGCTTAAATTTTATTGAATGTTCACATATACTGACATTCATTTCCATCTACTTTGCTTTCAAGTTGTCCTCTTGGTAAAACTGCTTAACCTCGTACTTGTGGTCTGTGTACAGGTACCCTTGTCTAAATCCTGTATAATGTAAACCTTCCAGAGCCTGAAGGGGAAAGCACCATACCAATTTTCCAGCTTGTTCTCTTCTACCAAAAGACCTAATCAATTTCTTTCTAAAACTACTTGAGATTTTGAGATTCGCTCTCACAAATGACAATCGCATAAAAATGAGTCTTTAAATGACAGAGAACAAACTAAAGGAGAGGAAACCAGTTCAATCTGATTTTATCTGGTCAAAGTCAGATATTCTGAGTCAGCCTAGTATCATTAGATGCACATACACCTATGGCCAGTGGTGTCACTAAATGAAACTACATTAAAATTACTACTTATCCCAAATAATTCATAAACCACTATAGATGCCTGCTGATTGATTGATTGACATTATGCATAAGGAGAATTTTTATCAGTGGTGTGAAGGATGTGAGGGAGAAAGTGGAGGTAGGAAAACCTGAATGAAAATAACAGACCAGGGTGGCTGGTATTAGGGTGGTGGATTTGTATACTGAGCATAGATGAATACAAGATAGAATGTAGTATCAAGATGTCAAGTAAAGGAAAAGTAAAAACAATGCCCATTAACCCTATTCCACATGGCTGCTTAAATGAATATTAGAGCTATTGACAGAAATGGTAAAGTTAATTGAAGGAATAGGTTTGAGTTGAAAAAAAAAGTAATATTTCTTATCTTAAGCTACATGTTCCTTTTGAAAAAAAATTCCAGTTATCAAGTATTTGTTTGTTTTTCCCGTTACCTCCTTCTAGTGCACTAAAAAAATTTTAAAGAGAAAAAAAAACTCCTGGGACAAATGTATAGTCAAGCAAAATAAATCCCCATACTGGAAATGTCCAAAAATGTGTGTCATTCTTTATGTTAGCCTGTCACCTCCTTGTCCAGAGGTGGACAGCAGTCTTCATCATGTCTTCTGGAATCATGATCGATCATTGTGTTGATCAGAGTTCTTAAGTCTTTCAAAGTTGTTTGTTTTATAGTGTTGTTGTTATTACATAAATTTTTCTCCTAATTCTGCTTACTTCCCTCTGCCTCAGTCCACACAGGTTTTCCCATGTTTCTCTGAAACTGTCCTTCTTGTCATATAGCATAATAGTATTTTGTTATACTCATATGCCATAATTTGTTCAGCCATCCACCAATTGATGGGTATACCTTAATTTTGAAATTTTGCTACCTATAAATATTTATGTATAAATATTTTGCGGCCCATAAATATAAGATAATTTCCTCTTTCTTTGATTTCCTTGGGTTATATAGATTAGAATTCTTAAAAGCAGGGCCATCTTCTATGCAGGTCCTAACACATGGCAGGCACTTAGCATGTAAAAGCAATCTTAGATTCAGCTGATATCTCAGATCATTTTCAAGGCCTGAGGGAGTGATAATTCTCTTCACAGGGAGATGGATGGTAGGAAGATATTACCATGCCCTACTTTGTAACTGGAAAAAATGAAGCAATTGAAAGTCAAAAGGAAGCATGCTATATCACGCAGCATGCTGGATGTAGAAGGAGGATTGACAATGGTGATGGGGGTAGCAATGTTAGCAACAATTATGTCAGCAACAATTGCTAGACAAGGAGGAATAACCTATTGCCCTAGATAAACATATTTTAACTAATGAATGCATTACCCATACAAGATGTCAGCCATAAGACCAGGGAAAAGAGACTTTCCCTTGAGCAGGGTTTCTTAAACTTTTTCCACTCACAACACCTTTTTGCCAAAGAAATTTTTACATGACCCTGGGTATATAGATATATAAAATAGATATACAAATAAAAAATTTACTGATAATAAATCATAAAGAAATTTATTTTAAAGCATTTTGGAATACATATAATTTCACCACTTATTAAAGAAGAAGCAAATTTGCATACTAATGAGGTGGATATGCTTGTTTATTTTTACATAAAGAATTAAATCTTGGTGGAATATTTGATACTGTGGGACTTAGAGCCTCTTCAATGTTTTTCAGAGTTGATTGATATTTTGGTTTTAAAATCGTCGATGCCGAGAATGCTACTTCGCATAGATATGTAGTATAAAATGGCAGAAGTATGTTTAGGGGCATTTTAGAAATTGCTAGACATTCTGTTCTAATCCCAAGCAAAAATTCATTTAATGATTTTTTAAGAAACTCTAATTTTAAACCTGTGTTGCTTGATAATTCGGCAAATTCTTCCTGAACTTTTAATGGCAGATGACTGAGGTTTTTCGGATTTCTGCTCAGTCAGAAATATTACAACTTCATCTTTCAATTTCAATAATTGGTTTAAACTTCACCATCTTGAGAGCCACCTTACCTCTGCAGGTAGTAATAAGCTTTTTGTAATCAGAATCCATGTCTTTGAAAAGGTTTGAAAACAAATGACTGTTAAGGGCATGGCTTTTGACAAAATTAATGATTTTGATAGTATCATGAAGAACAATGTGCAACTCTAGTGATTTTTTTGGCTATGAGTGCCTCCCGATGGATCACGCAGTGAGTAAAAGCGAGATGTTCATTGCCACCAGCTTTCACTTTTTCTAAATCCAACATTCTAACCCATTATCGCTCCAGTACCACCTGTATACACTCCAATGCAATTTTTCCACTGTCAACTTTCATTTGTGAAAAATTCATTGACTTGAAGATATATATATCTTCCCCTCTTGTATGTCCTTCCAGAGGGTGACAAAAAAAAATTCCTCATGTATGCTTTCTTCATAAACATAACCTAAATAAAGTAACAACCGTGCCATGTTAGGAATATCAGTTGTTTCATCTAACTGAATTGCAAATTTGGGTCTGCTCTTAAGCTTAGTAATATGCTGTTGGAATTGGTCATAAATAATTTCAGAAATTTTTTTGAAAACACTATCATTTGATAAAGGAATTTTACAAATTTCATCCCCCTACTTTTTCCCATGAACTGTTTCTTACATTTTAATAGCAGCAGGTAACACAAGATCTTCTATCACATAGGGCTTTCTAGTTTTTGCAATTAAGTAAGAATTTCATAAGATGCAAGTAAATACTTTTTGTTGATAGTAACACATTTCTTGAAACATTGTTTTTCTTTATTTGAAGATTTTAAAAGTCATTCAAAATATTCCTTTGGTTTATTGCAATATGCTGCATGCTTGATATTAAGACATTATTTTAGTTTGGCTGGTTTCATGCTCTCCAAAGCCAAAACTTCATTACAAATTAAACAAAGAGATTTTTCCATACCATCATCATTATTAGAAATAAATCTATATTGCAAAAATGATTCAGCTTATTTTCTATTACTTGTCAATTTAGGTGTACTACAATCTGGTAGTGAAGACTCTGCCACATTGTCATCAGTATTTTTACCTCTTCTGTCTAAATTTAGCTACTTATCTATAACTGAAAAATATTGTTGTCCTAAAATATAAATAAATATTGCTAATAATTTCTCAAATAAATACTAGATTTAGTGTATGAAATTACATTTGTTTTTGCCTAATTTAAAATATTGATGTTTACACTTACATGCACATATAGTGGTGATGTTGAAGAAATGTGATTAAAGGGCTTTTGTCTTCGCTTGCTGCAATGAAACACATGTTTCTGTAAAAGAAGTAGGTAACAGCAATTAAAAAAATCAAACATTCTAACATAATACAATCCAAAGATATACTAATTTGATACTTACATGCTGAGGAATGATGGTAGGAAAAATATTAAAAGCATTTTCTGGAATTAAACTGTTTTGTTTCTGCAAAAGCAGAAAACTTTGTACATATAGTAAAAACATTGCCATTCATAACATACAATAGTCTCAGATCTTAGCTGAAGCGTTTCTGGCAGTGTTAGTTGGCATTGCATGGCATGATGGCATGTGCAGTGTGAAGTATACATGTTGTCTGTTCAGAACAAAACCTGCAAGTGAAGTTGCCTGATGCAACATGGGCAAACGCTTCCAGAAACACCTCGGATTCATTACGTGTTTGATTTTTAATTATTTTTTTGGTCATTGCTCATTCAGAAGCCTTTTACTACTGCCAAGTTTTTTGTGATCCCCACCTTCATTTACATGACCCAGTATGGGGTCTTGACCCACAGTTTAAGAAGTGCTGCCCACAGTGCCAGCACATTATCTATCTTGGCTCACTTAAAGGGGACCCTGATTTCGTTATAATACCATTTGCATTGCGGTTTTGCCCCCACTTTGTGGGCTTTTCTGTATGTATTATGGGTAGCCCCTGCAAGCTCCACTTTGCCTTTGTGACCAAGCAATCATGGTTTGGAACAGATTCAGGATGCTTGTCAGCACTTTCTGCATTATATAAACCTCATGTTCCTCTCCAGCGGGACACCCATTTCCCTTAAGGAATAGGGCCCACTGGGTGTGTTACCCAGAATAAAACACCCTTACTTGGTTTGGAGACAGTCTGAGTCTGAATTCCTTCGAGATGACATCACAATACATGCTATTACCTCAACAATAACATTTAGATAACACTTGAAGATTTGCAGGCAACTTTGCAGGCATTATCTCATTGAATACTCACAACAACCCTATGGGATAGTTGCTATTATTATTTCCATTTTACAGATGGTAAAACTGAGGCTGACAGATTAAGTGAGTTGACCAGGGTCATACAATAAGTATCTGAGGCAGGATTTGAACTTAGATCTTCCTGACTCTAGATCCATCTTTCTGAATTTCTACCACCTGTCTACACTGAGACACCTGGATACCTATTGTAATAATAGTAACTAGCGTTTATATAGTGCATTATGGTTTGCAAAGAACTTTACATGAATTATTTCATTGATCCTCCCAACCCTTTGAGGTAGGAGCTATTATGATTCTCATTTTATGGATGAGGCAGGTAGAAGTTAAGTGACTTGCCCAGAATGAAACAGCTAGTTAAGAGTCTGAGGCCGGATTTGAATTCAGATCTTCCTGACTTGAAATTCAGTGCTTTATCAATTGGACTACTTAGCTGAACTATTACATTAGGTTAGATCAGATTAGATTAGATAAGAAATGCGTTTTTTGGATTATTAATTCTCTGGTCTAACTGCTCAAATTCAGTTTACCTCCTTTATATATTTAAAAAGCCTTCTTAACCAAGTGAAAAATGGACTGGTTGTCCTGCTGGCTCTAGTTAGGTCAAGAAATTTTGAAGGTCCAACAAGAGATTTTCCAGCGTCAGATCAGAGACGGACAAAACGCCGCTTCAGATTTAGAAATTAGCTTTTAAATGACAAGAAGGTGGTGGGGTACATTCCATGACACTCTTTGGGTTCAACGGTTCTTCAAGGAGCTCATAGCTCTTCAAGACTACGCAAAAGGTTCAGAAGTAGCCTCTGTTCATGTGGCATTTTCCAATCTAGGGAAGTTGATTGGAGAAAATCCAAAGGATGAAAATTCTGAATTTTTACAGTCTGAAAAATGCAGCATCACTTGTGTGGGTGGCAGAGTGTCGAAGGGCAGAAGCCCCGCGTTCAGATCTTCCTGAAATAATTCCTATGTCACTTAAACTATGCCTGGTTTAGTTTCCTCATCTAAGGGGATGATAATAACATCTACCTCATAGGGTCGTTGAGGGGATCACAGAAGATACTATTTGTGGAGTGTTTTGCAAACTTTAAAGCATTATATCAGTGTTATTATATTATGATGATTACTTATACCTTAGGCAATTTAGGTTGTATTTATACTGACAAAATGTAGCAGAGAAACTGAGACAAGTAAAAGTCTTCTGTGCAAGATCAAGAACTAGGGGCCTAGATTATCCAACCTTGGGTGTCTACACTCAACAGTCGGTCAACCAGCATTTATGTTAAGTGCCTACTATGTGTCAGATACTGTGCTAAAAGGTGGGGATTCAAAGAAAGGGAAAAGACAATCCTTGCTTTCAAGGAAATCACTGGATCCTGGGAATCTCCTTAGGAGCCTGTTTCAAGGAGGCAAAAAACATCTAAACTCATGAGATCTGAACTGAAGCTGGGGGCAGGAGGGAAAGGTGTAGGTTAGTCCCACAGCATTGAGAGAGTGGGTAGCTAAGAGGCATTAAGGTCTGGTCTAAAGAATGCCTGGGCAGCTGGGCGGAGAGCAGGATAGAGTGCCGGACTTGGAGTCAGAAAGACCTGACTTTAAATCTGGCCTCAGACACTTCCTAGCTCGGTGACCCTGGGCAAGTCGCTTAACTCTGTTTGCCTCAGTTTCCTCATCTGTAAAATGAGCTGGAGAAGGAAATGGTAAACCACTCCAGTATCTTTGCCAACAAAACCCAAATGGGGTCAGGCATGACTAAAAAAAGACTGAACAATTACAACAACAGCTAAAGAATGTAGGACCAGGAGACAAGAAAAGCTTGGTTTGAATTGCACCTGGCCGCTTCCTATTGTAGCTGTGTGACCTTGGGTAAATCACTTAACCTCTGAGCCCCTTAGCTGTAAAATGCAGAGGATAACAATCGTGGAACTTACTTCATAGAGTACTCATGAGTCTCAGATGAGATAGTGTATGTTGAAGTTGGAGAAAGAAATGGTAAACCACTCTAGTATCTTTGCCAAGAAAACACTGAAGGGGGTCATGAAGAGTTAGACACAGCTGAAAAAAAAGAAGTGATTCAACAACAAAATATGTTGAAGTGGTTTGCTGACCTTAAAGTACAACATAAATATCAATTAGTGTAATAGGGAAGATCAAGGGGAGACTTGGTTTGTGGGACTGAGGCACTTCCCATGAAGCTGATCTTGCTCTCTGGCTTCCTTGGGAGATGCTCCAATACAACAAATTGAGAGTTACATTTTTATTTTTTATTAATTTCTGGGTCCCTACGTTCACTGAAGTCGGTGAAGTCTGCTGGTTGTGACCTGTTACTTTGCCCTACTTACATGACTTGTGAGGGCAATCATCCTAGGAACTCAATGTTTGGCTAATTATAAATGCCCTAAACCCTGTGAGTTTGGTTTGCTAGCAATCAGTGGGACCCTAAGACAGCAGAAGGAATAGGAGAGAGAAATCCTTAGCAACAGGTGTGGCTGGGTGAGTGCACTCACAGTGGACTTTCTGCAATGCTCTCCAGCTGCTGGTCTCTGGGGGCTCAAAAGCCAGGGCCTCTGGCTCCTTTCCAGTGGAATATGAATGCAAGCAGTGTTTCCACTGCCTTACCGTGGGAAGGATGTCCATTGTGAGCCGATTCCTCAGCAGTGATGAGGACCTGGCTGGGTTGAGTTATCCACAGCTTCACTCCCCGGTGACCAAGCTTATCTCCTAACTAGGGGAGAATCTGGGACTTGGTCTTTAAACATGGAGCAGCTTTGATCTGCTGGAAACTAATGGGTGTCTTCAGGGATAATGATGATTGTGATAGTTTTGTGCTATCATGGAAAGCATACTAGTTGTCTACACTGGGCTTAGGACAATGTCTGGCACACAGTAGATGCTTAAAAATGACTGTTGACTCATTGAATGGTAGTCAGAGGGGCCTGGGTTCAAATCCCAGACCTACCACTTACTATGTGCATGACATTGGGCAAGTCATTTAACCTCTCAATTTTTCATCTATAAAGTGGGTGAGTTGGACCAGTCTACTTCTAAGCTCTAAATCTATGATCTTGGAAACTATAGCTTCTGTATAGCATTTGCAAATCACCTTGTGACCTCATTTAGGTCATTTAATCTTCTCGAGTCTCAGTTTTCCCCTTGTAAAATGAGTAAATGGATTGGACTGGATGGTCTGAGGTCTCCTGAGGTCCCTTCTGCCTCTAAATTTAAGATCCTAGGACCCCAAGATCCACTCCTTCTAATGATGGCTGAAAAAGCAGCAACATGCCAAGGGGTAATATTTCTTAATAATAACAATAGTAAAGTTTTTCTTGTTACTGTTATTATAACAATTCGTTTCTATAGACCTTGAAGATTTGCATACTTAATATACATTATCTCACTGATCATCATGAGGTGAGGTAAGTGTTATGGGGCAGCTTGGGAATGTAGTATATAAGGGGCTGGACTTAGAGTCAAGAAGACCTGAGTTTGAATCCTGCCTCATACACTTATTCTTCATGTGACCCTGGGCAGGTCACTTATTCTTTTTCGTCTTAGTTTCTTCATCTGTAAAGTGAGGATAGTAGTAGTACCTACTTTCATGGGACTATTTTAAGGATCAAATGAGAAAATATAAGTAAAGTGCTTTGCAAATCTTAAAGTATTGTGTAAATGCTAGCTGTTATCATCACCTCCATTTTACAGATGAGTAAAATGAGTCTAAGAAAAGTTAGGTGACTTGTTTAAGGGTCACAGGGTGCTCTGCAAATATCGTAACAAGTGCTAGTTAAGAAGATATGGTTTCTGGGATCATAGATGTGGAAATGGAAGGAACCCTAGAGCTCAAGCAGCCCAATGAGGAAACTAAGGCTGAGAGAGATTGTAACTTGCCAGGGGTTACACGGCAAGTAAATGAGGCTGGATTTGAACCCAGGTTTTCCTGGCCCTACTCACACTCTCTACTAAATAAACCACTTTGACTTTCAGAGACAAGTTCTCTAGTTTCCACATGCGAAGTCGAATTCAACTCTTTTAGTACTCTACCGATCAAGTTTCATTTGCTAAACATATCACAACAATTTACCTCCCGTGGTACTGACTCCCCAGTCCTGGTCATCCATTCATGGCCTAAACTGAAAGTGACCTACTGCTACTGCTTCCTCCCCAGTCTTCATCCCTATTCCAACAAGCCTAGGAATTTCTCCTGTGAGTTTGTCTACCTTGTGGGCCACTCCCTAGTGTCTGCCAATTGTCAGCAAATCCTTCTTTATTCTTGAACTTTTCCACCTACTTTCCCTTTTCTTTCTTGTTCTGATGGGAACCTGGTACTTCCGTGATGATGCCACATCCCTTGCAATTCTCTCGACTGGAGGCCACTATTCCTCCTACTCATCCCACCTCCAAGGGCCAGGAAGAGGGGTAGGAATAGTCCTTTACTTTTTGCTGCTGCTTCCACACCATCTCTTCACTGCTGTCCTTCTAGAAATACTTATCCTATCCTATCCATCCTCTCTATGGGTGAAGCAGAATTGCAGTAGTGCAAAAGAAACACGAGATGTGCAAATCTGGAGACTTCTCCACTCCCAATGTTCACGTGAACCGTCTGTGGTAGAGCCTTCCAAGTTCATATTGGTCTGATCAGCCACAGATGGATGGATGCACTGTACCTTGACTCCAACATGGTGGTGCCATTTTGGTCCTCTGAGAACTAAGGACAATATCCAACCAACCTTCCTATCCAAGAGTAGCACTGAATGCCTAAGAAAGTCATTTCCCTGCCCTCCCCACTGAAAGTCTTTAAGCAGAGGCTTGATCACCACTTAGTGGGTATTTTCTTTGTCCTTAACAGAAGTTATGGGGCTCAGAGGGGGAATCACAAAAGAATCTTATAGTCCAGTGATACATAAAACAATGCAGGGGTGGGGAACCTGCAGCCTTGAGGCCATATATGGCCTGCTAGGTTCTTGGATGCGGCCTTTTGACCGAGTCCAAGTTGTACAGAACAAATCCTTTTGTTAAGGGGATTTGTTTGGTGAAGTTTGGATTCAGTCAAAGGGCCGCATTTGAGCACCTAGAGGGCAGTTTTAACTCATACAAGGGGAGGCTATAGGTCTAAATCAAAACATGTTGGCGTTTTGGGGAAGAGGGAAGAGGAATCATAGAGGAACAGGGGAAATGAGGAAAGAGGGATCTTAGGGCAAAAGATATGTCTCAGTCATTGGATGGCATGGATACAACCTGAGTAAGTGGAGGGAATCACTCATTGTATCCTTGGGTGTGATGGAATTTATGATGAAGCAGGAAGAGGAATGGGAGTGATAAATGGTGCTCTGGAGAGAATGTTCCCTGGCTTGGCACATTAAAGCTTCATTGAACGTTTCCTCAGTGGCAGCCTGTCATTTATAATAGCTGTGGCTTTTTAGAGTATAACATGGAGAACAACGTGGCACATTTGCAAAGGACTCTTCTCATTGGTGGAAAGAGTGATTACTTGAAGCAGCTCTGCCTGTATGAGAGTGGAGTTGACAAGAGCTTAGGAGAGGGACCTTCTTGCAGCTTTGAGAAAGGACACCTTTCCTTTTAGGCTCTCATCGGGGAGAGAGCCCCAGACAGAGAGAAATGACTTTGGGGAGCAGCAGAATTATGGAGGAGCTGGTGCCCTGACAGGTCCATTTGGAGCTCAAGTGGTGGTTGACTCAGGCAGCAATATGAATGGCAGGAAATTCTTTGACTTTGAAAGAAAATTTAGGACATGTTTGACTGTGGTCATTTTTGTCTCAGAGAGTTTGTCTTCCCATTCAGGAAAACACATTTTGTTTTCATTTTTCCCTTTTGACAGGAAAAAGATTTTTTTTCTTTTGAGGCACATATAATTTTATTTCTTCCTGGTTGTATCCTGGAATTGCCTTTTTTAAATGCATTTTTTTCTTTTTCTTTTCTTTTAATTTCTTTGGAGCTGAAATGAACATATCCAAATGAGTTTCATATCATTCCTAGCTGATGTTAGCATGAAAATATTGTTACAGCACCATTAAATCTATTGAAATCTTTTATGTTGTTTTGCCTTTCATTTTATCCTCAGGTTTTAGCATAGTTCCTGGCACAGAGCAGGCACTTAGTGACTTGAAAAATTTGACCAGCACTGTATGTATAACTAATTGCTATATGTGGATACATGAGAAAGTCACTGGCGCTATGCTCATGATTTGAAATTGCCTGCTTCTGTGCTAAGGTGTTGTTTAAGCACAGTATATTAATCCAAAGTAGCAGTGTTGCTATAATTGTGTACATTTGTTGTTTGCATTAATATTTATATATTAATGTGGACACACATGAAGAAATCTAAAAATATGAAAAGGAATGAATGAATCATTTATTAAGTGCTTACAATTGGCAAAACACTGTGCCATACAAATAGAAAAGTAAGACCATCCATCTTTGCTTTTAAAGAGATTACATTCTAATGGGGAAGAACACATATATGGAAGGTTTCAGCTGCAAGTAAGACAGTCGGCAACAATTTGTATAGAACTTGAAGGTTTGCAAAGTGCTTTACAAATATTATTACATTTTATCTTCACAACAACCCTACGAGGGAGGCAATATTATCTCTATTTTACAGATGAGGAAATTGAGGCTGCTAGGGATGAAGTGACTTGTCCAGGGTCATACAGCTAGTAAGGACCTGAGGCTAGATTTGAACTCAAGTCTTCCTGATTCCAGATTCAGTGCTCTATCCATCAGGTCAGATGGTAAAGTCCAATGGTCCTTAGGGAGCAACTGCAAAGCAGATGTTAATGCTCTTCTTTAATGTCATTGCCACTGATAAAATCATATCAGTTTCTGAATTTAGAAGACTTTCACACTCTTCCAGATGTATATATGTGTTGTTCCCTCTTGAACCCATTCCCAATGAAAGTAGGTTTCCAGGACTACCAGCCCTCCTCCTCCATCTAATTTCTCTGTGTCACTTCTTCCTCTTGTACCTCATTTGCATAAGATAATTACTCATTTTAGTTGTTTCAGAAAGGTTTCACTTTTTGAAGTCATATCATGCTCAAGTCTACCCCAATCTTTCTTATGAATTACCCAATTACTAATAACAATCTTAGACACATTTTACATTTCCTCACATAAAAGATAAACATTCTGACCTTATGGAGTCCCTTGTAATTAGTCTTTGGTATATACCTTATATTTCTCTTGGCTCTTGTATGTCAAATCTTCTATCAAGTTCAATTTTTTTTTAAACAACATCCCAAAAGTCTGACAGTTCATTAAATGTCCATTTTTTCATTCTGGATTAAACTTAAAATTTCTAAACATCATTTTCCTCATCAATAACATGAGGGAGTTGGTGTAGTGGATGTCCTCGAAAGCTTAAAATCGATGATCCTCTGGACTTATATTTATCCCTATTACATTTCATATGTTTAGATTTAGCCTAGTCCTAACCCCTAGAGGTTTTTTCAAACTCTTATTTTGTCATCCAGAATGTCAACTATCCCTCCTAGTTTTTCATTATCCACAAGTTTGCTAAGCATGTCTTTATCCAAGTCATTGATAAAAATTCTAAATTGTAGAGGATGGAACGAAGTTTTCTGGAACATTTTAGTAAAGACATCCTTCTAAGATGATATCAATTCATTAATGGCTACTCTTGTGGATATTCAACCAAGTTCACTAATCTGTACTGTTTAAATAGCCCATATCTCTCCATCTTGTCCACAGGAATAGAATGGGGTACTTCGTCAAATGCTATCCTGAGATCTAGGTATATGATGCCAATGGTGTTTCCCTGTCCTCCTACCAGCCTCATAGCTCTGTTAAAAAAGAAATGAAGGTAGGCTGAAATAACCTGTTCTGGATGAAGCCATGCTGATTTTCTGATCATTGTTTCCTATTCTAGATGTTCACATACCATCTCTTTAATAATACATTCTTGAATTTTTTCCAGGAACCAATCAAATTTGGTGCCTTATATGGACTATAGATTCTGTTTTCTTTTTTGTTCTCATTTGAAACCTGAGAATCTGTTGTTTTTTTCTTTTTCTAGTCCTGCAATGCCTCTCACACTTTCCATAATCTTTTAAAGATCAGTAACAGTGGCTCATTAGTCAACTCCAGTCCTTTCCAGCAGTATAAGGAATGGCAGCAAAACAGCTATTAATGCTTCTTCTTTCAGGTCATTTCCATTAATATTTAATTCACTTGGGCATGGTAATTTGAACTTGTTCATTGCATTTGGGTCTTTTATTGTTTGGCTCTTTTATTAGATCCTTATTTATCTCACATATTCTTTTCTCTCTATAAAATGGTAGTCTAGATGACCTTCCAGCTATGATTCTATGAAAATGTGTATTCTTTTCTGTTCTGGCCCATAATTCAAATCCTACCTGCTATCCTCAGACTTAATCAGATAATAGCCTCCTATATCACTGAAAAGGTGGCTATTCACTTTAGGAACTGTTGAAGACTCAGTTCATGAATGTTTTTATTCTTGGCAATGATGGTAAATTACATCTTCTATAAGTAAAGTAATGTGAAAAAAAATAGGTCTTACCATTCCTGGACCAGTGGGGAGTAAGTCATTGGGGACCAATGCTTACCCTCATGTCTGGCAGTGAGATGGAACCTAGGTTTCAGATTAAGTTTTCAATTCCCCTTGTCTATAAATGGAATCTTTGCTACCAGATCTGTGAGGTCTAGGTGGCAAAGTGAATAGAGCATTAGGCTTCAAGTCAGGAAAGACCTGAGGTCAAATCCAGCATTAGTCACTTATTAGCTGTGGGCAAGTCATTTAACCTCAATTTCTTCTACTATAAAATGGGGATAATGTTAGTACCTACTTCCCAGGGTGGTTGTGAGGATCAAATGAGATAATATTTGCAAAATGCTTGGCACAATGCCTGGCACATAGCAGGCACTGAGTAAATGCTTGTTCCTTCTCCCCTCCCTTCCCAGCTCTCCTGCTTTCCAAGGCAGAAGTTGAATACCAAAAGACAGATACATCACCTAGTAAGGAAACAACAAGCTGTAGGCAAAATTCTTTTCTCGGAGGATAGTTGAGCTGTAAACAGAAGGAAATATCTTGAATGAGAGGACAGCATTGGCCTTGTCCTTTGTCACTAGAGCTCGTGATTTAGCAGAGAAGGGCTGTGACCATTAGCATTCAAAAGAGGAACTCTTATGATGACGTGGACATACATAGAATCATGGTCATAAAACACATACCAGCTCATCATCTTCTTACCCTCCCCCTCATAGAAGGAGAACTTGGCCTAGTTGTACAGACAACTACTTCTTAGATGAAATGGCAGGAAACAGCTGTACAGATGGGCTTGATACCCCAAGAATATTTCCCAGAGCAATGGGAAAAATGGCTTGTCAACAAATGCTACACCTTGAAAAATTCTTCCGAACTAAAAAGGAAGGAACTTGTTTGGTGTTGAAAATGGGAAAGGCTAAAGAACCCAAGTTCTAGAATACATAAAGGACATATCCCCCTGAGAAATTTTCAAATTATTTTGCTGTCTCCCCTCATCCTCACGTTGTTCCTTCTCTCACGAATCTCTTTCTCCCATATCTGATTTTCCCTTTATGGAAATGTGGAGGGGGAGAGAGAAAATGAGGAACAAAATAGAGAATGCTAGGAAGGACCCAGGGGAAGATTTGTGGTGGAGAAGAAGACTTGGGGTGGGGACAGATGAACCATCTTCACATGTCGGGAAGGGCCATCAGATGTAAGGAAGCATAAACTTACTCATTAACACTCCAGAGGACAATCTGATGGTAGTTCTCAGAAAATCATTTTTCTTTCTTGAATCCTGGCTCAAGTCTTCAGTGTAGTAGAATGAGTCAAGAATTTGGAATCAGATGACATGGATTTTATTGTAGTTTAAAAAAACTCATTATGCTTTTATTTCTATTTATGGAGTCTAAGTCTACAGTATGTGTTGGAAAGGGGATGTAGCTATGGGTTGGGATAGACTGGGGGCGGGGAACCTGTGGTCTCAAGGTCATATGTGGCCCTCTAGGTCCTCAAGTGCAGTCCTGAATCCAAACTTACTGTTGGATTCAGCCAAAGGGCTGCATTTGAGGAGTTAGAGGGCACATACAGCCTCAAGGGCATAGATTCCCCACTCCTGGGATAGATCTTTAAGGTTCTGGATCATACACAATAGACTTTGAGCCAGAAGGGGCCCTGAAGTCCAACTCCTTTTTACAGACAAGGAAACTGAAGCCCAGAGAGGTTGTGACTCGTCCAAGGTCACAGAGGTAATATGCTTCAGATGCAGGATTTGAACCCAGGTTCTCTTGACTCCAAATGCACCACATTTGCACTATAGCCTGCTCTCTTCTGTCTCTGAACTTCTTAGATTTTTTATCTTTGTTGTTGTTCTATGTAGTTTGCAGTGGTCCCATCCACATTTCACAATGTCACCCTTTCCCAGTCCCAACTATGCCCATTTTCTACAATTGGTCCTTATGTGGACAGAGGGTTGGGCTCGGTGTTGTAGAGTGATGGCCTCAAAGACTAGAAGACCTGGCTTCAGGTCTGTTTTTGATATATACTGGCTGTATAATTCTGGGTAAATCAGTGATAAGTGATTTACTTATCACTCGGTGTCCCAGGCAACTCCCTAAGATTCTGAGAGAGGGAAGGGGAGGGAAGGAGGAAGGGGGGGGAGGGAAGGAGGGATGAGTAGAGAACGAAAGAAGAAGTGAGAGGGAGGGGGAGATAATCTCCTTGCAGAAAAGCTTCCCCAAATCTCTTATAAACAAGAATTCTCATTGAAGTCAGATAAAATCCAAAAAAAAAAAAAGGATATATTATATTTCTCTTTAGAATCATTATCTGATATTCCCTGAGCTAGCTTTGACTTAGCTCAGAGCTTGGCATTGAGGAAAAAAGCACTTGATTTTGAGCCAGAAGACCTATGCTTGCATTCTTGGTCTGAGCTTCCTACCAGGGTGACCTTGGGTAAGTCATGTAGGACAGGCATAGAACAGTATTTATTAAGCCCTTACTATGTTTTGGGCATTGTGCTAAGCACAAGGAATATAAATACAAGCAAAAAAAAAGAGAGTCCCTGCCCTCCAGGACAGCATATACCTAGGCAGTGAGGTGGTAGAACATATAGAACGTTGGGCCTGGAGTTAGGAGGACCTGAGTTCAAATCCAGCCTCAGGCACTGACTGGCTGTGTGACTCTGTACTGTTGCCTGCCTCAATTTCCCCATCTGTAAAATGAGGATAAGATAGCACCCACCTCCCAGGGTTGTTGTGAGCATCCAATGAGATAATCTTTGTAAAGCACTTCACACAGTTACCTGAGTTCATCTCCCAAACGGACCTCACTTCCATGAAATAAGGTGGCTGGACTAGGTTATATCTCTAAGGTCTCTTTTCCCAGTAAATCCTATGATTCTGTTATTTGTGTTTTTGGACAGGACATATAATTTCATCAGTATTGTGAATTCTTGATGAGGAAACACCCTCCGCTGATGCAGATTGGTACCAGATTGCTACCACTGAGAGTCTGAAGGAGGTGCCTGGGTCCCTCAGAGAATAACTGATTTTCCCAGGGTCACAGAAGCAGTATGCACCAGATTTGAATCTAGAAGGTCCTGATTCTGAAGCCACGCAGCCTCTTAGATCCTAGTCTTTTAATTGACTCGTGGAATGCTAGAGCTGAAAGGGAGCTTAGTAAGTGGTGTGCCATTACGTGTTTTAACAAGCAGCTCTGAAAAAAATGTATACGCAAATCACTTTTAAGTTTAATAAGAAATATTAACATTTTCTCCACCATTTTCTTAAGTCTTGAGATAATCAACAAAATAATACATTGAGCCCATATATGTAGCATTCGTTGATTTCCAAGTGTAAATGCTCCTACTGAACATTTAGCAATTGGCCCCCAGATAGCTTCAGAACACCCCTGCCTAGGAATCGTCTCCTCCAATTTCCCCCTTTGACAGATGAGGAAAATGTGACCTCTAGAGGTGAAATGACTTGCTGAAGGCTGCATGGTTGGGATTTGGTTGACTTAGACTAAAGTCTCCACCTCTTTGCTCTCAACATGCTGAGCTGAGCTTTCTACTTCAAAACAGTTTTAACCCTTCTCATTTTGAAAAAAAAAATGCTCAGCATAAAATTCAGTCTAACAAAACAGTTCATTTAAACACTGCTCTTATTGTTTGATTTTCTAAATGTTTTAAATTTATGTTTCCCATCCTTCTGAACAATCAACTTGGAAGATGTCAGAGGCCAGCTGTGAGGGGTCACATGAGCCCTTTATCACTTAGGAAATTCCTGTTTACTTCTCCACTACTGGGCCCTTCTCCCTTCAAATGCCTTGGCATGAAGAGGATAATCATCCAGGCCTTCTGGTTCCCTGTTGATTTAAAGACTTTTCCAACAGCTGGAGGATCAGGGTGAAGCATGGATGGCCAAAGAGTTGTATTAGTTTGGAGGAAGGAAATTGCAATTAAGATTATATTCCCAGAAGCTCAGAGGTCTTCAGCTGGCAGGGTGTGGTTGTGTGTGTCTCTCTGGGTGTGAGTGTGTGTGGTACATACACAGGTTGTTTTTTTTTTCACATTTGAAAACACATAGGACTTACTTGAGAATTTCTATCATCGGGAACTAATGCTGATGAAAGAATGAAATACACTCTATGTGGTTTAGAGGACTGTGACTTTGTGGAAAGGGTGACTTGGAGTCAGATTTCAGTTTAAATCTTTGCCTAACCTCTCTGATTCTCAGTTTCCTCTCCTGTAAAATAATCTGTGTCCTACTTACCTCTCAGAAAAAGCTTTTGATTGTCTTAATGTGGAAGGAAATCAGCTTTCGAGGGAGAGAACCTGGATTCAAATCCCACCATTGATGCTTACTGCCTGAGTCTCCTTGGGCCAGTCACTGACCTAGCTTTAGCTTCACTTAGTTTGCCTGTAAAATGACAAGGTAGGACTAGATGACCTTTGACATTCCTCCCCATCAAGGTGGTGATACTCTCTCCAGTAGAAAGTTAGTTGGAGGGTTTGTGGTGACTGCTACCCTTGAACAGAGTGGGCAAATGCTTTAAAGCTTAGCCAGTGGAGAATCAGCCTTTGCATCACCTGGCTTACATCTTGAAAGCATGAGGTAAATAGTGGCCACTTCTATATATAGAGAGCCCCTTACATTTTCCTAAACTCCACAGAGAGAAAGCATTGGACTTGAAATTCTGGGCATGTTCTTTATATTTCTGGGCTAGGAAGTGAGTCACAGGAATTATAAGTCTTGGATCCTTCAGCTAACAAGTGGGTTTAATGATGCCTACCCACAGGCCATAATTTGACATTTTTTTACCCCCAGGGCAGGAGTAAGAATACACATCAGCAAATCAACATTTGAGGGTGGCCAGAAAGGAGGTATTATAATAATACTAACTAGCATTTATATAGCCTGTTAAGGTTTGCATGGTACCTTCCATATATTATCACATTTGATCCTCACTACAACCCTATGAAGTAAGGGCTATAATTATCTTCATTTTACAGGTGAGCAAACGGAGTCTGAGAGAAGTGGTGACATGCCTAGGGTCACATAACTAGTAAGTCCCTGAGGCAGGATTTGAATTCGGGTCTCCTCCTCTCTAAGGCCAACACTTTATCTAGTGAGCCAACTAGGCTCTAGGCTCGTGGGGAAGAAATTGGGATCCTTTTGGTAGGTTCCTGTTTTTAACTAATTATTTTTGCCAACCAATGCAAAACTCAGTTGTTTCCATCTGTTGAAGTTCTTCAAGCACCCTCTAAACTCCAGCACCCCCAAACCCCAATTATCCTGCCCTTCTTCTGCCCACCTCTACTTACCTTTTGTGGATACCAGTGAGCATGACTACATGACAAAGTGCCTGTAGCTTGTCAGCAAATACTTCCCTTTTCTGTGATGACTGTTTTGACCTCATCCCTCTTGTCTCCAGGTCCGAGAAGATTCTGTCCCATACAATTACTCATAGGCGTAACTCTGGGAAACAGTTGCATGAAATCATCACTTCCTCTTTGATTTGGCAGCTAAGATCCATGTTTGGGAATTCGGCTCGGCTAAAATGGACAAGATCACAGATGTTCAAGCAGGTGTTTTAAGGCTTTGCACCAAGTATGTGCTCGAGAAATCCTTGATGACCATTTGATTGACATGGTTCGGGAAGCCGCGCTATCTTGGAACTTGCCCATCTCCCATATGTTTTGTTACTGAAATTTTTTTCCACTGCAGATGCCAGCTCAAAGATGTATCCACAACCATTGTTTTTCAAGTGTTTATTAAAACTTAGCATGACAGACTGAGAATAACTCCCCCTCCCCCCACTTTAGGCCTTTCCACTCCAGAGTCCAGTCTCACAAGGTCATTGGTCCTCTTCCAGAACAAAGGGCAAACAGCAACAACCAGTCCCTGGCTAAATTCAGTGAAAACAATACAGAGGTACTGACCAACTGCTGGATGCTTGTAACATCTGGCTTTTGAGGGCTAGGAACAATAATAGACCTGTGGTTTTTTCATTCGAGGGAATATCTGATTAAGGAAACTCTCTCTACTAAGAGGTCAGCACCTGCTGTGCAACTTACAGCCTTCCCGAGTGACCTAGGTTACCGAGAAGTGAAGTGGCTTGACTAGGGTCACACAGGCAGTTTGCCTAGCAGAGGAATAATGTCTTGGATTTGGCTCTTCCCAGCACTGAGGTCAACCCTCCACCTACTGTTCTATCCAGGCTCTTTTAAGTGCTTGAAATATGCATGCTTCCTTCTAGCACATCTCAGGAATGACATGGTGACGGTTTACTCCCTTGGGAAGGCCTTCTTTGGAGATCTGTGATGGGCAACCCACTTCGAAATGCAACACACTCCTGCACTCCAAGTTTGCTACCAGCACTTTAATTTGTTTTTTTCCTCTAACTATATAGATCCTCATTATTAGGGGAAATGGAGTTCTCTTGGGCATTTGCGCTGTTTTCCTCTAAGATTAAATGCAACTAGATTTATTTAGATTTGATTACTGTGAAATTTATGAGAAACATAAATTTAGAGCTGCAAGGGACCTGCAAAGTCATTTAATCGATGGCCTTCCTTTTAGATGAAGAAACTGAGATTGAGAGAGGAGGTGACTTTGCTAAGACCGCACTGCTAATTAGAAACAAAGGTGGCATGGGCTTCAGATCCCCACCCCTGGCCTAGACAATGCTCTTTCTAGTCCTGAGGGATGGCCTTGATTCAGGATACCAGCAAGGGCTCACGACCCTTCTAGGCCACAGAGGAATCTACAGCCTGGTATGCTTTGTTCCTCAAACACTCATGCCCCATCTTCCTTTTCCTGAGCTCTCTCCCCAACTCTGCTGCTCCACCCCATCCTGTCTCACACTGCTCACCTTCTTTTCTCTTTTCACCTTCTCTGCTCTTCCTCCCTCTCTTTACTTCTCCTTTCTCACCTAAAGAGACTAGGCTGGCCTTGGCTTCTGTTTACTAAGCCTCTGGAGAAAGTGCAAATTAATAGTGCAAACAGAATTGTGGGAGAGATGTTTTTGTTTATCAAAAGCAGATAAACTGCTTTATAGAACCTTAGAATATATATTTATATACAATTGAAATGTTAATTACAAATTATTATTAAAAAAAACCTTCTTAGAGACCTTTACTAGGCAACGTCTTGTGTGTAGTTGTTGTTTTTTAACTTGCCCAGGGTCACACAGGTAGGAAGTGCCTGAGGCCAGATTTGAACTGGGGGGGAGGTGGGTTCACTGCCTCCAAGGCTGGTGCTCTATTCTTTGGGCCACCCAGCTGCCCCTAGGCAATACACTGTTAATCAATGGGATTAATTTCTTCGGCTGCTGTGAGCTCCTAAAAGACATCATCTTTCATTTCCTTATGAAGATTTGCTAATGTCAGGGTTGTCCTCTTATCCAGGATGTGATGAAGAGACCTTGTCACAGAATCACAGAAGGCCAGAGTCAGAAGTGACCCCAGAGGCCATCAAGCCCAACCCCAAAGCCCTGAGAGTTGCAAGACCTCTTGTAGCGTCTCTCTCCATGTTGAACTTTGCTTGTGTAATACACTTAGCATTGATGCTCTGTGTCATGACATCACAGCAGATGAATTCTCAATGCTCTCAGTTCCTCTTAGATTCCAGGGTTCCCACACCTCTTTGGAAACTGGAAAAAATATTCTCAGAATGAGTGCTGTGGGAATTACCTGAGAATTGTTATGAAATTCTCATTCCCTTATTCAGACTCTTTTTCCCTCCCACTTAAAACTAATTAGTGACGTTTGTCCTCTTCGTGGGCCACCAAAGCCAGCACAATGCATTATCTGGTGGCCAACTTTCAAACGTGAACTTTTACTGCACTTCTTTTCTTTATAACCCCTCATGGCACCAAAACATACAGGAGGCATTTAATAAATACTGTTGATAGACTCTAAATTCAACAAGATTGTATGTCTTTTGAGCTTGTTCAAAAGGCACACGGATTCCCTGGATAACTACAGCTGAGACATATAAACTTAGATGACCGACAGAGGGCTACTCTGGGTGCTGGACTATTTCTGGACTAAAGGACTGGATATAGTCTTGATCAATAGCCATGAGGTAACAGACAGGGCTGTGTACAATGCACAGGAGAAAAAAAAAAGGTGGGATATAGCAAGGTAGTACACTGGCAATTCAGTCTCTGGGCCCAATCTAGCAGTCCCTTTGCCGAGAGAATTCTGTCATTCTGTGCAATGAGTGTGAAGGGCTTCTCTTGAAAAAATAAAAGTAAAACCAAAAACCTACAATGTAAAGTTCTTGGAGATAGAAAGAGTGTTGTTCTTGACTCGGAAATGTGGACTAACCATTTAGCAAGTTACTTTATGTTCCTAGGTCTCAGCCCAGCCATAATATGAGAGGAAATGAGCCTTACTAACCATACATCAAGAGTTGCTGTGTCATTTTGTAGGGTCTTCCTTGGAGATTCCATGAGTTCCTTGGGGACATTCGGAAACTCAAATCCTTTTTAGGCCTCATGAATTCCTTGGAGAGTCTTTGAACTCAGAGGCTTTTAGAAGGGTGGTAACATGAGATGGAATATTCTTTGGGAACCCCTGGGGGATGGGTACCCTTTCAGGCCCACTGTGATGAATAATGAAAGGAGAACTCTATGTGCTCTTCAAAACAAGCCTGTGGATGTGAGAGAAGACATAAGGAGAGGGGCCTCTGGAGGGGGAATGATGGGCACGGTATCCGAGGTGGTCTCCTCCGGTTCACTGTCCCTGTCGTCCAGGCTCTCGGTGACGGAGGGGATGATTTTGACCACCTTCTCTTCGAAGTGCACCTGCTTCTTTCCAGGTAGCAAATCAGCTGGATCCAGCACCAGCTCCATCAGCGTGTCTGGGGGCCTGGCTGGGGCAGACTTTTTGTTACCCTTCAAAATGCTTTTCACGTGGCCAAAGAGGGAGGTCGGCCCTTCCCTGAAGGAGCTGTGGAAGGTGTATGTTTGCTCAGTATCCCCATATCCGGTGGTGCTCACAGCACTAGCAGAGGGGTCCGTGTACTGTTCTGGGGGGCAGCTAGCTTTGTTTTTCTTACGTTTACTCAGGAGGAAGTATGCCAGGCCAGTGATGATCAGCAGAGACCCTGGAAAAGATGATGAGTTTCAGCCACTCCGGAAATGGCACAGCTGAAAGCCAAAGTCCCTCCAAGCATAAACCCCTGGGGCCACCCCCCACCTAGTGGCCGTCCCCAAGGGCCTTCATTTGAAGCTTTGTTTTCCATTAGTATGGGTACCTAGTACTTACCCCTCCTCATGCTGAGCTGAAAATAATAATACCTGATGTGCATAAGGAACCTAACAGAGTATAGTGCAAAGCATCGTCTCATCATCATAGTTACTCGTCATAGAAGCTCACAGTAGGGAAGAGTTCTTCACCTGGAGGTCCATGAACTTCAAAACATGTATGTTGATAACTATGTTTGAGTATAATTGTTTTCCTTTGTAACCCTATGTACTTTATTTGATGAATTTAAGAACACCGTTCTAAGAAGGAATGTCAAAGGGGTCCATGATACAGAAAAGGTTGAAAACCCTTTGTTTACAAAGTTGTTTCCTCACCACAGAGGCAACGTGGCTTAGTGTATAGAGAGCTGGCTTCTACTGTAATAATAGCATCCATTTCTAGAGAACTTTAAGGTTTACAAGGTGCTTTCATTAACATCCTTTGGAGGTACTAATGCCCCTTCGGGCACAGCCTGGAAGATCTGGGTTCAAGTCCTACTTCCAACACATGCTAGCTGTGTCATCCTGGGAAAATCACTGGACCTGTCTAGGTTAATATTGATGACTATAAAATGCTGAGAAGGTGTTGATCTGTATCAGGATAGCACAAGCATTTTTCACTAGAACTACTAGGCTCATAGAATATTAGCGGTGTAAGGGACTATAGAGACGGTCTAGTCCAGCTTCCTTATTTTGCTGATGAGGAAACTGAGTTCTGGAGAGGTCAAAGGGCTCCCTGAATGTCACACAGCTGATAAGCAGCTGAACTGGGATTCAAATTCATTCACTAATTCCTTTACACCAAGGCAGTTAGTAATGATAGAGTTGTAACTAGGATCTAGCAGCTGGGGCTTGGTCTCAGGGTGCTGACCTTCATAGGGAGTTGCCATTATTTATATTCTAGCAGGTAAAAGCAATCAAGCTTGGCACCTAGTAAATGTGAATGATTAGTAAAATAGGAAACTATATGATTATGAGCTTTTTCATCCAATGGATGTATTCTAGGCCGGTCCCTCCCTATCCCTACTTAGCCCCTTCCTAACATCAATTTCCCACTGTCCTGAAGTCTGCTGGCCTCCATGTGGCCTTGTGCTCTTGAGTCTGAAGTCTTTCTCTCAGACCTCTCAAACTGAATTTATATTAACAAGCTAATTTTACTGCTTCTCCACGTGTTAGAATTATGTCTCTGAGTGATAGCATGCCTATGGGCTAGGTTTCCCTCCTGGCTTAGAGGTGAGAGAATAAGTAAAGAGGGCCCCAAAGACACACTTGGCTTGGGGTCATCCGGCTGCATACACACACACACACACACACACACACACACACACACACACACACACACAATCTTGCTCAGTAGCTGATTTTTATACTCAGATATAAAGGAAGCACATGGTAATTAGTTTGTGAGCTCCTTGGGGGCAGGGACTGACTTCTGCCTCTTTTTGTAACCCCAGAGCTTAGCATAGTGCCCGACATGTAGTAGGTGCTTTGTAAATATTTCTTGTTTGATCGATACGGTAGAAAGAACACTGCATTTGGAATTTAGGATCTGGGTTCAGATCCTGTCCCTAACACTTAATATCCACATGGCCTCAGGGAAATAATTTAACCTCCCTGGGCCTCAGTTTGCTCATCTATAAATTGATGAAGTTATCCCACTTCTAAATCTATTCTCTACTGCCCTAAGAAATCTCTGTCCACTTTTAAAAAGTCTAACTGGAGGTCCTGGCATGGAGAACTCTCCAAGCTGACTGCATGAAGAGAAATCTCAAGGGTTATTAGTTGTGACTAAGTTGTTGACTTTTTCCAAATCTGATTTTTCTTTCCTGACTTCCTATATATATATATATATGTGTGTGTGTGTGTGTGTGTGTGTGTGTGTGTGTGTGTATATATATATGTGTATATATATATATATGTGTGTGTGTGTGTGTGTATATATATATATATATATATATATATATATTCTAGTGATTAACTTAATTTTGGCACTTACCAGAACAGTAAACCCTGTGGAAGGTTAGGATCAATATTGAGTTAAAAATTTTACCTGCTAAGACACTATTTTTATTTTAGGCCCCCAGAGGACTCTGGCCTTCTCCATTAAGGAAGATGAGTCCTTGCTCTGAATCCTCCATTTAGTCGGGATGAGCCCTACAGGCTCTCTCTCCATCCCCAGGGACCTCAGCCAAGCAGTCATATAAGGTCTCTGGGCTGTGGCTGGAGAGCCTGGGATGTTCAGTCATTTATACTTTGAGAGCACTTTATTGGGTGCTCTACGTCTGGTATTCCCAACGATCGCGGCCAGTGGTCATACCTGGGATGGTCACATGCCAGACCAGCACTGGGTGCAGAAAGCAGGCCACAGAAAGCAGCACATAGCCCAGGAATTTCTGGAAGCAGCCCAGCCTGCAGGCCTTTTCCCACAAGACATAGGCCAGAGATTCTGGTTGACACCTGAGAAAAGATAGGTGGGGATGGGAGTGGCCATGATTGATGGAGCAAAAAGCAAATGAGGAGGGAGGAGAGAAAATATTGAGGGAAGAGAGTGGAGGTTAAAGGAGAAGGGGAGAGAGGTCCATTTAAGGGTAACAGGAAGTGAGAGGGACAGAGATGAGGAAAACAGAAGGCAGGAGAGGAGAGGCAGAAAGGGGAGGAGAGAAGAGAAGAAGGGAGAGGAGAGGCGAGACAGAGAAGAGAAAAAAGAGGACAGAAGAGGAGAGGAGATGGGAGGAGAGGGGAGAAAAGGGGAGAAGAAGGGAAGAATGGAAAAGGAAATGAAGGGAAGGGGGGAGAAGGAGAGGGGAAAAGAGAAAGGGAGACAGAGATAGAGAGATTAATCTGAGGCAGAGAGGTAGACACCACACTGGCGCCTTGCTGATTCTCCTTGCTGACACCTGGCGTTTGTGCGGTTGCTTGAAACGTTCGACTTTATATTACCCTTTGAATCTAATACTTTGCATTTTATTTAAGGCCAGGGTTGGGTGACCTCTAGTGGCTAGGGAAAAATAGACTACAATGTAAAAGTCCAGGGAAACTGGAAATATCTGTCATTTTTAGAAATCCACATTTCTGGCTGGCTAACCACTCCTTTTTCTTGGCCCCTCCCCCATTACATATACATTTGGAGACCTAAGAAACCATCAAAAACAATGGCCAACCCTCTAGGGACGATGATTGAAGTTGCCCCAGATATTGATCAATATTGAATAGAGGCAGTGTGGTTTAACTGCTCCATAAAAGGAAATCAGGCTAATTTCCCTGATGGATTCTGGTTCTCTCTCTGTGACTCAGTTCCCATCCGTAAAATGATGAAGACAGCACTACATCTGTTACATAGGTAAATGTGGTGAATAAGGGCTATGAGAATTGAGGTCAAATGAAGGGAAATGGGCCATATTAAAAAATCCTTAAGTTTTTCTGCACTATGGAATCTTTGGCTTATTTCCTTAAGGGCCCTCCTATCCTTTCCTCCCCTTCCTTCACTCAGAGTACGGCAGCATGGATTGGAGTTGGAAGTGGCTTGGGAGGCCATCTAGTTCAATCCCATCAATTTACAAATGAGGAAACTGAGGCCTGTGGCGGTGAAGTCATTGTCAGAGGTAGGATTAAAACCAGGTCCCCTGACTCTAAATCCAATGCCATGTCACCCAGCATTCTGCCCATTTGTAGCCATTCTAAAGAGCCCTCAAATGGGCTCCAGCACAACATGCTCCAAAGAAGCCACTGGTCAAAAATCTTGGGCCTCTCATAGACCTTAGAGGTCATCTGTCCAACGTCATTTCCCATGCTGGAATCCCCTCTAAGTAACCCTTACGAGTAATCAAGGAAGAAGATTTAGAGCTAGAAGGAATCTTAGAGGTCTTTCAGTCTAGCATTCGTTTTATAGATGTGAAAACTGGGGCCCAAGGAGGCTGAGGAATCTCTGTGTGATCACACTGGCAAGTAAGTGAATGTCAGAGGTTAGATATGACCCACTCCTCTGACTCCAGCTGGAGTATTTTCCACACTACCACCCTGTATCCTGGGATGCCTGGGTTTGACTTTGGCTCTTACTCAATGAGTGAACACATGAAGGAATTTGTCCTGGTGGCCTACAAATCTTGAGCAGTCTGTGATCCGAAGTCACTTACTAGCTGTGTGACCCTTGGCAAATCACTTAACCTCTGTCTGCCTCAGTTTCCTCAACTATAAAGTCAGGATAATAACAGTACCTACCTCCAAGAGTCAAAATGCTTTAGCATGGCGCCTGGGACGTACTAGACACCTACCTAATAAATGCTGGTTCCCTTTCCTTCCTTACTAACACTCCCTGAGCCAATCTGTAAAACAAGAATTACGTTTTCGAAAACAACCTCTGAAGACTTGTGAGGAAAATGCTTTGCAAGCAGTAACACACTATAAAAAATGAGAGCTATTACCATTTTGAAAACTTTCAGGGATATCTAACTCACGGTCTCACTAGCACAATGTCTGGATGAGGCCTGACCTGGTCTAACATGTTTTTGGCCCTTTCTAGATATTGGTGTGACCCTTCTTGACCAGCCACTCTGGGCATCACTGCAGGTATGGTTTGTGGGGGAGGAATTGGATGAGGACGCAGAAGCTGGTTAATGTCCCTAGTTTCCCATCCATTCATTGACAAGAAGCTTTTTTTTCCCTCTTTGGCTAAAGGCTTCAGAGATCAGAAAAGATCAGAAAAGCTAAAGACTAGTGGGGCTGGGCTCTCAAACACACCACGGTGCCTCAGAAGAACAACTTTAGAGACTTACGCTTTGATCCCATATCTCTCATTTAATATCCGTTTAATTTTGGTCAATCCAGTACAGTCCAACAAGCATTTATTGAGCACCTGCTTCGTGTGTGAGGTGTGATCCTAGGACTGGGGGTAATTAAAACCTTTCCATCTATTATGTACTTGTCTGCCAAGTGAGGGAGGTGACTAGAACCAAGGCAACATTGGAGGTAACCCAACCCAACAGGAAGCAGCTTGGAATAATGAAAGAAACTCTGGACTGTGTAGTCATGAGAACTGGACTGCTGTCCTGGTTTTCTTTTCTGTGTGTCCTTGAATAAATTGTTTTATATATCTGGGCCTCTGCTCCTTCATTTTTAAAATTTAATTTATTATTATTATTTTTTCAATGAACAGAACTCTTTAATTTTTTCTTCTCTTCTCATTGGGAGAAAAAACCCCACACCAAACAATTTGCCCAGTTAAACAAAACAAATTCCCATACTGGCCAGGTCCCAAAAATATATTTCTCAGTCTGCACCCTGTAGCCATCACTTTTCTGTCAAGAGGTGGGTAGAATGTTTTCAGCGCTTTCATTCATAAAGGGGTTGGATTAAGTTTCCCCATATGGCCCTTCCAGCTAGCTATCACTGTCCATGAATCTGGGATCCTAGGAACCACAAGCACTCCATCCAAGTTTTCCCAAGCTATCTCATGTCTCTGACTTGCCAGATGTGCGCCTTTCAGCCTGCCCGTTATCCTCTAGAGAAAACAGAGTAATTGGTATCTCCAGCAGAGCCTAGCCTGATAGCACTGATTCCTTTGGGGAAAAGAAATCTGAGACTTCCTGGAGAGACCCTGAATGGTATTAGATAAACCAGGTATCACCATGGATGTCAGAGAGCTAAGCACTACCAGCGGCCTGTTTGACTGGCATTGGGCCCTGAGACATGAGGAGAGGACTGCGCCCTGTTTTCCTCCATTGTTTCCAGAACTGAGGTAATTTTCAGCTTGAGATGAAATGTCTTGCTAAGCGCATAGTAGCTGCCACCTGTGCAGAAGAAAGAGTACTAGGTTTGAGTCCTGCCTGTAATACTACCTGTGTGACTCCTAAGTCCTCCATAGGTCTCAGTTTTCTTACCTGTAAAGTAGATCCAACATTGATCTATGAACGAGCACTGAACAGAGGTTTTCTGCCTCCTCCTCCTCTCTCCTCTCTACTTCATTAAATCCCCTCCATTTCCTTTAGGTCTCAGCTCAAGGGCCACTTTTTACATGAGCCTTGCTCTGATCTTCCCAACTATTAAGGACAACCCTTCCCTTCCCAGAAATTAACTTGTATTTATTCTGTATATATTTCCATGAGTATGGGGTTTCTCCTGTAACAGAAGACAAGCTCCTTGAGGTCAGGACCTATTTCATTTTTGTCTTTGTCTCCAAAGCATCTAGCACAGGGCCTGGCCTAGCATAGGGGGTTACCAAATGCTTGCTGATTAATAATAATAGCCACTCATTGACTTGTTAATCAAAATTATCTGATGCTCCCAATAACCTGGTGAGGTAGGTTGTTCAAGCATTGTTAGCTACAATTTACAAAACAGCGAACTGAGATTCAAAGAAATTTAAGTGACTTGAAAAATAACATAGGGAGGGACACATGTCTAAGTGTCTAAACTGAGCCTTAAAACCAGGTCTTCTGACCCTCGGGGCTAGTATTATTTAAAAAAAAAAAAGACCTTAAGTTTTTTAAATGGGTAGCTTATATTCTTCTAGCACCTTGATTTCCAAATATATCCCTCCTCCCTCTCCCACCCAATTTGCAATTTCTTGTGACAAAAAGTAAAAAAAGAAAAAAAAATAGCCCATCAGTCAAACTGAAGTGTAATTCTGATTCTGACAGTAGATGCATGAATGTAAGACCTTGCATCTTCTGCAAAGGAGGTAGGGAGGTCCATCTTCTGATCTCTGCTTCAGGGTCATCTGAAGCTCCAGTGTTGGCTACTCTACACCACGCAGTGTCTCCAGGAATGGAAGATGTTCTAGGTTCTCTTGGTAAAGGAAGTGTGTTGGAAATGGTTTTGCTTCCCTCCTCCCCCTTGTCTCCTTGTTTATACTCGGCCACCAGGGAAATACGGAAAATACTCACCTGAAGCAGAGGGAAAGCAGCTTAGCCACAAAGTAGGACCCTTCACAGATGGAGACTGCAGTCCCGGAAAACCTAAAGGAAGGACACTGGTTAGAGGCAGCATCCCCTCCCCTCCCTCACTTTTGGGGGTTGTTCTTTTAATCATTGATTTCTAGTGTCCCAATCGATCTGTTGTCTGTACACGTTGTCTTTTCCCCTCCAGGGTGTGGGTTTCATTCATTTAATTATTCAACAGTAACTTTTTGGGTAACCATCATTTGAGAGCCACTGTGTTAAGTAAGCTCTGTAGGTAAAGTGGAGGTAAGTTAGACATGGCCCTTCCCTCTCCTTACCTAATTTAACATGATGTAGTATTAATCAGGAGGCAGCTAGATGGCTCAGTGGGCCTAGAGTCAGGAAGACATGAATTCAAATCCAGTCTCGGATACCTACTATCTGTGGGACCTTGGACAAGTCACTTAACTTCTGTTTGCCTTAAACCACTTGAGAAGGAAAAGGCAAACCATCCCAATATCTTTGCCAAGAAAACCCCATGAGAGCGTTGGCACACTGTGCTCCACAGAGTAATGAAGAGTTGGACACAACTGAACAACAAATTATTAGGAAATGTAGACTATCTTTTCTCTCCACATCTGGCTTGGATAAAACCTGAATTCTACCTACAACTATTCCATGCATGAATGTATGGTATGTATGTGTGCACATATGTGTATGTGCACATCTATACTTACACATATACATATATACATGAATATTTATATATAAAGGAGCTCTCTTTTTTTTTTTCTTGGTTTCATGGGTGTCCAATGAATTCATCACCCAGTGTCCAGCCTACTAGTGAAAAGCTTCTCTATCTCAGGCAGCTAGGTGGTACAGTGGATAGAGTGCTGGGCCTGGAGTCAGGAAGATGTGAGTTGAAATTTGACCCCAGACACACCAGGTTCACGACTTTACCTCTGTCTGCTTCCATTTCCTCAACTGAAAAATGGGGACCATAACAAAACCTACCTCACAAAGTTGTTGTGAGGATATTTGCAATAGGCTTAGCACAGTGCCTGGCACACAGGAGGTGTTGAATAAATGCTTGTTGCCTTCCCTATTCTAAACTTGGCTGGAAGCAGACATGGCGTATTTATAGGACAATACAATCAGAACTGGAAAGGACCTTCAAAGTCATCTAGTCTAACCTTCTTTTAAAAAAAAAAATTACAATTGAGGAATGTGAGGCCATACAGGGAGTAAAGGTCAGATGCAGGAGTACTTTGACTCCAAAAGCTCTTTCCAATGCAGCCCCCCTCCCCTGACCCCTGGGGCCATACTGGAAGCTTTTCCATCCTGATAGAAGCCATCAGAGTTTATGGTCCTTTAGCACAATATTCAAGAACCTAGTAGCAAGATAACTTCACAGTGAAGCTTTGTAGAAGGACCTGGGGGCCTGGTAGGGAGGAGAGCAACTCTGGAGGTCTTTGGGGAAAAAAACTAATAAATCATCTTCATCATCATCATCCTCATCCTCAAGATCAACAACAGCCACAACCACCCACATTTCTGGGCACTTTTCTCTTTACAAAATGCTTTGTCTATGATACCCTGTGAGCCGGATAGTGCAACAATTATTACCCCAGATTTACACATGGGGATACTGAGGCTCAGAGTGGAGGAGTCAGAAACTCAAGGCCACATTCCTGGGATGGTTTGAATACACCCCTGTTCAAAAGAGTTGGCTAGAGAGAAGGGCCTTGAAATCCTTTGGTAAGGTCATTTTCCTTTGTAAGGAGGCTAGGGACCTGACTGGGGTGGGGGAGGAGATAAATGGAATATACATTTATTAAGTGCCTGCTATGTGCCAGGCACCGTGCTAAACACTGTACAAAGATTATCTCATTTGACTTTCTGGGCCCGTCTATAGGCATCTGTACATACAAAGTTCTATACAGAAAAAGTGTTACTGTACTTACAGAAGATAGAAAGCCAGGCTTTTGAATTGTCCTTGGAGGAAAGTTTCAACTCCCACGCCGATTAGCACTGGAAATACAAGAGGCATGATGGAGAAGGGCAGGAGAATGGCTTGATGCCCCGATGCCAGACTTAAACACAACATCTCATTGACTTCGGGTGAGGAGCTAACTGTTTATTGTGGAACTGTTCTGGCCCTTTAACCACGTGCCTCAGAACCCTAGAGCTGAATCTAGCTTTTAAGAGACTCCATTGGTGGTTCCCTTCTCCTGCCACCTTGACCCTAAGCGCGAGGCTTTTGCTTCATCCCTATGGGAACCAGGCTGCCCTGTCACTTCTTTCGGTCTCCTTGCTATGGCTTCAACAGATAGTCTTCCTCTCCTCCCTTTGTGTCTTATCTTCCTCCATTAGATGTAGTCTCCAGGAGGGTAGGGACTGCCTTGTTTGCTCTTATATCTATCCCCAGTCTTAGCACAGTGTCTGACACATGGTAAGTGCTTTATAAATGCTCTACTTCATGGATTGAACTTCCTCAGAGGAAACCCAAGGATTTGAATGACTTGCCTAGATAGAAGTCGATTGAAAAAAGTCCCATTCTCAAGACAAAGTAAAGGGGAGTTTGCCTACTGAAGAGCTGAGAAAATGAAATTTAGAGTGCTCTAAGGCAGCTTTCTGTGTTTGCTTAGGTTGTAAAGATGGTTAAATGTTGAACCCACAGACAAGCTTTTCACTTAATCTTTTCAGAGCAGACCACATAATAAGCTGTTCTCACTCCTAACAGTTTCCTGATGTAGATGCCTGGGATTATATTATAGTAATTTTCAAGAAGAGGTTCAGACTGATGTGTGTGTGTGTGTGTGTGTGTGTGTGTGTGTGTGTGTGTGTGTGTGTGTGAAGGGCGAGTGTCATGGGATGCAGGTCTCTAGAAGGTTTCTCTAGCTCCCTATGGTCTCCAGGTGTGTTTAATTGCTCTTAGCAAGATAATGACTCTTTTCTACGCTCCATATGATGAAGGCAACTTAATCCTCTTTCTCCATGCAGTTCTGTCACGAATTTTAGGGATTTGGAAATCTACTCATTCCTTCCAATGCACAAATGAAGAAGGTAACTGTCTTTCTTTCTCAATGCTGATTCTTGCAAAGGCAAAGTCAGAACATTTTTTGATAAGAATGTTGCCCCAATTTTACACTGATCTGACACAGATGTGATGGTATGTAAGACAGGTTATGAAAGACAAGCCAATATGCTACTAGAATTAATGAAAAACTTGAATAAAAATCAAAGCATATTTAATGGAATCCATTTACATATCCTTTGTGAAATCTACACCTGCAGAAACTTGGCAGCTCATCCTGAAGTCTGTTTTCCAGGTCTCAGCCCCACCCTGGGCCCCCGGGTGCAGCTACCTGAGAGCAAGCTCCCTGTTCTTCCCCTCCCCCCACGAGGCCTCAGTGCTGTTATCAAAACCCTAATTTGTGGATTTGTCTTTTCTCCCTTCTCACTGCCCCTTTCACTTTTCCTCCTGGTAACCCTGAAGCTTCTCCACAGTTCCTATTCTCTGCCTTTCTCCTTCAGGCCTCAGGTGTAAACTTGAAAAGGATCTGGTTGTGGTCTTACTGAACAGGGGTCCTGATTCAGAGTCAGAGAACCCCACTTTAAATTCTGGCCCTGATATTCACTGTGTGACCTTGGGCAAGTCACTTCTCTCTGAGACTCTCTGAGACTCAGTTTCCTTATCTATAAAATGACAGAGCTGGGCTCCATGATTTCTAAGGTCTCTTGCAACTTGAAATCTTAAATCTTATAACACATTCTCTCTAAGATATTAGTGGATTAGGTGTTTGAACTTGCTGGGAAATGCGTTTCTTCTCACATGACACTTGGTTTTAGCCTTGAGGTCCAAAGAGGCATGTAATTCCCTGGCAGATGTGGGACTTTGGACTAGGTAGCTGGTCTGAATCATTTGTCTGCCAGGTTATGAAGGCTGGCTGAGGAGATCTGCTGGTTCTACAAGTCACTTTTCTGTTGTATTTGTAGGAAAGCTGGTGGCCAGTCAGCAAACATTTTATTAAGCTATTATTATGTGCCAGATACTGCGTGCTAAATGCTGGGGATACAAAGAAAGATGAAAACATGGCTCCTGTCCTCTGGGAATTCACAGTCTAATCCAGTCTACATGGAAACAACTACACAGGATGTATGCAGAGGAAAAGGCAGGCCATCTCAAAGTAGCAGAGGGAGGAGGAAAAAGCCTCCCTATAGAAGGTAGCATTTGAGCAGTCTTGAAAGAAGCCAGGAAATAGAGGGGAGGAGAGAGGGACATTCTAGGCATCACTAAAAAGGCACAGAGTTGAGAGATGGAGTTCTATGTGCAAGAAATAACCAGAAAGTCAGTGTAATATAAGAAGGCTGAAAAGTGAGGAAGGGCCCAGGCTGTGAAGAGCTTTAAATGCCAAACAGATCATATTATATTTGATTTTGGAAGTAATAGGTAGCCATTGGAGTTTCCTGAGTGAGGAAATAGGGTGGTAGCAGTGACACGGTATCGTCTGTATTTTAGGAAAATTATTTTAGTTGTAAAATATGGTGGCAAATGGTGACATTATGCATCCTATAACCCATTTAATTAATAGATAGCTTTGCAGGGCATTAGCAATCATAGAATATGACATTAAGTATGGAGCCCATGTGTGCTTGCTTGGCACGATGGATAGAATTCTAGACTCTATGGCTGTTGGGTCAGCCACCCTCGAAGAAGAGGAACTTGTTGGCAGGCTTATGCTAGAGAATTTGGTATTGCAATATACTAGCTATTATATTAGTGCATTCTAGCTACCTACTCAGGGAACAGATTGAAAGAGTAGAGGAGACGGTTATTCAGAAGCAGCATAATCAAATTAGGGGAGCAATTACTTCCTTGAGCTTTAGTTTCTTGGACTGCAAAATGAAGGGATTTTTCAAATTCTGGAAGCTTCCCCTGGAAGCAACTTTTGTAGGCCCTCTCAAAAAGCCACTGTGTCCTGGTAGCTGAATGAGACCTTTGGGGGGGAGAATTTCAAGACGAAATAACCAACTGGAGTCTTAAAATGTATGTTTCCTTTTGATAAGCATTTTTTTTTCCTTTTGTTTAGCAATAGCTTTGAAACAGGGAGTGAACCCAAAAGGAAAGAAATAGCTCTTCCTCCCTTCTCTGGCCCCACCTTTAGAAGGTGGAAATGCCCGCCCAAGGTCAGCCACACCTTTTCTCCTCTCACTGGACGGTTTCTTTTCACTAGTCCGTATCCCTGACTCCACCCCTGAAGAGACCTTCCCCTTCACTGGGAAAGGATGAGTCCCTGCTGCCCACTGTTGTCCAACACGGCAAAACAGTCCTTTGATTTTTTTTTTTTAGCCTGAAGGACTGAAGGAAAACTCCAGATTCAAAATAGTTCTGCCTTTTGGGAAGTTTATACAAAATCTATAAATCAAGACCTTAAGATTCTTTCTCAACTTTCTCAGCCCCCAGCTTGGCATCCTGGGGAATCAGGATTCTAACCCTGGATATTTCTGGGTCTCAGCATTCTGACACCTCCTTACTCTACTACCCTGCCCCTTCCTCACCCCGATTCACAAATAAGGTAGGGCACAAATCAACAGCAGACCAATCAGATTTAGCTAGCCAACCTACTTCAACCCATCCTTCACCTTTTTAGCTCTTTCCACCCCATTATTCCTACACTAACTTCTTCTGCCTAACTTGTGTTACCTTCAACAAGTCATTTCCCTGTTCTGCGTCTAAATCTCATATCTGTAAAGTTTTCTTTCTTTCTTTTTTTGTAAATTATTTTTATTTTAAACAAATACAAAATGAAAAAAGGGAAAAAACCTAAAACATTGCCATGTACACAGTAGACAATAAGAGAGGATTCAATATAAAACAATACATTTCCATTTCAAGGAAACCTATATAATAAATACTACACATTATTTTCAAAGCTGCCCAGCTTTTCTTTGCTTCTGTTGGTTTTCTTTTGTTCTCTGCTGTTCACTTTTTACTTTATTTCCGCTCCCTCCTTCCTCCTCCTCCCCAGAAAAGGCTACAATTAAGCATAGATATAAATGCATATAGATATCTATACATATACACATATATGCATATCTATAAGATCGTACTATGCTCATTTCTACCTGTCATCCATTTTTCTGAAGGTGGATAGCATCTTCCTTCATAAGTCCAGATCTTTCCATGTTTTTCTAAACCATTTCCTACACCACAGCAATATTCTAACCCAATTACATCCTATCTGAGAGATTTATCTATGAAACTTTCCCCCCAATTTTCTACGTTCCTTTTATTCTTGGCTACATAGGTTTTATTTATACAAGAACATTTCAATTTAAAATAATTGAAATTATTCTTTTTACACTTTCCCTCCTCTCCCCTCCCCTCTCCCTTATTATATAGTTTTAGGTTTGATACTGATGAATCTCCTTCCCTTACATCTTGTTTCCTGGTTTCTGTGAAGTTCCTGACCTTTTGCAATTCTGAATGAACTTTGTTATTATTTTTTTTCTAATTCAATAAAATATTTTTTTTTAGTAATTTAATTGGGAAGACATTGAATAAATAGATTAGTTAGGTAAAATTGTCATTTAAAATTATATTGGCTTTACCTGCTCATAAACAACAAATATTATTTCAGTTATTTAGATCTGATTTTATTTATTTATTTAGATCTGTTTTATATCTATGTTCACATAGTTCCTGTGTCTGTTTTGACAAGTATATACTCGAGTACTTTATACTGTCTAGGTATTTTAAATGTTCTAAAACAAAATTGAAAAACATTGCTGACACACATAAACCATACTGGTTTATCAGATTTTCATTTTTGATTAAATCTATTTTAACTTTGATTTTGAGGTCATGATTACTATCTCTGCTTTTTTTTTACATAAGTTCTACTCCTGCCCTTTATTTTATCATTGTGTATGTCTTTCATTTTTAAAATGTTTCCTAAAAGCAACATATTGTTGAATTCCAGTTTTTAATCTGCTATCCATTTACCCTTGTTTTCAAGGAGAAATATCTGTAATGCATCGGACTCACTTTGCCAAGACATATTATTAACAAAGTAAAAAAAAAAATTCTCAGATTTACAAGACTCTCCTTTTATTTGAGAATTCCAGGGTGGAGTATCCTTAATGAAGGGGCATAGAATATTTGGAATAGGCACTGTGAGACCTGCTCGGGAACCAAGTGGAAAGTAGAGGAATCACAAGCAACATTGGGGCCCAGTTACAGTTGTTGGGCATCACGAACTTGGAGTGGGTCTGCGTCTTTTTTTTCAACAAGGTTTTTAGGTCTCAAGTTCAGTAATGCAAAACATCTAGACAGTGGGCTTGACTTACTCAAAGATGGAAGGGAGTGTAAGGTAAGGGTGAAAACAGCCTCAAGGGAGCTATCCATGGCATCCCAGCTGGGTAAGGGAATCAAGTGGTGTTATCTTTTGTTAGCCTTTGTTTTTAGCTGTTTAGATGTCTGGTTTTCCTCCCAAGGTCAAGGCTGTCCCTTACTCCAGGGAACACTCTCCTCCCCACCCTTCTCCCCTCTGGCCCTCAAACAGTCTTTCTTTACCCTCTGCCCAGGGTAAGGTTCATTGTGTACTCTTTTTTTTATACTACCTTTTTGCATGAATCTAAAGATCTTTTCTGTAGTTGGCAAACAGACCTACCAAGAAGACAAAGGGCTGCCTTCTTTGATGGCTGAAGTTCAGTCTTTTGAATGGTAGCTCACTGCCTAGCAATGCTACATCTTAGTTTTGTGGGTATAGGACTGGAGAATTCCCATACTTCTGAAAAAAGGTGGGTAGGATCTGAGCCTCCCAGCAGAGGAGTATAGGTTTCCCTTTTTGCCTATTAAGGAATGGATTCAATTCCTCCCTTGTTCTCTAGGCAAAGAGGAGCTTCCCTTATCCCCTTCTCTCTTTCTCCCTGTTGTAAGTATAGATAAAAAGAAGAAAATGGACTAGTGCCCCTGGGGGTCACACTGCCTCCAGAAATACCCTAGTCACTCTTAATTGGAATTCAGGGACTAGACTGAAGAAGGGACTTAAGGAAATACGGGAAACACTCTATCTCTGCTCCAACCTCAGGCCAATGCCCTCTGGGTCATGCAAGTCTGGGTCTTGTAGGCAGGGGTCCTACCAGATGTAAGAGATGTCAGAGTTTCCCCTTTAACAGTCCCTCTAGATCTGAACAAACCAAGAAAATACAGGGTAGGAGCAAACTGTTTGGGGCCCAAATAACATAGATTAATTTGAAAACTATTTCCCTACAGCCCTTTCCTCAAAGACATGTGTACATAGCCTATTTCGTATTACTCAGTTAATAAATGAATCAACAAGCATTTATTAGGCATCTATTATTGTGCTGGGCACTGGGGATACAAGACAAAAATCCTTACCCTCAGTAAGTTTCCATTCTACAGAAGGAGAGGGCACACACACACACACACACACACACATATATATATATAATATATATATGATGGCACTTGAACTGTATCTTGAAGGTATCTTGGTAAAAGACTGAAATGCATTCCAGGCATGGGGGAAAACCCATGACACTGAGAAGGGAAATAGAATGTCATGTATAAGAAATAATACGTGAACTCTACTAGAACATAGAGTCTGTCTAAGGGAATAATGCCCAGTGAGGCAGAAAGGTAGGTTGGAGCCAAGGTGTGAAGAACTTTAACTGCCAGACAGAGAAGTTTTCACTTGCTCCCAGAGGTAACGGGAGGGCCATGGGGGTTGGTTAGCTTCTAGCCGTTTCAGAGTTGAGAACTTGGGCAAAACCTGGTTAACAGAGCACCTAGAAGTATAGATAAACCGGAAAATTTGGGTAGTGACAAATGGAAATATCTTTGCAGTGGTGTTCTGTGATTACACATCATGGAAAACCCTGGCCTCTGGAGAATTAGAGTTGAAGATCTCCAGAAGGTCAATGGAATGGTGTATGATTGGGATGAGTAAGTGCTTCAATGCATTAGCAGCAATGGACTGTACAGGAAGAGTGGCTTAAAGAATGTCATCAGAGAGATGTGGTTTGGAAAAGAAGGGTTATTTTTCTCCATGTTGGTTTAATTTGTGATGTGACCTTTCATATCTAGGTGATTACACATTAGGAGCTTTTCTTGGCATAAGGTATGAGGTGCTTGTCTAAATCTAATTTCTTTGTTATTGCTATCACATTTCCCCAGCAGTTTCTGTCAAATGGTGAGTCTTTGTTCCAGTAATGAGTCATGTTTGCTGAATACTTAGGTATTAGATACATTTGCTTTTGCATATTATATGCCTAATCTGTTCCACTGATCAATTTCCTAACCAGTACCAAAGTGTTTTGTAATAATTACTGCTTAGTAGTATAGATTGATCCACATATATGTCTGTTTTATATATATAAACATACATACATGTTTGTGTGTGTATGTACACGTATGTACATGTATATCTTTCTTGGTTAGGCCCCCTTCATTCCCATTTCTTTTCATCAGTTCTCTTGAAATTTTAACTTTTTTCCTTCACATGAATTTTGCTATTTTTTCTAGTTTTATAGAGTAATCCTTTGGCAATTTGATTGTTATAAAATTGAACAAGTAAATTAATTTAGATAGCATTGTTATTTTTCCTAAATTGCCTATGCTACCATGAACAATTAATATTTTCTATATTATTTAGGTCTGTCTATTTCTGTAAACAGTTGTTTGTAGTTGTATTTATATATGTTATTTTGTATTTTGGAAAGTAGATTTCCAAAGGTTATTTATATGTGTGTGTGTGTGTGTGTGTGTATGTGTGTGTATTCATATGTGTGTATGTGTATATATATATATATATATACATATTCATATCCTATATTATAAATAGATATATGTCCTATAATTGAATATAATTCTATTTTTAACACTTCTTGCTGGTTTTTATTAGTATTACATAAAAATACTGATGCTTTTTGTGGATTTAATTTATAAGCTACAATTTTACTAAGGTTCTTAATTATTTAGTTAACTCTATAGTATTCTTTAAGTGCATCATCATATCATCTGCAAAAACTGATGATTTTATTTCTTCTTTACCTATGGTTACTCCCTCAATTTCTTTTTCTCATCTAATTGCTGTAGCCAGCATTTCTAGTACTATGTCAAGATAATAGAAATGGAAGATGATGAATGTTATAGGGGCTGTGGGAAAACAGGTACAGAATATTTGCGAGGATAGGGATTGGATATCTGATTTCACCGGCATAGAGGAGTCTACATAATAAAATTCCTTCTTCCAATGCAAGCTGGCACTTTCTCTGCAATTTTTAGTCATAGGGAGTTGTTTTAGGCACTGAGAGTTTAAGGAACTTGGCGAACATCACAGAGTCAGTCACTCGGTGACAAAGGCAGGATGTGACCTTTGCAAGGCCTTCCTGGCTTCAAGGTCAGTTCTCTATACATGATGACATGTTACTTTATATTGGGTAGAGAAAAGAGGCTCATCACATGGTGAGAGAAGCTGTGACTAGACTGTGGTCTTCATGTCTTCATGATTGGAGGGAGTACTAGCCTGAATTATATTACATGTACATAGACATATCTAATTTGGCTCTGAGTATGAAAGGGAGAAAAAGCCTGTTAGTGCTGCCATTTTGACTAAAGGTTATTGACGGGAAAAAAATAATCTCAAGTAGCCCCATTCTTCTCAGTGAAATATTTTCTCCATATTATACATGGAAAGATGTAGGCAAAGCAGGACTAGATCATCATAGCAGTTTGACTCTTAAATATATATGTCTCACTGAAAAGAACAGAAAGTGAAGGGACCTTAGAAAATTTCAGGTCATGGAATTGTAGGAACTTGAAGGAACCCTAGGGGCCATCTTGTACAATTTTATTATTTTACAGATTAGAAAACTGAGTCACAGAGAAGTTTATTTCTATATCTACAAGTTTATATATGTATGCCATATATGTTTATATATCTATACCATAAGAAGCTTATATATGTATATGTACCTGCATGGACACATATAATCATGTGTGTGTATGTGTGTATGTTTGTGTATGTGTATTGCTCAAAGTCACACATTCCATAAGTTTGAGAGCTAAGATTTGAATATAGGTCTTTTGACTTCAGCTCTGGAGTTGCCTCAGCCATAATTTGGTCAGTCAATCAAACAACAAGCATTTATTAGATACTAACTGTGTGTCATATATAGTACTAGTCAGTGGGGATACAAATAAAAAAGTGAGAGGATCCCTGCCCTCAAGAGGCTTATATTCTACTAGTGTAGTGAATACGTTCATAGATAAGTAAATGCAGGATAGGATAGGGATAAGGATTGGATTTGTGGCTTCATTAGTATAGGAAATTCCCAGATGAGGAAGTACCCTTTACCACTGCAGGTTGGTTCCACTTACAGTCTTAGAAAGCTATCTATCCATCCATCCATCCATCCATCCATCCATCCATCCATCCATCCATCCATCCATCCATCCATCCATCCATCCATCCATCCATCTATCTATCTATCTATCTATCTATCTATCTATCTATCTATCTATCTATCTATCTATCTATCTATCCATCTACTGATCTGTCTATCTGTCTGTCTGTCTATCTATCTATCTATCTATCTATCTACACACTGACGGATAGAGTACTGACATGCACAGTAGATTAAGTCTTGTATTTGGCAACAAAGAAACCTGGGTTCAAATCTTAATCTCTGTGAGATCATTAGTAAGCTGTTTAACTCAGTTTCTTCATCTGTAAAAAGATGGGGACTAAAATGGCCTGCAGGGTCTCTTCCGGCTCAAAATCACTGATCACACACCTTCATTGGGATGCAGGGATATGGTTGGGTGCCTGTCAGCTCTGAATGTTACTTCCCTGGATAAGGGAAGTACCAGGGACAGTAGACAATTTGTTTTGTCATCCCTAATTTATTGATCTTACTCCCAGTGACAGAGGCGGGAAACTTAGAACACTATCGGCTCTTCCACAATTACTCTACATTTAGAGAAAAGGCTAAGAAACGTACCCTTTGGGGGGGCCCATAGGACTCTCATCATTTGGACATTAAAGTTGTGTCTCCATGATCCCTGTAACTTCGTCACACTTGGTTTCCTTATGCTCTTTTAGGGATGCACTTTCAGAGCATGACCACAAGGTGGCAGTGGTTATTCTGCTAACGCAGTCAATCTCAAACTTGGCTTTCAGGCTGTCTTTACGCTTAAAAAAGAGCAGGATCCTAAAGAAGTGTGTCTATATGGGTTGAATCTATGAATACTTACCATATTTGAAATTAAAACAGATAGAGTTTTAGATATAGTCATTTTAAATTATCAATAATAAACTAAACAAGCAAAATAAAAATAAAATAAAACAAAAATCAAAATATTAATAAACAAAATGACATTTTAATGGAAAACATACTTTCCAAAACAAAAAAAAATAGTGAGAAGAGTGACATTGTTTATATATATTTGCAAATGTCTTTAATATCTTGTTTAACGGAAGACAGCTGAATTTTCATGCTGGGTTTCTGCCCTCAATCTGTTTTGGATGACGGATATGAAGAAAATGCAAGCCTTGCCCAGATACAGATCTCAAAAGTGGAGGAGTGTTTGAATAGACAAATAATGTCTTCATATTATCACGAAAATAATTTTGACCGCATGCACCACCTGGAAGGGTATCAAAGAACCTCAGGGGCTCTTGGACCACACTTTGAGAACTCTTGTTCTCAAAAATGAGACGTTTGCAAAGCATTTAACACAGTGCCTGACTCATAGTAGTTGTTATATAAATGCTAGCTGTTGTTGTTTTTCTTTTACTAATTGCTGTGATGTTTCTCTGGGAACAGATTGGCAACCTGAGGTACATATGTTATAGGTTCTGGAGCTGGGAAGGACCTCATTTTACAAAGGAGGGACTGACGAACAGAGAAATGACCTACATCTTTTAGGGTCACACAGGTTACAAGGAGAGCTGGGTTTGAAGTCAGACCAGTCATTCATTCAACGAGCAGTTGATGGCTTACTATATGCTAGGCATTATACTAAATGCTGAGGGTACGCAGAAGGACAGGTCTTCTTATTCCAAATCCAGTGCTCTATCCAATCATTGTTTAGTCATGTCCAGCTCTTCATGACTCCATTTGGGGTTTTCTTGACAAAGATGCTGGAATGGTTTGCCATTTCCTTCTCCAGCTCATTTTACAGAGGAGGAAACTGAGGCAAACAGGGTTAAGTGGCTTGCTCAGGGTCACACAGCTAGTGAGTGTTTGAGGCCAGATTTGTGCTCAGGAAGCATCCTCCTAACCCCAAGCCTGGCACTCTATGCACTATGGCGCCACCTAGCTGTTCTGTCCCATACACCATGCTGCATATTCTACAATCCTACTCTATTGCACACCCTTTGTGTCGTTCAGGGTACCTAGGTAGGGTTGCCAGGTGTCAGCACACCTGGGAAAATATTAATCAGGCATGTGTGAAGAGCTTGTGAAAAGGCAACTTTGGGGGTCAGGGTAAGAACAAATGTCCATTTCTCATTGTTTCTTCTATGGAGGAGGGAGGCAGGAAGGCATGGTGAAAAGCATAATAAATTTGCATTTGGAGTCAGATGACCTGGGTTCGAATTCCAGCTCTGTTACTCACCACTGTTCTAGGTCAAGTCACAACCTCTCTGGGCCTTAGCTTCTTAATCTCTAAAATAATTTGTAAAATGGGAATAATCATAGCATCTTCCTTACAAGGGGATCAAATGGGATAATATACATAAAGTACTTTGCAAACCTTAACATAATAGCTATTATTCTTATTATAAAAGTGTTATTCTAGATGATTTCAAAAGGTGCCTTTCACCTCTAAACCCCTTGAACCTATGATATATTCTGCTTTCTTACCTACTCCTGAAAAAAAAGGCCCAGTTGGGTAATGCTAGAGGATGGACATGTTTGTAAACAAGTTCTTGCCTTTAAATTTCATTTCCTATGGAATATCTCTTGGATGCACTTTAGCTGGACCATCCAAAATTTTTTCTAAATAGGATTCAAAGATAAAGAGATCAAAATGAGAATTCCTTCTAGGTTCTAAGACTAATTGGCACGTTGGTAAGTACTTACAGCATCCAGCTGTTTTTCATGTTTTGTCCACAACCCAAGGGGCCTAATTCTATCTTACTTCTGTAAAATGTTCTCTCTTCTGTTCTATCCTCTATCTGCTTGTCTGTATGTTTTTGGAAAATCAGGGGATATTTGGCTAAGTTGGTAGCATGGAGAAAGCACATATGGTGTAGTTGGAAAAATACTGGACTGGTTCTTCTATGAATGGCATGCATGACTTCATTGCTATTCCTTCATTTTTCTGAGCCTCAGTTTCTTCCTCTGTAAAATGGGAGGTGAGAGGCATTGACCATGATGTTCTTTAAGGCCCTTTCCAGATTTAACCTTCCATAATTCTCTGCTCCTCTTCTCTGTACTTTTCCACCTATTCATCAGCAATCTCCTTATCTTGCAGAAGCCTTTTCCCTTAGGCCCTCTCTTCTGGTTGGTGAATACAGGACCACCATTTTGTGGGTGTGCTGGTAAGTGTATAATAACTGGGTTTCCAGAAAAACCAAAAAGCCATCAACAATAACAACAAAACAAATGTATGCACAGCATACTTTTAGGTTTAATCTGAATGATTAATATTCTCTCTGTCACTTTCTTAAGTCTAGACAATCAACAAAACCATTCACTCATTTCTGAGTTGTGAATATTCACACTGAACGTTTAACAATCAGCTCTTTGGAGACAGTTTGAACTGGATCCAGCACAGCCTGGTGCTCAGGCCATGACCATTTTATGCCCAGATCCACTCCTCATTCTCTGGCCTTTCCCATCTGTAGTTTTCTTCCTAACTGACACTAACACCACCCTTCCAACTCTCTTTTTATATGTAAGTTTCCCCTATTAGAATATAAACTCTCTGAAGGCAGGAGGCTGTTGCTTGCCTCTACTTGTATCTTTAGAACTTACTGCAGGGCTTGGCACACAGTAAGCACTTAATAACTGTGGGCTCTCTCTCTGTCTCTCTCTCTTCTCCGTCCTCCCCCCCTTCTCTCTCTCTGTCTCTGTCTCTTTTTGTCTCTATCTCTCTCTTTCTCTCTCTGTCTCTCTGTCTCTCTATCTCTCTCTCCCTCCCTCCCCCTCCTCCCCTCTCTCTCTTATTCTCTCTCTCCACCCCCTCCTGTACCCATATATCTTTATTTATCTATCCCTCGCTTTTCTCTACTTATTCTAAGAGAGGAATGTGCATATGTTAAAGTATGCTTTAAGCTGTGTCTGGGTGCCTTGTGTGTTAGGGAAATAAATAAAGCTCCTATGTTTATAGAATATACCTCTGTAGAAAAAAAAAACACAGTAAGCATCCAAAATATTTTTGTTTTCTTTCCGTACTTAGACAGATGATGCATCCACTGGCAGTGAACTTCAGCAATATGAAGAAATGGGGGGAGGGAACAGCTCAAGTCTTACTTTTCACAGGCATGTGTGGGATAGAAAAGAGCCTTGAAGTTGGTATCAGATGACTAGGATTCGGATCCCAACTCTAACATTTAGTGAGCTGCATGTCCTTGGACAAGTCACTCCTCTTTTCTGGGCCTCAGTTTTTTATTCCTTTTAAAAATGAGTTAAATAAGGTAACCTTTAAAGTACCCTTCAGAGGCTGTTAGGTGGTGTGGTGCATAGAACTCAGGCCCTGGAGTCAGGAAGACCTGAGTTCAAATGTGACCTCAGACACTTACTAGGTGTGTGAACCTGGGCAAGTCACTTAATGCTGACTGCTTTAAAAAAGTACCCTTTAGCTAATCCTTATGAATTTTTTCCCTTTTGAAGAGATCCCATGCAACATAGAGATGTGAGGAGAGATGGGAAACTTTTATTTAAAGACTAATATATTTGGATAAAGCTCCTTGTAGCTTTTTTTTTAAGGCAATTGGGGTCAAGTGACTTGCCCAGGGTCACACAGCTAGTACGTGTCAAGTGTTTGGTCAGAGGCCAGATTTGAAGTCAGGTCCTCCTGACTTCAAGGCTGGTGCTCTATCCACTGCGCCACCTAGCTGCCCCCTCCTTGCAGCCTCTTGAAGGAAGAATCTGTCTCAGAATTGTGTGTCCTCCACCTCCACCCCACCAACATCCAGCTCTTAGTATTAACACTGAACAATTATGCATGGATTTATTTTAATTTAATTTTTGATCAGACCTTTGATTTTATTGGGAGAGGGATATCTTGGTGAGGAATTTCCTCTACCAAAGCAGATCATTACTTATTTAAATTTATAGTCTTAGAATTCTCTGGGCCACTGAGAAAGTAAGTGACTTATCTAGGGTCACACAGCCAGTATGTGTCAGAGGTGGGACTTGAACCCAGGTCTTCCTGACTCAAAGGCTAGCTTTTTATCAATTGCACCATATTGTCTCTCATGCATAGGACATAATCTCCATTTGTCTCCAGATGTTTTCCATTGACTGTTAGAAATCCCAGCCTGCTACAGCAGGGCTGGAGAGAACAGAGTGCCACACTGGTGTGAATTAGTTTCATCTGTATAACTCTAACCCCCATCCCTCCTATAGTACATGATGAGAATCATCAGACTTGGAGACAGCCCATCGGTTCACAATCTCACAGGAGGATTGGGATTTGTTAGGCCATGTGGGAGAGTTCCTGTATTGACTTTCTTTGGGGAAATCCCTACCAGAGTCTGAGGTTATTTATTTCTGCAGTGTCACTTAAAGAACTCAAGCAAGCATGTTTGTCGTGATATATTTACATATATTTTCTCCCAAGGAGAGTTTTCCCTATTTGCTTGAAATCAGAACTGAGAAGGCCATGCCCAGGAACGCAGCTCATTTAAAAAAAAATTCGTTTGGTTGCATAACCCATTGGCAACATGGAATAATATGTGATATCTGAGCCCCCAATACTATTGGAGCATAAAAACAATGAATCTGTTTGAACTTTGGGCTCTTGTTGATTTCTAGAGCAGAAAGAGGTAAGGGGAAGAATGATACAGTTAGGCCCATATTTGTATAATTAAAAATATGTGTGTGTGTATGTATATGTGTGTATACATATATACACACACATATATATATATATATACACATATACATACACACATATATAAACACACACACATACACACACACACACATATATAATAGCATTCACTTCCTAGGGTTATTGTGAGGATCAAATGGGATAATATTTATATGTAGATACATATACATATACACACATACACACATACACACACACACACACACATATATATATATAAAATAGCATTCACTTCTCAGGGTTATTGTGAGGATCAAATGGGATAATATTTATAATGTATATACATATACATACACACACATACACACACACACACACACATATATATACACACACATATACATACACACACACACACACACACACACACACACACACATATATATATATATATATATATATAAAAATAGCATTCACTTCCCAGGGTTATTGTGAGGATCAAATAGGATAATATTTATAAAGAACTTTGCATACCTTAAAGTGGTACATAAAGGCTACATTAATAATAATAATTATTATTGTTATTTCTTTCCTAGTTCTACATCTATGATCCTATGTTGATACAGGCTGACTTTCCCCAACTACCTGAGTTGCTCGACCTCAAATTAGTTCTTTCCTCTCCCTCCAGCCACTGGGTTTAAATCCTACTCAGACACTCACTAACTGTGTAATCTTGGACAAGTTAATTAACCTATCTGAGCTTCAATTTCCTCATCCATAAAACGAGAGGTTTGGGCTAGATCTCCCTTCCACAGACAAGATCCTTTCCACTGCTAGATGTCTGATCTTCTACATTCTATGATCTACAGCCCTCTAAGCTTGACTTTCCAGACAAATTCATTTGGGCATATGTGATATGTGATATTTTCACTCAATTCTCTTTGCTCTGCTGGGCTGATATATGAATCTGTTTGCCTTAGCCCAGTGTGAGACAAACCTAAAAGACATGGAGGAAAAAGAAATTTAAGAAGGAGGTGCTTTTGTTTTGTTTTTTCCAAAATTGTTCCCAATATAGCCATGGGATTTCTCCCTGTCTATATAACATGTGTCATATGGCTTTCTGAGAGGTGGCCTCAGTGAATGCAGCATAGAATCACAAAGTCTTAAACTTCCTATAAAGTGAGACCTCATGACCAGCTAGTCCCATCCTAACTCAAATTGGGAATCACCTCTCCAACTTCCCCAGGGAATGGTCACCTACAGTCTTCCTGAAGACCTCTGAGGAGATCTCTAATGACCTCCAAAGCAGGGTAATTCACAACCTTATGAGGCAGCTCATTGTACAGTCTGGAATACTCTAGTTGGGCTAGAACTTCTGCCCTCTTGGGGCAACTGGCACAAATACAATCTTCCTTTCACATGGTGGCCCTCCTATCCTTGAAGAAAGTTATTAGCCTCATCCTCCCCCAACCCAAGATGTCTCCTTTATAGGTTAAACACCCCCAGTTCCTCAGTTTTATCAATCTATCATTTACAGCATCGTTACCAGTCCCCTAAACATTTAGGTTGCCCCTCTCCGGGCATGCTCTGGTTCATCAATATCCCATAGACTCACTTCACTATGGCTTGAGGACAGTGACTCAGAGGAAAGGATCCCCTCCACTCAACATCACCAGGCCAGCAATGCCTGGACGGGGAACTTGAATCAGGATTAGGACTGGAAGCAGGATGTCTAAGGCAGGATGTCTGCCGCAGAAAAAGAAAGACAGTAACAATGATAATAATAAAAATAATTGACTTCAAGGTTTGCAAAGCACTTTTACATATATAATTTGACTCTTGCAATAATTTAGTGAGTTAAGTATCATAAGTATTGCTATTCCCATTTTCCAGATGAGAAATTGGATTAAGTGACCTACCCACGACCACATGACTAGGATGTGTAAGAGGCAGAATCTGAGCTCAAGTCTTTCCTAACTCCAAATTTAGGACTTTTCCACATGAGGCCACATGTCTGAAATAAAGGGCAGTTCCTACTGCCCACCTTCCCCACTAATGCTTAGGGCAAGTGATCACCTAGGTCACCAGAGTTAAACCTGAATTTTCTGAAACTGGTAATTGGTAAGTATTTAATGAATGAATACACATTGAGCTAGGAATCAGCTGATTAGGATTATGTGGGTCACTTCATCTCAGCTGCCTTTCCATCCATGGAAAAGGGACTTATTAGAGCTATAAATCACTGAGTTTCTCATCTTCTCATCCCCCCACACTGAACAGACTCCAGGATGATGAAGTGTGTCTGAGGAACTGACTGCATTTAATAATTAAAACTGTCCCCAACTAGTCAAAAGAGGCTTTTTACTGGATACGTCTTATATTATTTGTGCTCCAGAGACCGGAGGAAGCCAAGTTCCTCGAGATGAGGTGGGCCCCACTAAATGGGCAAGTACTTTTGAAAGTATTGAAGTCAGGCCCTGTGAAGGGAAAGCTGTAACCAGAGCAATAATGCCATTGTAATTAGAAGGCAAAAGTGCTGGGGAGAGGGGATTAGGAAGGGAGAATGGGGCTCTTGTGTCAGTGAGGGACAGTATCCCCGTGGGGCCAAGGCTGCATACTCTGGCATCAGGGCAGTGGGTGGATTAGGGGTGTTAGTGTGTTCCTTGAGACCCTCTGGGGAGGCTTAGCTTGGCTTCTGGAGTTCTGTCACCTCCAGCCTGGGAAATCTGGGCTTCACAGAAGCTGAGCTCATAGTCAACCTGATGCCCTAGTGCTGAGCTGTGTCAGAATCACCAATTCAGAGTTAGAAAGGACTTCAGAGGTCATCCAGCCCAATCCCTTCACTTTACAAATGAGGAAACTGAGGAAACTTCATCCATTGAGATGAAGTCATTTGTCTAAGGTCATACAAGTAGCGAGGGGGCAGAATCAGGATTTTACCCAGGTCGGAATCTTGATCACAGAGAGCCCTGTACAAGTGTGTGCCAGGTTTTCCCATAGGACTCTATCAACTAGCTTGGTCTGGTAAAGTTGAGTCAACAGTCATTTATTAAGTATCTCCTACAGCACCAGTCACTGTGCTAAGTACTGGGGTTAAAAAAAAAAGGCAAAAACATAATTTCTCCCCTCTAGGAGCTTACCTTCTCTTAGTGCCTACTTAGAATTACAGCCAGTTATCTGCTATTGGATTATATAGTGAAACAATCAGAAAGTTTCACCTTCCGAAAGCATGAGGCATGCTTTAATAATGTGACTGGGTATACAATGGATAGAATCCATTCTTGATGTCAGCCATGAGTAGAAGTAGGAGAAGCTCCCTTGTGTTTAGTTACTATGATAAGTAGACATCCAGAGACAGCACTGGTGGAATGGAAAAGGCTGGCCTTGGAATCTGGAAGACCTGGGTTCGAGTCTATCTCTGACACAGAGTAGCTAGGTTATCCTGCAAATGTCATTTTCCCTCAGTGTCTCCTTGCAAGTAGGGACTGTTTCAGTCTTTGTTGTTCATAACCTCAGTGCCTGGAACACAGTAGGTTCTTAACAAATGCTTGTTGACTGGTTGATGACTTACAGACATCATTGGTGAGACTTTCCTTAAGTACATTTCCCAATATTGTTGGAATCACAGGTCCAGACCAAAACCAAAATGAAATGAAACCAAAACAACAATATTCCTCCCTTTCTGCAAAAATAACAAAAGTAAACCAAGGCATCAGTATGTTTTTCCAATCCCTATTCAGGGTATATGACAAATTCATAAAAAAAAGATTACGTGATATATTTAGTGTATATTTAAAAGGAATAGCAAGTTGTACATAAAAGATTTGCAGTTTCATATGGAATCATCTTTTATTGTACTATGTTATGGAAACATTTATTTTATTCCATAAATTAAAATAAAATGAATTTTTTTAAAAAGTAAATTACCTTCAAGGGTGAGCTCTATAGTCATGCACTCAGCAGCACATATGTTGTTTTCTCCCAGTATCATCTAAGCTCCTTGAAGAGCTTACCCATTTTTTGTATTTATATTCTTGGTGTCTAGACACCTTTTCTCCATATTTACCCTCCGAAGGATCCGTTTCTCCCATCTGGCATATCATTCCCTTTTCTCATCAGCCTTTCACATGTGCCCAATTTTTACTTTAATTACTCATTGGCTAGTAAAAGGCCAAAGTCTAGTAGACCTACAACTTTGGCTTTGGTAAATCCTCCTCTGCCCCTTCTTGGTCTAGGCCCATTTTCTGTATCCCTAAACTTCCCAGCTAACTTGAACCCAAGAGGCCAATCACTCAGGCTCCTTTTATATCATTGCGTCCACCATGGGCAAACAAGCAAGGCACAAGCATATGCAAGGATGTCATGACCAAATAAATTTGGTACCTGCCAAGGGCCAGAGATGGAGCAGACAGGACAAGTACAAACATTGGGAGTCAACAGAGATCATCAGTTAGCAACAGAGTTTATGGACAGGTATCAGTAATCAAGGACCCACACAAGACCCTGGGCAACAGGGGTCAGAAGCTTGGGAAAGGAACTGGGTAACAAGGATTGGGTGCCTTTAGCAAGAATGGTATTTGATACAGAGACAGGTAACAAGCAATTTGTTAAGGGGTTGTTCTTTTCCAGGCACTATGCTGAGTGTTAAAGATACAAAGAAAGGCAAAAAATAAGCACTGTCCCTTGCCTTAAAGAGCTTATATTCTAGTATGAAAGCAGAGATTCCTTATATGTCTCCTATCCAGGATCACAACTTGTCTCAGAGTATGGGACTCAGTCTTAGAATCACAGCATTATAGAGATAGAGGAGACCTCAGCTGCCTTCTAGTTCAAACCATACCTGAAAAGTAATCCCCACTATGCAACTTAATGAGTGGTTGTCCAGCCTCTTTTTTTTGGAGGGGGCAATTGGGGTTAAGTGACTTGCCCAGGGTCACACAGCTAGTAAGTGTCAAGTGTTTGATCTGAGTCAGGATTTGAACTCAGGTCCTCTTGGCTTCAGGGCCAGTGCTCTATCCACTGTGCCACCTAGCTGCCCCTTGTCCAGCATCTTCTTGAAGACCTACAGTAAGAGTGCCCACTGGCCCTTGGATGATAAGAGGATCTCATGTGAGTGGAGAGGGAGGTGGGGGTGGGGTGATTATATTTACCGCCAGTCATTGGATTCTCGGATTTGGTATATAGAGAATTTTATTACCTCTCCAGGTAGTCTGTAAGTTCCTCACAGTACCAGGGTGGTAGTGGAATGGACTCTCTACCTTTCCTTCTATTAGTTACCATTTATACCATAATTCAAGTTTTACTTTATGTCAAGACCTAGCTCAGTCATTTTTCTTCCTGGGAGCACTTGTGTCATGTCTGGTAGAAGGTGAAGGGGTTCCAATAGCTTCTTACATATCATTTCCTTTTGTATGCTGTTAGACAGATACTTCTTCAAGGCTCATTCTTATTCAGTTTGGCAGGAGACTTTGAGGAGTTCATGAAGGTTTGTACTTGAAATTAAATCTGGCTTTTGACTCCAAAGAGCCAATGTTTTTTTTTTCCTCAAAGGGACATTTGTCGGTCATGATCCATGTCCTGAAATCCTATGTGGATGGTCCGCACTCGGATATTACTTGCCCCATGCCAGTGTAAGCTGATTCTGTGTTATGTTCTACTCATTAGACTGTGGAGCTCCCTTCCAGTCAAGTCTGCCAACAATAATGCTTGTAACAGCCCATCTGTTGGGCTACTATGGTCTTCATCAAAATCACTAGTGCTAAATGTATGCCATATAGTGTGATGTAGTGCAAATAGCATTGAGCTTGCAGATAGGATCACCTGGGTTCAAATCCTGCCTCAGACACTGACTATCTGTGTAACCCTGGGCAAGTCACTTAATCTCTCTGTAGCTCAGTTACCTTACCTATAAAATAAGAGAGGTGAGCTAGATAACTTTTAAAGTCTTTTATATTATTAAATCTATGATCCTATATACATGTGGGCTAACATTATTCAGGAATTGTCCTTTTGCCTGCTTTATTACCATCTCTATGGTATTACAGTACACCATGCAGGAATAACGTCATGCTCACTCTTTTGCTCTAACCTTGGTTTCTCATCTATAAAACAGAATCCTAATTACTGCACTACCTTATAGGGCTGGTTTGAGAGCCAAATGATATAATGCATGTAAAATGCTTTGCAAACTTTAAAGTGCTATTTAAATGGGAATATGATTGTTATTGTCCATTAGTATGGTGACTAATGTGTTGGCAAATTTGGTCTCCTTATTGGTTAAAATTCACTTTGTACTAAGCCCAGAAATCCAGTGACTGTTGATGGATATATAAATAAAGCAGAATAAAAAAAAATAAGCAAATGGAAGAAAAGAGAACACAGTGAGTCTGAAAGTATAAAAGGGATAAATGTCTTGAAAGAAATGCACAGAGACTGAAGTCACCAGAAACCTTGCAGGCAGAGCTGATAAGTTGGTATGGTGTGGACATTTTATACATTGAAATTCATTTACCTAAATGCAGATAGTTGCAAAGCAAGCTTAATTGGTTTTTTTTGTTGATTTTTAAAATCAATTTGTAATAAATAATCAATAGGAAAATTTATTTCTTCCATTGCATCCCTCCCAGTCTGATAGGGAGGTGCACCAAACACTGAAAAAGCAACTCTGGTCCTTACACCATGAGGAGAGCTGTGCTAACCTACTGCTCACTATAAAATTTCATTATTCAAAACTTGGTCCAGCTTCTCTCTTCTATATAAATGACTATTTACGCTTGTATTTTCTCCCTGTTTTCATTGCACACACAGCAATTCCTTAAGTCAATGACAAGCTGTCTGGGGGAAATGGCAGCTCTCCAGGCTAACTTACAGTACACCATGCAAACAGTCACAAAAGCACATAAACAAGAGACCAGTCATCACCACGCTCCCCAGGAGTTTTTAGGCATAGGAGACCAGGTCTAGATTGAATGATTGATCTACCAGGGCAGGGCAAGCAGTTCTGGCTGGTCTGAGCAACAGACAGGAAGAAGTAATTGAGACAGTACTTTCCTCACAAATAACTCTGTGTGGGAGATGGTGTAATTCCTATAAGCCAGAATCTCAGAGCTAGACAGGACATCAGAGGCCATAGAGTCCAACCTATACCTATTCTTGTCTAAGAGAAGGGAAGAGAATAAACATTTATAAAGCTCCTACTCTGTGCCAGGCACTGTGCTAAGTGCTTTTTACAAATATTAGCTCATTTGATCCTGACAACAACTCTGCAACATAGGTGATATTATTATCTTGATTTTACAGTTGAAGAAACTGAGGCAAAAAGGGTTATTTGATTTGCTTAAGGTCATACAGTCAAGAATTGTCTCAGACTATATTTGAATTCAATTCTTTCTGACTCCAGACTCAATACTCTAACCACTGCATCAAGAACTGCTCACAGACAAGTGGATATCCAACTTCCGCTTGAGGGGAGGGAAGGGGGCACTACCCACCAGCAGTCCATTGCACTTTTGGTTAACTATTATTGTTAGGAGCCTCCCCCACAGGAAGCTTAAATCTTCTATGTTCTCTTGGAAGAGGATGACACATTGAGATTGCAAATAGGAATAATAATATGGGAATCCTATTTCATGGATGTAGAAGCTGAAGGTAAAAAAAGGTAAGTGACTTCTTCAAGATCATATAAGTAGTAAAGGTCAAAAGTAGGACAAAAAAGAAGGAATGTTCCTGGGAATGTTGGATAGGAAGGAAGCTGCATCCTGGGAGCCTGGAGAGCTTTCCATCTCTTTTCCATATATTCCCCATGTCTTGTTTACTGATTTAGACCATTGGAAAGAGGAAGTGAAGCCCACATATCCTCAGGAAGAGGAGCTTTTTAAGGCTGGGGTGGATGATCCATGCCAGGAATGATCATAGCAGGCTGTCCCATGGTGTCATGTAAAAGAGTTGCATTTCACAAAGACACTAGCAGAGCAATTTGTCCTCCCAGAGTGTCTGGTTCTTGATATGACTTTCCTGAGGAAGCTATCACTACCTGCTTATCTGATGAGGGCTCGTTAACCACACCCGAACATGTACATTGCCAACTACTTTGACCCATCAGCCCTGGTGAGGAGCTCAATTCCTCCTCCTCTTGACTCAGAACTGCCCTCTTCTCTCCCCTACTGGCTCATACAAAGATGTCACTCTAATCTGCTGCAAAAATCACAAAACAATGTGAAATGAAATATGAGCACGACAGATGTTTAGAGCACATCCCTCACTGTTAGAGGCAGAGGTTCAGGGATTCTTCACCTTCGTTTGTGTTATGGATACCCCTGGCTGTCTGGTGAAGTCAGTGGTCTCCCTTTCAGAAAAAACATTTTTAAATTCATGAAATAAAAGACACACAGTTACAAAGAAACCAGAAGTTAATGAAAATAAAGATGTAATCTCTCCTTTTCTCTTCAATGGATTATTTATTTAAGAACTCCTGTGTTAGAGGTTAGTTTGGTAACCATCCACATCACTGCCTCATCGGCTGAGTACAGAGCAGTCATGATGGGCTAGAGAGGCTCCTAGATGTCTCACTTGTACATCCCAATGGGAACTTTGTTCAACTGAATTAACTCAAGGGATTCTCCTTGCATATCCTTCTTAGGTATCCTTCTCCTTCTATGACTAAGTAAATCACCTTTTGTTAACTGTTGAATGACCTCTGAGTGTCTCATTTTGCTCCAATATCTTTCCATTGTACCACAAGACAAATGATAGCTGACATTTACTATGCCTAGGGCATTATGGGTCACAAGACTTGTTTAAACTAACGGTGTGACCCTGGGCAAGTCACTTAACTCCAATTGCTTCACTAAAAAAACAAAAACAAAAACAAGACATGTTTAAAAATACATTATAATAACAGCGGACATTTCTATAGTGCTTTAAAGTTTTCAAAGCATTTTACAATGCTTTACAATCATCTCATTTGACCCTCACAGCAATGTTTCTTGGAAGGTAAAGCAGGCATAGTCATCCCCATTTTATATTTGAGGAAACTGAGGCTCAGAGAGTTTGGGAAATTTACCCATGGCTGCCCAGCTACTAAGTGTCAGAGGTAGAATTTGAATCCAAGTTTTCCTTTCATTCTAAGTCCAATGCACTTTTCACTACCTGTTGTTGCTGTGAACTATGAGATCCTTACGATTACCCTATGACTTAGGTCACACAAGGATTATTTTCTCTGTGAGTTTAATTTTGTGTAGGAATTGTTACATTTTAAAGACTAATTAGTACCCTTGACTAAAGTATAATAATAATATAGCCAAGGTTATAGGGTCCATTGTCCCAGAGTGCAGTCCTAACCTGGTTGATCAGCTGATCTCCTTCCCCAAACACACATTCCATCTCCCTTGTAGAAGATGAGTCCCTTGAAGGCAGGGCTTTCGGATAAATCTTTTCCTCCTCCTCTTCCCCATCCCATCTTTGCATGCAGCTGGTTGTTGTCTTTTATATTCAAAGAAGACCAAACTGGCATCACTGTGTTAGGTCAATGGGCAGTGTGTCTGATTACGGCTGATCAGACCAATACGAGCTTGGAAGGCTCTATCACAGGGTAGACACAAATAGTCTGTATAAATATTTGGAATGGAGATGTCTCTAAATGTTCATCTCATGTTCTTTTGAGCTACTCCAATCCTGCTTTGCTCATAGAATACAGTGCCTTCTTTGATTTAGACACAATGTGGTGGCGGTCCTGTACCAGTGTCTCCCATGTCTTACAATTGATACCAAAATTCTTCAGACAGACCTTGAGAGTGCCCTTGTATTGCTGCTTCTGACTCCCATGAAACCTGGATACTTTTGCCAGGAAATTTAATTGCTTCCATTTGAATTGTCTTAGGAAGATTCTGAACATCTCCTGGCAAGATAAGGTACCAGATACTGACATCCTTTCTCGAGATGAACTGGCCACATCGTTTGAATGTCAAATGTACATTTGTCTAAAAGACTGTTTTACAGAGAACCCGCTCAATGCAAGTGATCACAGGGATTGCATGTGAACCTAATAAAAGCTTGCCAGATTGGACCATTGAATCCTGAAAACATATGCTCTTGGTTGGTCCCAGGAAGCATGGTGTGAGCATGTGGTTGCTTTAGTGAAAATTCATCCCTATTACTGGAAAAAGGACCTCATCTTAGATCAATGATATCAGCTTTGTATGAGTAGGATAGCACATTATTATAATTTTCTTTTTCTGTAACTGTATTAGTGATGGGCCTGTGATAATGTCATGAAGTAACATAAAACAGAAGTTTTCTCATAGCACAAGACCCCATCTGGGAAATGATTGTATTTCCTGCATACCCCGAGACCACCTCAGATTAGCATATTTAGGAGAAACCTTTAAGATTTGGAACTCTGTGGAGAAACCACTTTACAAATGTAAAAAAAAAAAAGAAGTTACTACTTGAGTAAATTCTTTTAAAAATGCTTTCTGGGTTGGTGATGATTTCATGAAATTTCAAGACCTGAAAACAAAAGCAGTTTCTAGCTACTCTCTTGTGAGTTGGGAGGGGGTAAATGCCTTTATACTTTTAAAAATATTATTCTGAGAAAAGGAACATAGACGTTTCCGGACTGTCAAGGTGGTCCATGATTCAAAAAAGCCTAAAAGCCTCTGATTGAAGAAATCAAAGCTGATATCCATAAAGGTACAGATATGAGAAAGCCTGTTGGTACAAAGATAATAAGCAATGCCTAACTAGAAAAGAAGGAACATATTGGAGAGTAATCAAAAATGAGTAATAAATCATAAAATATAACTATAAAATACTAGATCTCACATTGTAAATAACTCTGTGAATACAAACAAAGGGTAAACTAGATTACTGAGGGTGTTGAATGATGGATGAGAAATGTATAGACTTGGTGTTGGGGACAACTGGGAAATATTTCAAGGTCTGGAGAAGGGGGCATTATGATGAATAAATAAAATATCTACCAGTTAACTTGTATGTGAAAGCCACACACAAGATTTGTATTATACAAATACAACACAATCTTTATGGTCAGTGAGGAGTTACATGATGAGAGACATTCACTGCTCATGGTTGGGCTGTGGCAGGGATGTGCTGGAGCCAGCTCTCACTTGCATGCAAGAATTTTTAGGGTGAGCATTTACACCTCAGGAATAGACAATCTACCACAAATCAGGACTTTTATTGTTTCATTGATTGTCTAGACTTAATAAAGTGCTAATAACATAGATTAAACTTAAAAGTATATATGTATATATTCTTTTTTCCTAGTTGTTAAACATTTACTAGTATATTCCTGTATTTTTCAATAAACATTGCTTGAGTCCAGCAGGGGTGCAATAGAAGGCTCAGGGAATGAAGTCATCACCAAACTGGAGGTCTGGTGACTGTAGGCTAATAATAACAATAACAATCATAATAGTAGCACTTGGCATTCATATGGAACTCTAAGCTTCACAAAACCCTTTTTACCCATTATCTCACTTGAACCTTACAACACTCCTGGCTGTGTCAATAAAATCAAGATGACAGTACCAAAGTAATTTATAGTTTTAATGCCATATCATTCACATTATGCAAAGCCATACAAAACAATAAAAAAATTCATTTCAAAGAACAAAAGCTTTAGATTTTCAAGGAAAAGTAGAAATAGGAAGAGCAGAAGATTGAGGCATCGATAAGAACAGAAAATTTTCAAAAGTAATTGAGTGGACAGAAACCTTCAGATTGGAAAAACAGTGATCATGAGGTTTAATGCTAAATTTCCCCCTCACTTACATCAAGATTTTTTTTAATCTCTGTCTTTCAGGGTACCATGATCTCCAGCAACAAAAGAGAGAAAGATTTAGATAAAGTTAAGGGTATTGTGGTTGCTGTCGCTGTATATATTCACTGTCCTGAAGAACTAGGACAGATTAGCGGCATGAGCCAGCACACAAGACTTCCCCAGAGATATGGGGCGCAGAAGGAACCACAGACCTATAGAGAGTAATGCACCTGAGAATGTCAGGTCCCATTCTCTTGTCCTGAACTGCCTTGATGAATTTCCAGCCAGTAGACAATCTCTCCCTCCCTCCCTAACTGTTATCTTTCATCTGTCTCATTCTCACTGAATCTGTCTTTGCCCTTTCTCCTTTTTTTTTCCTCCAAGGACAGATTCTTGACTAACAGTATGGTTGGCCAAACTTCAAACACTAGCCAGAGAACGAGCCTTATTTTTGCTACTTTTATGTATTTGCTGACAGCAACCACAGTATGGGAGAGAGGTAGGTACCTTGTTCAGTTCTATGGGCATTAGATGTTGCCTTCCTCTTCCAAACAGCTCAGCTTGTGACTTTCTCATTGTGGTATCAATTACTGGTAAGTAGGTATTGAGATCAGGGAATTTGGCAGGAAAACTGTGATTTTTTCCTTCATCACCTCATGTTTTAGTGACCGCAATAGGCTCCTAAATATCTTCTTGCCTCTCCTCCATCCTCTGTAATATATCTTGCAAAACACTGTTGTCATTTTAATCTTCATGAAATGCCAGTGTCATCATAATGCCCCTTCTCAAGACCCTGAAATGTTTCCCAATTGTCTCCAATACCAAGTCTACACATCTCTCATCCATCATTCAACACCCTCAGTAATCTAGTTTACCCTTTGTTTGTATTCACAGAGTTATTTATGATGTGTGATTTAGTATTTATGGTTATTTTTTATGATTTATTACTCATTTTTGATTACTCTCCAATATGCTCTTTCTTTTCTAGTTAGGCATTGCTTATCATCCTTGTACACAACAGGCTTTCTCATATCTGTACCTTCATGGATGTCAGCTTTGATTTCTTCAATCAGAGGCTTTTAGGCTTTTTTGAATCATGGATCACCTTGACAGTCTGGGAAAGTCTACATTCCTTTTCTCAGAATAATATTTTTAAAAGTATAAAATAAAATACTTAAGGTTATAAAGGTAATCAATTATCTTGAAAAATAGTTATATACCTACGTCTAAATCTACCATCCATCTATTCATCCATCCATCCATCTATCTATCTATCTATCTATCTATCTATCTATCTATCTATCTACCTGTCTATCTGTCTATCTATCTATCATCTAAATAAAGCCAAGTTCATGAAACCCAGATTAAGAATCCCTGCCTTAAATAGATTCTAAATTTCTTCACTGCGCTATCTGTCCTATGTATTCTTCTGCTTAGTGTCTAGTAGAGGATTGGACACATATTTATTGCTTAAAAATACTTGTTAGTTGGTTGATTAATTGTAGGCAGACAGCTAGGTACCTCTTCATAGATTTAAGATAAAAGGTTGGAGGAAAGCTGGCTGAAAGGACTTTTGGCAGTCATCCTAAATATATGTTGACTTGATCTGTTCATCCCCACTAGCTATCATCCCAGCTTTCTCTTCCCCTTTTCAGCTGAACTCCTTGAGAACCCTGTCTATGACAGATGCCTCCACTTCTTTTGCTCTCACTCTCGTCTTAACTCTTTGCAACCTGGCTTCTGACCTCATCATTCAACTGAGACTGTTCTCTCCAAAGCTCCCAATGATTTTGCAGTTGCCAAATCTACTGGCCTTTTCTTAATGCTCATCTTTTTTTGATCTCTCTGCAGCCTTTGGCACTGTCAATCACCCACTTCTCCTTGTTCCTCTCTTCTTTCTAGGTTTTTTGTGACACTGCTCTCTCCCGGCACTCCCCCCACCCCTGACCACTCCTTTGTCTCTTGTTAGATTTTGATCCATGTCATACCCATTAATCATGAGGAATCTCCAAGGTTCTGTCCTAGAGTCTTTCTCTTCTCTATACTATTTTGCTTGGTAATCTCATGAGCTCCTGTGGTTTCAATGATCATTATACATATGACTCTCAGATCTACTTGTCCAGTTTAATTTCTCTCCTAATCTTCAGTTTATCATCTCCAGTGACCTATTAGATATACCAAATTGGCTGTCCTGTAGACACAGCTTAACATAGCCAAAATTAAAATCTTTAACTTTCCCTCAAACCATCCCCTCTTCCTTTATTTCTCTCTTACTGTTGAGGGTACTACCATCCTCCCAGTCACTCAGGCCGTTATTACCTTAGGTATCATCCTCAACCCTTTACAATCCCCCCTTTATCCAGTCAGCTGTCAAATACTGTTGTTTCTATCTTTGTGACATCTCTCATATATGCCCCTTTCTCTCCTCTGCCACTGCCACTGCCCTGGTGCAGGTTTTAATCACGTCATGCCTGGATTATTGCAATCGTCTGCTGGGAAGTCTGCCTGCCTCAGGTCTCTCCCTGATCCAATCTATCCTCCATTTAGCTGCAGTGTCAAAGTGATTTTCCTAAAACACAGGTCTGACCATATTACCCCTCCCCCCATTCAATAAACTTCAGTGTCTTTCACGTGCAGGATCAAATATGAATCTTCTGTTTGGTATTCAAAGACCATCATAGCTTGTGTCTTCACCCCATCTTTCCAGTCTTTTAAACCTTATTCCCCTCCATGATCTCTGTGATCCAATGATAGTGATTTCCTTGCTGTTCCTTGCATAGGACACCTCAACTCTCAACTTCAAAATTGTTTCCCTGTCTCTCCCCCCTGCCTGGAATTTTCTCCCTCCACATGGCTGCCTCCTGGTTTCCCTGGCTTCCTTCAAGTCTCAGCTGAAGTCTCCCCTTCTGCAAGAAGCCTGCCTACTCCTCTTCAATCTGAATGCCTTCCCTCTGAGACCATTCCCAAGTTATCTGGTAAATATCTTGTTTGGACATAGTTGTTTCTATGTTGTTTCCTACAAGTGATTGTGAGCTCCTTCAATGCAAGGACTGGCTTTTTCTTTTTTTCCTTTTTTTTTTTGCCTTTCTTTGTATCCCTATCATTTAGCACATTGCCTGGCGCACAGTAGGTGCTTAATAAATGCTTGTTGACTCACTAACTGAAGAAACTAGTCAGGGATATTGAAACTATACCCAAACCTTAGAAAGGTACCTAATAAATGATTTAATGCCATATGAGGATGAGTTTATGGAACTGGAAATGATGGGGAGTAAAGGGGTGAGATAAGAGGGGGAGACATGATAGATGTCTTCATATATTTAATGAAGATGAGGGATTAGACTTGTTTTCTTGCCTCTAGAAAGCAGAATCAGGAGAAATGTGTGGAAATGGCGAATCTGGACTTGATGTCAAGATTAAAATTGTACAAAAGCAGAGTGAACAGCCCAGGAAGGTGTGGTTTTTGCCTCATTGGAGGTCTTAAATCAAAGGCTGGGGGAGCTTTGACACTTGTTAGGTGGGTTGTAGAGGCATTCCTATTCAGGAGTGGGTTAGACCAGATGGCCACTGATGGCCCAGTTAATTCAGAACTTCTGTGATTCTGAAATATTTGTTGAATATTTCATGCTGAACTCTAAGAAAGGTTCAGTGTGACTTACAAATACGTGCTCAACTTGATCCTGAGGGAAAATAACAAGGCTAGATTAAGAAATGATTGATAATAGAATGATCACAGAGAAAGTTACTAGATGGTATCTATGTGTTATATTTTTAAGAAATCTTAACCCAAATAGTGTATAATTTATTCACATATATGAATTAGCAATACTAGTTGATAATTAAAATTGTTACTCATTGTAATGGGTGCAGCTAGGTGGCTCAGTGGATAGAATGCCTGACATGGAGTCGGGAAGAGTTGAGTTCAAATCTGGTCTCAGACATTTACTAGCTGTGTGACCCTGGACAAGTCACCTAACCCTGTTTGCCTAAGTTTCCTCACCTGTAAAAATGAACTGGAGAATGAAATGGCAAACCACTATACTGTCTTTACTAAGAAAACTGCAAATGGGGGCACAAAGAGTAGGACACAACTGAAATGAATGAGCAACCCATGGTAATAAAAAGTTATGTTTTTATAAGAGGCAGAAATTTGCCAAGGGTATTCACCACTGTAGTGGAGGAGATTGAACACAGAGTCAAAGCCTAAAGAGAGATTCCCTTTGGACAGTGGAGGTCCTCCAAATGCTACCATTTGTAGATTACATTCTGTTGATTGGGTTAAGGTTGGTGCCATTTTAGAGCATCCAAATGAGATTTACAGTCTCTCGAAAGAAATAAATTTATTTAATGGGAGAGGGAGTGGCAAGTATAATGGGTGGGTTAACTGGTAAAGATTCAGACATTAGAGCATGCTCAGATTTGCCCTTCCTGGGGGGTTTTAGAGAGCATGGGCAAATAGTCCCTGCTTGTTCCAATCCAACCCGTGAAACTTTAAAAGCCTGTGTCTAGCCAAGTGTAACTGAGGCGGTGGTAGTGAATAACAATGAAGAGACTTCTAATTGGTTATAGAGCTAGAAGAAATGGTGCCTCATGAGCTGATGAACTGGAACTGATGACCCATCAGTGACACACTATCTCATCCTTCTTGGCAGCGAGTAAAGCAATGACTACTCTGAGCTGTAGGGCTGGGGGGAGTGGCAGCCAAGTTGCCATTTGTCCATGAGCATGTGGTAACATGTTTCATTTGTGTTTATTCTTTCCTGATCCTATGCCAACAAGTATTCCTGGAGGAGGAGACTGCCCAGAAAATCGTGAATCTGGGAGATCTAGAGGTTTTATCAGAAATCCTATTAGTGAACAGAGGCTTTAGTAGAGGCTGCTAGAATGACAATGACAGAGGAAGTGCCCACAGATCAAAGTGGAGAAATAATCCCACTGGTGATTAGAAGCAACAGCAGATAATGGCTGCAGATAAGAGTGGAAAAATAGTCACCAAAGGGTATTGGGAGCTTCATCCCTGCTGATGAGGAGATATACTAATTATGGACTCTACCAAAACACTAGTTCACAGAGGCCAGTAGAGAGCTAAACAGAGTAAAATATCATGAGAATTCTACAAAGGGAGAAAGGACTTGCAGGGCCAGGAGTTTCCAGATAACTCATGGCCTTATCTATTCTCTCTATCTGTACCTGAATACCTTTGTACTTTACTTGTGAGTCTACTCTCCCTAAGGACCATGTGAATGCAAGGTGAGAATAGGTCCTGGTTTGGATTTTTTTTAATATTGTTTTCATTATATCTTCTCAATAAATTCTATTTCTAACTGATAGAGTTCAACTAATTCTGATTCATAATGAGGAGTAGAATGGTGGGGGCTCATGAGCTCTCTGGGTTACCAGACAGAACCCAGGAATTGGGGAAGTGAGCCATAGGAAAAAAAGTCACATTGATGAAGATTGCCTACTCTCCAGACAAGTCAAAGAACAACTAGAGTGTCTTAGGAATTTGAGTTGATGATCTCTGAAAGGGCGATGAGAAATGCATGATGGGATCTAACAAACTGCAGCACATTACAAATAAGGGATTATGCAGGAGAAGTGATGTGAAGGATGTCATCCAAGAAATTATCGGAAAGAGCATCCACTGGTCATGTAATGAGTACAAAGAATGACCAATAGACAGACTGCTGCTCTGCAAGTCCCATTGCCATGACAAGAGAATACAAGCTTAGGGCATCATATGGATGCACTGTGGTCAATTTGTGGGAATCCCATGGGATGGGCAGGCATGTATAAGTTGTAATTTACAATATTTGTGAGAATTCTCAAATAAATAAAGTCAGAATCTCAAAAAAAGTTTAACTTTCAAATTCTAATAAAGATATTACAATTTACATGGAATCAGTAGTAGCTCACATTAAAGATCTTCTCTTTATGTAGTGCTTTTACTTTCTTTCCACCCAGCAATGCTATGAAGTAGGCAGTACAAATTTATTCCCATTTTACAGATGAGGTGACAGAAGCAGAGAAAGGCTAATCGGCTTCCCCAGGGTCACACTCTGACTAAGAGGGTCAACTGAGTCTGGTACTCATCTTGTATCTCCAGATTCAGATGTTTTTCATGTACACAATGCTCCTTTGGGGTGAAAGAAAGGGAACGAAAGGCAAAAAAAGCATTATTAAGTACCTACTATGTGCCAGGCACTGTGCTAAGCACTTTCTACTTATTATCTCACTTGATCCTTACAATAACCTGGTGCTATTATTATCCTCCTTTTACAGTTTAGGAAACTGAAGCACAGGTGAAGTGGCTTGTCCTGGGTCACACAGTAAGCATGTGAGGCTGGATTTGAACTCAGGTTTTCCTAACTCCAGACTCAGTATTCTGTTTAGCTGCTTTTTAAAGGTTGGCTTTGAATTCCAAGCCTATGATAAGATGAAAAATTTCATAGTTGGAAATGTAGTTCCAGATTCCATTTTCTTAATTAGAACAGGAGAACACAGAGATATCATCTAAGAAAGTGATACAAGCCAAATAATCTTTAGATGGTGATGATGATGATGATGATGATGATGATGATGGTGATGATGTATGTGTGTGTGTGTGTGTGTGTAATGTATATTCTATTTATTCCTTGAATGGTCAGACAAGTTGAGAAAGCAAAACACCATGAATGATATGGTGTACAGATCTAAATACACAATTTGCCAACATTTGTAAACAGTAGCACTTTAAGGTCCACAGGGCACTTATCTTACAATAACCTTATGAAAGAGGTGGTGCAAGTATCATTATCCCCATTAGACAGACGAGGAAACTCAGGGTCAGAAAGGTTAAGTCATTTTCCCATGGTAGTACAGTTAGTCAAACCTAGAAGCAAAATGGAAATGTGGATCTGTTAACAAGCATGTTTTTTTACTCCATTCTCCTTCACTGCCTCTCAATTTTGCCTTGGAAGGGTAACAAATTCACCTCTATTTGTATCATTGTGTTCAATGATCTTTTTATTGGCTGGAGGAGGTTGTGGGGATCAAATTTAAGAGGGAAGGGTATTACTTTTGAGCCTCAAGATGGATGCGTCAGAAACATTAAGGTCTCTTGGACTTTGACGTGGGGTAGGGCCACATACCCTACTAGCTGTACTGTTTAAAATATAATGAGAACATCTGGATTTAAAATGCTCCTTGGGTCCTTCTATATATTAATAAACAATATCCCCATTTTCAATTCTTGTAAAAACCATGTGGTAAGGAAAAGGCATGGGTATGGGAAATAACTTGGACAGCTTTTTTTTTTTCTCAAAACATATGAGCAGGCCTGTGGTCCAAAGAGATCTGCACTGAGCTTCCAACTGGATCCAAAATATTTGCTAGGTGAGAATGAGCGAGTTAGCAGGAGAAACAGTGTTTACACAAAATCACTGTTTCAAAATCTGCACCTTGTTTGTTGGCAAAAGCACAGGAAAACTGAGCCTCTCTGAATCAGCTGCTTCAACATAAACTCCATCATCTGTTTGCTTCCTTATCAATGAATGTGTGTGTAAACAACCCATGAAAATGTTTTTGTCCCAACACTGTATGTTATGAGTGATTTTCAAGTGGGGAGAAGGAAGAATGAAAAACAGACAAATTAGGGCCTTCATAGAATTGTCCTTTCTCTTACATACAAACAGTAGGTGCTCAGCACATGCTTCAGAAGACAGAATTCAAATTTTGTTCCAGACACTGTTTAGCTACCTGATCCTGGGCAAGTCACTTAACTGCTATCTGCCTTAGTTTCCACAATTGTAAAATAGGGGTAATAACAGCACCTACCTCCCAAGTTTGTAAAGATCAAGTGAGAATTTGCAAAGCAATTTGCACAGTCTCTGGCACACAGTAGGTACTCAATAAATGCTTTTTTCCCTCCCCACTACTCCCATTGTTCTCAGTTCTCTAATCTATAAAATGGGGATAATAATAGCATTTGCCTCCCAGGGTTGTTATGAGGATAAAATGAGAATATTTATAAAGTGCTTTATAAAACCTTAAAGCTATGTTGTTGTAGTGGTTGTTATTATTATTATTAACTATTACTCAGAGGGCAGCCTGGTTCAATTGAAATAAGGTTGGAGCCATAGTTACGACAGACCTAGGCCCACATTCTGCCTCTGAGACTTAGCTTGTTAGACTGTGGGCAAACCGCTTGACCTCTTTACCTCACTTTCCTCACCTAGAAAAGGAAATTATGTATATTGAGGCAATCAGGGTTAACTGACTTGACCAGGTCACATAGCTAGCAAGTGCCTGAAGCTAGGTTTGAATGCAGGTCCTCCTGACTCCAAGGCCAGTGCTTTACCCACTGTACCACCTAGCTGCTCCCAAAATGCAAATATTAATAGGATCGTAAGTTCACAGATTTCAAGACAGAAGCGACTTTTAAGGTCATCTGTTCTGACCCTCTCATTTTACAGGTGAGAAATCTGATATCGGGAGGGGCAAAGTGACTTGCCCAGCTTCACACAAATAGTAAGTGGCAGAGCTGGGGATTTCATTCCAAATCTGGTGAGCTTTAAGGTCTCTTCTGGCTATAAATCATATAATTGTGTGACCTACAATTAGCAGTTTGAGTCACTGAAAACACCCAAAGATGTTAAACCTAATGCTAAACATCCATAGTCAGGGATGGCCTTAGGTAAAATTGTGAAGTGGTCAAGCTGATCTTTGTAGGGTCAGCTACTTTTCCATAGAGGAGGCCAATGCCCCCATGTTCTTTCCTTTTGCCACCTTTAGCAATGGACTTACCTATTTTGTTCACACTAAGGGAAAAAATGATGGAGAATGCCTCTTCTATCATATTTTATTAAATGTGATTCAATTCAATAAATGAAATGATAGACTCATAAACATTCAGAATCTGGAAGGATCTTAGAGGTCATCTAATCCAACCCAATCACCGTATAGGTGATGAAACTGAGAATCAGAAAAAGACAGGGCTTCACTGGTGACAGAAAGAACTTGAACTAATTTTTGCCTCCAAATCCATTGGTAACTGAATTTAATTTAAGACAATATTTATTGGTTACCTACTGTTTGCTGAGCTCTGTACTGGGCTAGATGACATAAACATTATACAGGACAGGATCTCTGCCATCATGGAATTAACAGTTGAGTAGACTGCATTTTAAGAGGCATCAGAGCTTTCAGATAAAAGTATGAAGGTTGAAGGACAGGAAGAGAGAAGGTAGGACTGCAGTAATGGATCAATGGAAAAGGATTTCTCTGGTACCTTCCTCAACCCTGAATCTGTACTGGTAGGTGGTTTTCTATTGTGTCTATGCATAAGTTTAGCTTGAGTCATAACATTGTTGCTTTAGCTAAAATAAAAGCTTGGCCACTGTTTAGGAGTCAGAATCCCCACCCATCTGTGCCATGACTACACACCCTTTCAAAGCTACATAATCCAGGTTTACAACACAACTGAGAAATTAAAAAAAAATGCAGATGTAATCCTTCTTGGAATAGTATAATGGCTAGCATTTACATAGCACTTGAAGTTTTGCAGAACACTTGATATATACTATTTGATTTGATCCTTACAACAACCCTGAGAGGTAGGAATTATTATTATTATCCCCATTTTTATACATGGGGAAACTGAATGGGAGAGAGGTTGTGAGCTGCCTTGGGTCACACATCAAATGTCTGAGTCGGAATTTGAATTTATGTTTTAATGACTCTAAGTTCAGGGCTGTACCCACTCCTGCTTGAATTTAGCTGCTTGAACAGTAAATGTTCTCAGAATCACATATCTTCAGAGTTGGAAAGGGCCTCTGAGGTCATCTAAGCCAACTTGGACAGGGGCACCTTCTACAATATCCTTGAGAAATGACCATCCAGGTTTTACTTGAATGCCTTCAGAGATCTCCAGTAACAGGGGATGCACTCTGTTATAAAGATGTCTATCCTAGCACTGGGCAATTCTAATTCTTAGGAAGGTTTTTATCAAATGGGGCAAAATCTGCCTCTCATACGTTTCCAACCATTGGGCCTGGTCCTGATCCCTGGGGACTAAGCAAATCAAATCTAATCCCTCTTCTACATGTCTCTTTCTTTTCTTTTCTTTTCTTTTCTTTTCTTTTCTTTTCTTTTCTTTTCTTTTCTTTTCTTTTCTTTTCTTTTCTTTTCTTTTCTTTTCTTTTCTTTTCTTTTCTTTTCTTTTCTTTCCTTTCCTTTTCTTCTTTTCTTCTCTTCTCCTCTCTTCCCTTCTCCCATCTCCTTTCCCTTCCCTTTCCCCTTCCCTTCCCTTCCCTTCCATTCCCTTCCCTTTCCTTCCCTTCATTTCCCTTCTCTTCCCTTTCTTTCCCTTCCCTTCCTTTCTCTTTCATTTTCTTCCCTTCCCTTCCCTTTTCTTTTCTTTGTTGAGTTCCTGCATTTTACCTAGGATAGAAGTTCAATGATAACTCACAGGCCTCTTCCCACTTGGCTTTAATCTGCTCTGTTTCCAACTTGGCCTAGTTTACTCCTCCTAGTAGCCTGGTGGCCCTGAGCTCCTGGGGACTCACCAAATTAATGTTATTTATTATCAGCGATAATAATTAATAATTTTTTCCATCTGTCTAGCCAAAATCCTCCTCCCTATAGCTTCCACTCCCCATAGCTGCTCTGGTTCTGTCTTCTGGGGCCAAGTCTGAACCATCTTTCATATGCCAACCATTCAAATATTTGGAGAGAGCTATTCTTTTCCCCTCCTAATGTCTACTCTTCTACAAGCTAGATAACATCATGTCCTTCAGTAGAATTTCCTATGGAATGGTTTTGAGTCATTTTGCCATCTTATTTGTGTTACTCTGGATTTACTGTAGCCTGCTAAAATTCCTTCTCAAATGTGGCACCATGTTTAAAATGTCAAATTCTGTCTAACTGTGTTTCTGGGTAGCTAGGTGGTGAAGTGGATAGAGAACACTGGGCCTGGAGTCAGAAGAACCAGAGTTCAAATCTGACCTCAGACACTTACTAGCTGTGTGACTCTGGGCAAGTCACTTAACCTCTGCCTGCATAAAACTGGAGAACAAAATGGCAAATCACTCCAGTACCTTTGCCAAGAAAACCCCATAGACAAAATGGTTGATGGGGCCACAAGGAGTCAAACGCAAGAGAACAGCAGTCCAACTGTCCTGTTTTAAGAGACGGCTGGGTGGCACACTGGATAGAATGCTGGTCTTGGAGTCAGAAGGACCTGAGTTCAAATCCAGCATCAGATACTTACTAGGTATGTGGCCCTGGGCAGATCATTTTTGGAAAGGGAAATGGCAAACAACTCTAGTATCTTCACCAAGAAAATCCCAAATGGGGTCACAAAGAGTTACACACAACTGATTAGACTAAACAACAACAGCCACGTTGTCTACTGAGACATCAAAGGGTAGCAATGAAATCATGGATCCTTGCAACATTTAGAAATGTACAAGGCACTGGGGAAACCAAAGTAAAAAATATCAGATGATATTTTTCTTTGAGGAGCTTACAATCTAGGAGGAAATAAGGATAAAGGCTAGACCTAGGAGGTTATTGCTACATGGAATTCCTGAGTGAAGAAAGTCTCTCTACCAATATAGGTCAGCACCTTCTCTGCAATTTATAGTAGGGGTGCTTAACCTTTGTGTGTGTGTATGTGTGTGTGTGTGTGCGCGCGCGCGTGCACACGTGCGTGCGTGCATGTGCACACATGGTGCACACATGTATGCATGTGTGTGCAAGTGTGTGTGTGTATGTTTCATGGACTTCTTTCTGTATCCGAAGCATTTTAACAAAAAGTTAAACATAAGGGGGGGCATCTAAGTGGCACAGTGGCTAGGGCACTGGTGTCAGAGTCAAAAGGACCTGAGTGAGCAAATTGCTTACCCCTGATTGCCTCAAGAAAAAAAGGTGGGCAGGTAGGTGGTGTAGGGGAGAGAGCATGGGTCCTGGAGTCAAGAGGACTTGAGTTCAAGTCCAGCCTCAGACTAGCTATGTGACCCTGGTCAAGTCACCTAACTCTGAATGCCTCAAAAAAAAAGTCTGATTAAACCTATGGGCTTCTTCTCAGAATTATGCTTTTGTTTTTAAATCAGGAGAGATGGTGGAATCTGAGCTAGGCTTTTAATTAAAGGCTGAATTTTGTAAGTGAGGGTGCATTATTTCTAAGTATAAAGAATGACATATGAAAATGCATATGAGAGTAAGGAGCCCTATTCCCTTGGAGCCTTTACTATGTGAAGGGCAGTCATAGAAAATATGACTTGATATGTAGGTTGGAGGTAGGCTGTGGAGGTCTAATTATTGACATCGATGTTAATGGCCGGACTTTGAGCAGGAAGAAAAAGCTGTGGTTAAGAGAAGTGATGTACAGACAGAGAAGGGACTTCAGTCTCTGCTGTGGGTATAGATACATTAGACTTTTTAACTGCCTTTGGTTAATCCATTAGGAGGAAAGATCTATAATTTTTTAATGGCTTACAGACATGTCTCTATCCCATTTACCATACTATAATCCACTCTTATTTATTTCTGCTAATGAAAGGGTACAGTGGCATGAATAATCTAAAACATTAGACAATCAAATATAGCTTTAGCTTTTAGATCTCTCTTATAGATTGCCCACCCCAGCAGATTTACCTTTTTAATGCTTTGCTCCTAATTTCACCTAATGTACTGCCCTTTTTATGTAGGGAGAGGACGTTGCTGTCCCAATTCCAGCAGGGCTTTTGCTTTGAGTAGGGATGGATTTGTGCTGAGTCTTTGGGACTATGGGCAAGCATCTGAAGGAGTTGGGGATGGAGATGGAGGAGCCTGCATTTCAACCAACTGAATTAACAAAGTCTTGCAAATGAGTTGTCATTCCCTATCATCCCCAAAGAGTGGATGATGGAAAGAATGGTCTGAGGACCTGCTGGTTGATGGTAGGACTAAAGTGAAGTTAAAAAAGAAAAAGTCTCTACAAAATCTACATAGTAACTAACTTTCTCCTAAGCAATGAGAACAATGATAATAGGATCATAGGCTTTAAAGCTAGACAGGATATTAAAGGCCGAATAGTCTAAGCCCCTCACTTGAAACTGAAGCTCAAAGAGTTAATTGACTTTCCCTAAGATCAAACAGGAAGTGACTGGCAGGTTTTGAATTCAAGCCTTTTGACTCTAAACCAAGCACCCTTGCTTGATGTACTCCACTATTGATGATAACCACGATCATAACAAGCAATACTCTTATCCACCTGGGTAGTATCCATATAATATTAAATATATTAAGAAAATAGGATAGTGTCTTGTCCCAGAACTCTGTCTATATGAACTCCACCTTAAAAAGCTGAGGACCGTATAACCATAGCAACAATAATAAATTCACATTTATATAGCACTCGTGAGTCTACTAAAGACTTAATGACAATCACAATTCATATTTCCATAATTGGAGGTTTACAAAACGTTTTCCTTAGAACAACCCTTTGAAATAGGTTCTCTCGTCATATCCATTTTTGAGATGGGGAAACTAAGGTTCCCATTGGTTCCCCAAGCTCATATAGATAGCAAGCATTGGAGCTGGGCTATGAATCCAAGTCTTTCAACTCCAAAGTCAACATGTTTCCCACTGCATAACAAATACTTTTCCAAAAATGCCTATATTCTTGCAATCATTCCCTATTTTTCCTCTCTGCTTCTGTTAAAGGGTTAGACTGGGGTTGGCTTTTGGGCATCTTGCTCTAATCCCAGAGAAACATATCATAGAATGTGAGAGTTGGGAGTGAACTTAGACACCACTGAGACTCATCCCTTCATGTTGTAGGTGAGTAGAATGAAGCACTCAAGAAGCATGGCTTTTGTAATATAAGCAAACCTTTGTACTTCCTGATGCCATCCATCAATCAATTTCTTTATTTAATTATTAAAATGATTGATGATGCAGTTCACACTCTATCCCAATGTCAGAATTGCTCCGACACGGGGAACTCTCTCTGGAAGAAAGTTTTAACAATGCCACAAGCTTTTACCCTCCACTTGGCTAGAATGGATACAACTTGGTAAGTTTTGACCTGTGTGTTCAGTTCTATACAACACCATCCCTAGAAACAGCTGATCTGGGGGTCTTGGAAAAGAAACCCTTGGGTCATGGAGAATAGTGACAGAGCAGATGAATGTCTCTTTCTTCTTGTCTGTTTCTTTCCTTTCCCTGTGGTTCCCAGTTCCTCTGGTAGGACTGTTTGCTATGAACACACCTGAGGTAGCCAGGAGGCAGGAAGAGTTTGTCTTACCTGCTGCCGTGGAGATGCCCAGGAAGCGACAGAAATATTCCAATCCTGTCCAAAAAGCCTGCCACTTCATCCTTCTCCTCGAGGTGGGGGCAGCCAGCCTGGAGAGGCAGCAGAGGCTGCACTTGCTAGCTAGCCCTGGCTCTTGCCTGCATGTCTCCCTAGAAAAACGCAAGGACCCGCAGGAGCTCCCAGAGTTCCAATGACCTTTCTGAAAGTGGTGTCCCCTCCCATTTCGTTTCCTAGAGGACCGTGCCTGCTGAGGCCCTGGAGGGCAGAGTGGAAGCAAAACAGGTTGTGGCTACATCCAGCCAGCTAATGCTGCTTGGGTTACCTCCCAGAAGTGTGAATAAAAATCACCTTCCCTGCTCTCAGCCTTGCTCCCCCTTCCTACACTGTCTCAATGATTGTGCTTAATAATTACCTTGTCAGAATTCCTTTCTGAAGCTGTAGCTATGTGCTGCTGGGTACACTGTGGCTTCAACCCCCCCCCCCCAAGCTTCACTTTGGAGTTGCTGTTGGATTGTAGATCAATCTGATTAAAGGCACATAAACTCCTTAATGCTGGAGAGCAGCTCACAACAGCATGAATTAACCATTTGTGGCTGGGGACAGATTGGGGTTCCTTGTCAAAAATCTGTTCATTTAGAAAGCTACACATTGCACCTGACCTGTGAATTGGGTTGGGGCCCGACTGGAGATTATGTCATACATTGGAGTCATACGTGTGTGTGTGTGTGTGTGTGTGTGTGTGTGTGTGTGTGTGTGTGTGTGCGCGCGCACTCGCAGGCAAGTTTATGTCAAGGTCATTGTGCCCTTTTATACCTAAGTGCTAAGAGACAGGATTTTGGTGGAGCTCTGTGACCTTGGACTTAACCTCCCTGGACCTTAATTTCCTCATCTGTTAAAAAAGAAAGGGTTGGAGTAGATAGCCTTTGAGGTCCCTCTAGGTCTGAGATCCAAGGACCTCTTGTCTTTCTTGAGAATTTGCACATTTGTGGTTAAGTAGGATGCTCTTCTGCTCCCTTCCTAGGCTCTTCAGTGGCTATAAATCGAGCCACAGGTTCAGCAGCCATAGAATTCCAGATGCTAGGGATGACTCTTGGGAGCTTAAAAAAGTCAGTTTCATATGAAATGTTGGTGTGTGCTAATGCCCACCTTTGGAAAAATGGGGACTCAAGGGACAGAAAAGAACAAAGCAAGACATATTCATAACTCATAGTAATCCCTTGGCTCTGAAGACAGATAAGGCTGCTGGGGGTGACTTGTAGCTGATTTTAGAATTCTGGGAAAACCGTTAAGTATCATCCACAGAATGGGAAATTATCCACAGAAACAGGACCATACACCTAACAAGATATTAAAGAACAGATGATACATATTTAATGCAAAAATCACTTTTGCTCTGAGCCTGTCTCTCTGATGGGATTGGCAAGGCACCATTCTGAACCAGACGTGTTCAGTTTTCCCTCCTCAGTCTCTGCTGAGTGCAGCCATATCCTATTAGTTGCCAGTCCTGTGAGGGGGAAGGGACAACTTGAAAACTGCATGGTGGAAGTAGGAGAGGTATAAGCAAATGGAGGTGTCCCTTAATCCAGCTCCAGGCTGAGCAAATGTAGGGACAACAGGAGGATCTGGGAGGGGACCCGTACTTTCTATTGATGTTGAGAAGCATAGAAAAGACAAGAGTTAGAGGAGCCATGTTCATTGGCTTCAATGTTTGAGGAGCTGTCCTGTGGAAGAGGGATCAGACTATTCCTGGTGGCCCAATGGGGCAGAATTAGGAACAAGGGGTAGAAGACAGAGAAAAGTAAACTTTGGCTTGATGAAAGGAAAATCTTTGCAACACATAGAGCTACACAAAAGGAAATGTGTTGCTTTAAGAGTTAGTCTCACTCCACCCCACACTCCATCCCACATTGAAGGTCTTAAAGCAAAGGCTGATTATCCTCTTTAAAATACATTGCAGAGTCTAGTATGGTGGAAAGAACACTGGATTTGGGTTCAAATCTCATCAGTCACTTTTCTGGGAAAAATGAAGCAAGTGTTTTCACCTCTGGGCCTCAGTTTCCTCTTCTGCACAATGAAGGGATTGGACTAGATGATCTCTAAGGTCCCTTCCAGTTCTCAATCTATGATCCCCAATGGAATTCTTTTTTTTTTTTTCTGGTATGGGGTGGGCTACGTTGCGACTGAGGTCCTTTTCAATTTTGAAATTTTGTGATTTTGTAATCTCGTCCTACCACCTTGGAATTTTGGCATTCTATCCCAGCTGCTTTGTGGAAGTTACTGAACTCCTTTTCAAGACTAAGAGGCCTTTCTCTATCTCAATAAACTAGGTCTTAAAAGTGGTAGCTTGGTGCAGCGGGATGAGGATTGACTCCAGAATCAGAAGAGACTTTGGTTTCAATGCTAGCTCTGGTATTTATTGGCTGGATGAGTCTGGGCAAAGCTACCTAATCTTTAACTTTGGTTTTCTCATCTATAAAATAGGACAAATAATATTTACCACTCCTACTTTACAGCTGTTGTAATGATTATATGAGAGTTTGGAGGGAAAGTGTTCTGTGAACCTCAAAGCACATGTAAATGTGGGCTATTATTCATAGAAAGGTGAAAGTGGGTGCCTATTATGAACAGAAAAGCTACTAAGGACACTATAGTTAATTCTCATTAGTCTGTCAGCTAGACAGCTTTTCCCCCATTCAAGTCTCCTGGGACCAATATTTTGAGGGGGCTGTTCTGGGGGCAGATTTAAAATTTTACATCCAATGAGTTTTTTAAAATACTCCCTGGGCCCTGCCATCGTCTTTATTTATCCCTTTTTGCATGATTGCAAATCTCTGGAAATTGCTTTGCACATCCATCTTCTTGAGAGTGACCTTGCAACTATAAACACTCACCAAAATCTTTTTTTTGGAGGGGGATGTTTAGGAACGTAAAGTCACTATCTCCAGATAATGAGTTTCTTTCTTTAAAATAATCCCACATGTGGGTGGGATGTACCATGTTTTAGTCAGAGTCTCGGAGTCACAGGACAAAAATCCTCCCCTATGAGCCATGGAGAATAAAGAGACTTACAACTAATTGGATACTTTAAAATGAACAAGGTCTGAAAGGACAAGAATAAGTGTAAAGGATTTATACATTTGTGAAGAGTCACCTGCACTCTCCTAGGATGTCATTCTTGTATAAATGTCTCCTCATGTTAGTGTGAGAGTTTCATATCTCCCAGGGTTTTCAAAAACTTTAGAAATACTATACTTTGTATTAACTAGAGAAACAGCATTCACTACCCTCAGTGGATCTAAAGGAAGGAGGGGGAGAGAGAGAGAGACAGAGAGACAGAGAGAGAGAGAGAGAGAGAGAGAGAGAGAGAGAGAGAGAGAGACAGAGAGAGACAGAGAGAGACAGAGAGAGAGAGAAAGAGACAGAGAGAGGCAGAGAGAGATAGAAAAAGACAGAGAGAGACAGAGAGACAAAGAGACATACAGAGAATTCTTTTTTGCATTATTGTTACTACATTGACATACAGGATTGTGGAATGTCGTAGATAGATGGAAGTTTAGAGGTCTAGTCCAACCACCTCATTCTTTAGATGAGGAAACGAAGATCAATCAATAGAGAGGGGGTAGTGCCTGACACACAGTAGGTGCTTAATAAAGACTTGTTGGATTGAATTGGTTTTATTGATTTGCCTAAGTTCACATGGCTAATTGGTTTCAGAGCCATGGTTAAAACTCAATTACAGATGACCAGTCCAATACTTTTTCCACTGTCCCACAGCGGTCAGATGCTATTTTACCTACAGCTTTTTAATGGTAGTTGCTCATTCATTTATTCAACACACACTTAATTATCACTTTATGTGAATAATCTATGCTCCAGAACTTCAGATCTAGGGTCACATAGGTTGGATTCAATCTTGAAAGCTTATTGATACTAACTCTAAGACTTGAATCTCCACACAGGGTTTGCCCACAGAATATCAGATTTTGGCACCAAGCCCAGATACTAGGATAGGTATAAAGGTGATTAAGACAAAGTCTCTGTCCTTAAAGAGATTAGAATCTCAGAATTATTGTGCTTGGATTTGAATTATTCCTCATTACATGCCTAAGGTTGCATCAACAACATAGTGAAACAGCCCCAATCCCTTCAGTCAACTGACTGAGGAAATCAAACTGGTTTGAAGGCTTCTAAAGGGTTGGGTTCATGTGTCATTCATTCATTCATTCATTTATTTTACATTTTTTGAGGGGCTACTGTATGAAAAATATTGTGCTGGCCATTGTAGAGGGTACAAAGACAAACAAGAAATAGCTCTTATCCTCATAGAATTTAGAGTCTAATGGGTAGTCATAAGAATTTCTACAATACAAGGAATTGTGTAAGCTGCTTCATAAAGGTGGCATGGTAGATTAGAATTAGTATTTGAGTTGAAATGAGAAGATATGGATTCAGGTTCGAACTTTACTTTCTACTATTGGCTCTGTGGCTTTGTGTAAGTACAAATAGCAGACGTAGACTTGAATCCCATTTCTCCCACTATCTATGTGCCCTCTCTGGTCCTCAATTTCTTCATTTGTAAATAATAATAATTACTAGTCTTATATAGTGTTCTTTAAGTTTGCAGCATTTTTTTTTGATTCTCATTACAACCCTAGGAGGTAGGTGCTATTATTATTATCTCCATTTTGTGGATGAGGAAACTGAGGCACAGGGGGCATAAGGGAATTGCCCAGGGTTACCTAGCAAGTAAGTGTCTGACAAAGGATTCAAACTCGTGTCTTCCTGACTCCAAGTCCTGAGCTTAATCCACTGATCAACCAGAGAGATTTCAATTAAATGAAGAGGTTGCCTTTGATATTCCATAAATCACTTATTCATTTTCAACCTCAGTTTCCTCATTTGTAAAATTGATATAATAATATTTATAGCGTCTACCTTATAGGGTGGCCATGAGGATCAAATGAGAAACTGATTTTACTCTTTATAACATTTATAGTTCTAAAGCACTACGTATACAGTTATACCTTCCACATTGCAATTTTCCCCATTGCAGTTTCTATATATTGCAGGCCGGCATAAGAAATTATAAATGGGAATTTTGGGGGAGTTTTGCAGAAGCTGCAGACGACATGCAAAGGTCAGCAGACAACACAGAAAAAGTTTAGAGACTCAGAGATGCACAAAATATACGCATAGTATTGTATAATATCAACATATTTTGTCTTTTAAAACTTTGTACTTTAATACTTTAAATAATAAATAAATAAAATAATACATTAATAATATCTCTTAAATAAATGCACCCCAAAAATACACCCAACAGTATCCAATATCAACAATATGGTACTGTAAATACCTCATAAAAGAAAACGAAAAAGTTCAGGCTTCTCTGATATGAAAGGAGGGCCAAACAATTTTACATGAATTTTCCAGGTTGTTCGGGTGCCATTCCCTTAGCCCCTCATTATGTGGAAGGGATAAATGTTTAGTCTAGAGGTTCATTTTTGCTTCTTGGTCCCCTTCGACAGTGTGGTGAAGCCTAAGTATCCCTTCTCAGAATCGTATTTTTAAAAGAACAAAATAAAATACAGAGAATTACAAAAGAATACAAAAGTTAGTGAAAATTGAGGTGTCATTTTTTTCCTATACAAGTTTACTTGACCCCATTAAATCTATCCATGGACCCATTATGGGTTTGTGGACCTCAAGTTAAGAATTCCTGATATAGATGAAATTATTACTATTGTGAGGATGATGAGGGCAATAAAGCTTCAGTGCGCTTTTTTTTTTTTAGGCCATAATCTCTTTCTTCTTTTGTTTATGCAGAGTTGAGGTGAAAATAAAACACCACAAAATCCCCTGGGGGCCAAATGTTCTAGTGATGAAACTCCCCACACCTAGCTAGGTTGGTCCTTGGATGACAGGAACACACAGTCCATCAGTGGGCATAGACATGAAACTTCCCTATTTTGGCGGAACCCATCAGACCTTGTACTCCCTTTGCAGACTCTTTGAGAGGCCAAGGTCACTTGGACTTGGAATTGGGAAGATGTGAGTTCTAATCCTGTCTCAGTTACTTATGAGCTGTGTGGCCCTGGGCAAATGTCTCAGTTTCTTCATCTATAAAATGAGGAAAACAATTGTACTTTATAGGGTTATGTGAGGATCAAATGTGACAACACACACACATATACATATACATATATATATATATATGTATATATATAGTGCTTTGTGGACATTGTAAGTGCTATATAAATGCTGGATATTTATTATCATCATCATCATCATCATCATCATCATCATCATCATTATTCCTCACTATGATAAGGCATTAGAGTAGCTGTAGTAGTAAAGCAGCTTGAAGATGAAGTGGTAAAGCGCTAGAGCAGCAGTCAAGATCTGAATTCAAATCCGGCCTCAGCCACTTATTGTCTGTGTGATCCTGGTCAAGTCACTTCACCTCTGTCTGCCTCAGTTTACTCAGCTGTAAAATGGGGATATTAATAGCACTTCCCTCCCAGAGTTGTGAGACTCAAATAAGATAATATTTGTAAAGTAGATCAGGTGTGGTGGTGACACTTGTCATCCCTGCTACTGGGGGAGACCGAGGCTTGAAGAGTTTTGAGGGTAGTAGGGTTAAAACCCATCAACCATCCATACTCCAAGCATCCAATATGGGTGTGTGTGTGTGTGTGTGTGTGTGTGTGTGTGTGTGTGTGTGTGCGCGCGTGCGCATGTGCATGTGTGTTATCAGCCTGCCTACCTAGGATCAAACTGGCCCAAGTGGGAAATGGAGCAGCTCAAAGGTCCAAGCTGAAGTAGGGCTAGAACCAGTCTGGTTTCTGCACTGAGTCTAGCATCAATATGATGAGGAGGTCAAAAGTCCTGTGCTCATCATTGGTAGGATGGGACCTATAAGTGGTTGCTGCACTTCTAGCCTGGGTGAGACAAGGTGACCCAGTCTCTTTCAACAAAAACAAAAACAAAATCACAATAGAGTAATTGGCATGGGAAAAGTCATTGTTTTATACTTTATTTCCTTTCACAATGAAGTTTTCCTCACTAAACCTAGAAAACAACAACAAATGTGTAACTAAAAAATTCCCAATCCTTAGTTTTAGAAGTGTGACCTCTTCCAAGAAGTTTTTTTATGAATTCCTCATTAGCGCTCTGCCTCCAGCCTTCCTCCTTCCTCCCCCAATTACTTTTATGTGTATTTCATTTCTACTTTTCTGTACAAGTTCTTTCCTTCCCTAGTAGGAGGTAAGTACCCTGGGTACAGGCAGTATTTTAATTTTGTCTTTGTGTCCATAGTGGTCAACACACAGTAGGATAAAAATTAGATGGCAACTGAAGACTATTTTTGTACATCCCCTTCTCTATCGAACATAGGCCTTCCCTACTTCTGGTCTTCACAGCTGCTAATAGCAAGTGATTGTAAATACTAAGGAATGATTAGTTTTAATCTGTTTGCAAAAGACATTCTTGAGAGACATTGCATAAGAAGGGTCAAATATACAAGAACATACCTTAGTTGGGAAGTTTCCATTGTCTTCATTTACACTTTTCAGCTTGTCAATATTAGTGACCATTGCATGGGTAATTCCTGCCCCCTAAACACACACCTTCAATTCTCACCTGGAACAGAAAATAATTTCAATTTGCAAGCACTCTAGCTAATTTCTTCATTTTTTAATATAAACCAACCTTCTAAGTAGGCAAATTTCATTAAAGGGAGTGGAGTGGAAGGGGAAAAGGAGGTGTACCCCTTAGTGACCAAGGGGAGAGTAGTGCCAGGACTTAACTAGTTCCTCCTTTTATCCTAGACAACTTACAACTCTTTAACCCTATGCTGGGGCAAACCAATCTCATGTTTGTACTTCAGGCTGAAGGACTCACTGTGTCTTCCACTCAGGGCTTGTACAGATGAGCCATCAAACACTCATAGAGATGGGTTGAGCCAGCCTAGCCCAGCCCTATACAGCTCATCCCTGTGGCTGCTGCTGCTCCTGGGCCCTGGGTATTACTCTGAGGAAGTAGGGATAGGAAGGGAAATGAGAAGAGAAAGGAGAGTGCTGAGTAAACAGCCCAAGGCAAGGGCTGGATGAGGGTGGATAGGAGCAGTCTCTTTTCTTGCTTATTAAGGGGCTGGTATAACAGGGTTAACTTACCTGCACCAACCCTGGCTTCTGGTTATGTAGGCAAGTAGAGTGTTGAAGTAGCACAAAGGGCTTCTTGATTATAGCCCAAATCTGCCCTGACTTCTGAGCATGCTTATTTCTACTGATAGTTACCGAAGACTTGTGTTCCCCTTCTCTTGGTTTTTGTAGGTAGAGGTAGGATTAAATGTAGTACTGTAATCATCTCAACCTCCAGGCTGAATGAGGGAGCCAGTGGAATATGAGCAAAACTTAATTACTTTCCTTTAAAATTTAAAGAAAATACAATAATATGAGAAAAGCTCATTTTTAAAAAAATTTTAGAGCCTACGAGAGGTGGAGCCAAGATGGCACAATAGAGAAGTACCCAACTGAGTTCTCCCAATGATTCCCTCCAAATGACTTAAAAAATAACATCTCAGAGCAAATTCAGGAGTGGCAGAGCAAACAAGAGGTCAGAGTGAGATATTCTTGCAGCCCAAGACAACTTAGGAAGTCAGAAAGAGAGATCTGTAGCACACGAGAGGAGGCTGGCTTGGAGTCCATGTGGATGAAACATGAGCGGTGGGATTAAGTGGTGGTGACAGAAGCAGCCGCAGCTTTAGGAGCTCTCAAGTCGGATATGATCATTCCTTGGAAGCACCGAAAACTTCCAACTCCCAGAACTAGGTCTGAAAATAGCAGTAAAAAAAGTATGAAATTTGAGATGGAGCCCCTTCCCCTCACCCCTCACATCAAGAACAGAGCCCAACATTAGCATAAAATTGCAAATCAAGAAATAGGGGAGAAAAATAAGCAAACAACAACAACAAAACCTGACCATAAAAAGCTACTATCATTTCAGGTAAGACCAAGAGACAAACTCAGAAGAAGACAACAAAGTAAAAACAGCTATAAGCCAAGCCTCCAAGGGAAAAAAAAAAGTGAATTGGACACAAGCCTAGCAAAATTTCCAGAGAGAGGAAAACATATGATGTTCATAATCAAATAAAAGTGGTAGGGAAAAATAAGAAATGAAAGCAAAGGGAGAAAATTATGAAAATATAATTAATAGCTTGATAAAAGAGGCACAGAAATGCTGCAGAAAATAACACCTTAGTAATAGAAATGGTCTAATAAAAAAAAGTACAAAAGTTCACTGAAAAAAAAATTCTCAGAAATTAGAATTGGGCAAGTGGAAGCAAATGACTCCATGAGGCACCAGGAAACTGTAATAAAACAAAGTCAAAAGAATAACAAAAAATGGGAAATATCTCATTGGAAAAATAGCTGACAGGGAAAATAGGTTGAGGAGAGATAATGTAAGAATTATTGGGTTATCTGAAAGCCATGATCACAGAACCTAGACATCGTATTTCAAGAAATTATCAAGGAAAACTGATCTGATATCCTACAACCAGAATGTAAAAGAGACATTGAAAGAATCCACCAATCACCTTCTGAAGGAGATTCCAAAATGAAAACTCCCAGAAATATTATAGCCAAATTCCAAAGCTCCTTGGTTAAAGAGAAAATACTTCAAGCAGCAAGAAAAAATAATTCAAATATTATGGAGCCACAGTCAGGATCACTGAAGATTTAGCAGCTACCACATTAAAGGATGAGAGGGTTTGAACTATGATATTCCACAAGGCAAAAGAGCAGGGATTACAACCAAGAATAATCCACCCACTAAAACTCAGTATAATCCTTAAAGGGAAAAATGGATATTTAATGAAGTAGACGATTTTCAAGTATTGCTGATGAAAAGGCCAGAGCTGAATAGAAAATCTGACTTTCAAATACAAGACTCAAGAGAAGTGTAAAACAGTAAACCTGAAAGAGAATTATATGGGACCTAATAAGTTTCAGCTGTTTCCCTTTATATACTGGAAGACAGTATATGCAATTTCTAAGAAATTTATCATTATTAGTGCAGTTAGAAGGATTGTCCATAGAAAGATGATGCGGGAGTGAGTCAAACATATTGGGATGATGCAAAAAAAAAAAGGGTAGGTGAGAAAAAGGGATGCCATAGGAGAAGGGGAAGGGAGAAGGATGAGGAAAATTATCTAACATAAAAGAGGTGTGCAAGGAAGAGCTTTTACACTTAAGGTTGAGATGGTGTGTGTGTATGTAAGTGCTTGCAAGGCTTGAACCTCATTCACATCTACATTTGTTCAAAAAGGAAAAAATATACATATTCAATTTGTAATAGAAATCTATGTTACCCAACAGGGAAGTAAGAGAAGGGGTTAAGAGAAAGGGGATATTATAAAAGGGAGGACAAATAAAAGAAGGCAATGGTCAGAAGCCAAATGGACTTTAGAGGGAGGACAGGGGAGAGAAACACAAAGGGAGAGAGAGAGAGAGAGAGAGAGAGAGAGAGAGGAGAGAGAGAGAGAGAGAGAGAGAGAGAGAGAGAGAGAGAGAGAGAGAGAAACAGAAAAAATAGGATGGAGAGAAGTGCGTAGTTAATAATCATAATTGTGAATGTGAATGGGACGAACTCACCCACAAAACAGAATATATTGATATTAAGTCTAATATTGATAGACTTAACCTTTCTCAGCAATACAAGAATCTAAGACATCTCCAAAAGCCTCATGTTGGAAAATGTTATCCACGTATGAAGAAAGAACTGTGGAGTTTGAATGCAGATCGAAGCATACTATTTGCTATTCTTTTTTCTTCTGTTGTGTTTTGTTTCCTTTTTTTGGTCATTCCTCCTATTGGTTCTAATTCTTCCTTACAACATGACTAACATGAAAATATGTTTAATGGGAATGTACATGTATAGCCTATATCAGATTGCATGCCGTCTTGGTGAGGGAGGTGGGGAGGGATGGGGAGAAAAATTTAAAACTCGAAAGCTTATGGAAGTGATCCTTGATAATTCAAAATGAATTAATTTTTTAAAAAATCCTAATTGTGAATGTGAATGGGATGAACTCACCCACAAAACAGAAGCAGATAACAGAGTGGATTCAAAACCAGAATCACACTTGAAACAGAGTGAGACACACAAAGTTAAAATAAGGGGCTGGAGCAGAATCTATTTTGCTTCAGGTGAAGTAAAAAAGACAGTGGTAGCAATCATGATCTTATACAAGCAAAAGCAGAAATAGATCTAAGTAAGAAGGGATAAGCAGGGAAATTTTGCTAAAAAGAAACCATAGGCAATGAAGTAATATCAATATTAAACATACATGCACTGAATGGCATAGCAACCAAATTTTTTTTTTTGAGGCAATGGGGTGAAGTGACTTGCCCAGGGTCACACAGTTAGTGTCAAGTGTCTGAGACCAGATTTGAACTCAGGTCTTTCTAAATCTAGGGCTGGTTGTCCTCTGTCCACTGCACCACCTAGCTGCCCTGTGCATCTAGATTCTTAAAGGAAAAGTTAAATAAAGTACAGGAGGAAATAGACATTGAAACTATACTAATAGGGAACTCAACTTCCACCTCTCAGAGCTAGAGAGATCTAACCATAAAACAAACAGGAAAGAAGTCAAGGAGATGAATAGAATTTTTAGAAAAGTTAGATATTATAGACCTTTTGAGAAAGCTGAATAAGAATAGAAAGGAGGATGCCTTTTTCTCAGCTGTAGATGGCACCTTCATAGAAATTGGCCATGTATTAAGGCATAAAAATTTCACAACAAAATGCAAAAAAGCAGAAATATTAAATGAACCTTTTCCAGACCATAATGAAATAAAATTACCTTTAATAAAGGGTGGTGGAAGCATAGATTAAAGCTAATCGGAAGCTAAACAATCTAATTTCAAAGAATGAGTGAATCAAAGAAAAAATGATAGAAACAATCAATAATTTATTAAACAGAATGATAACAAAGAGACAACATTCAAGATTTGTGGGATGCAGCCAAAGCAATATTTAGGGGAAAATTTACACCTCTAAATGTGCACATCAATAAAAGACAGAAAAAGCAGATCAATGAATTGGGCATGCAACCAAAACCAAACAAACTTTAAAAAGAACCAATTAAAAATCTTTAATTAAACACCAAAATGGAAATCCTAAACATTAAAGTAGAGATTAATAAAATTGAAAGTGAAAATACCATTGAGCTAATAAATGAAACTAGGAGCTGGTTTTATGAAAAAGTAAAATAGGTAAACCATTGAATAATTTGATTAAACTAAATAATTCAAATTACTAGCATCAAAAACAAAAAGAGTGAATTCACCACCAATAAAGAGGAAATTAAAGCAATTATTAGGAGCTATTTTGCCCAATTACATGCCAGTAAACTGACAATCTAAGTGAAATGGATAAATATTTACAAAAATATAAACTTCTCATATTAACAGAAGAAACAAAATACTTAAATAACCCTATGTTAGAAAAGAACAATTGAGCCATCAATGAATTCCTTAAGAAAAAATCCCCAGGAGCAGACGGATTCACAAGCAATTTCTACTAAACATTTGAAGAACAATGAATTCCAATACCATGTAAACTATTTGGAAAAAATAGACAAAGAAAAAGTCTTACCAAATTCCTTTTATGACACAAATATGGTTCTGATATCTAAATCAGGGAGAGCAAAAACAGATGAAGAAAACTAGAGATCAATTTCTCTAATGAATATTGATGCAAAAAATTTTAAATGAAATACCAGTAAGGAGATTAGGTTAAGATATCACAAGGATCATACACTACAGCCAGGTGGGATTTATACCAGGAATGCAGGGCTGGTTTAATATTGGGAAAATGATCAACATACCTGACCACATCAATAACAAAAACAAAAAACTATGTGATTTTATCAATAGATGCAGAAAAGGCCTTTGATAAAATGCAACACTCATTCCCATTAAAAATGTTAGAAAGCATAGGGATCAATGGAGCCTTTCTTAAAATGATAAATAGTACCTATAAAACCAAGAGAAAACATTATTTGTAGTATAGATAAACTTGAAACTTTCCCAGTAAGATCAAGAGCGAAGTAAGGATGTTCATAATTACCACTATTATTCAACATTGTACTAGAAATGCTAGCTATAGACAGAAAAAGAAATTGAAGAAATTAAGAAAGACAATGAGATCATTTATATCAACCTGAACTTTCAAAAAAATTCCCCTTTACAACATACCCAACAAGTAGTCGTCCAGTCTTTGCTTATAGTCCTTCAGTAAATGTGAACTCACTGCTTTCTGTGGCAGCTCATTCCACTTTTCTGTAACTCTAATCATTAGGAAAGTTTTAATTTTTCTTTACATCACGTCTAAATTTGTCTCTGAAACAATTAGAGCTATCTCTGAAACAATTAGAGCTATATGGGATATGTTGCTTGGGGAACAGTGGAATATGCTTGTTGGGGAATGGGATGCTTGGAGAGGCAGTAGGTTCCTCTTTCACTTAGATCTATAAAGGAAGGCTGAGTGATCCCTTGTCACAGATCTTGCAGAGGGGACTCCCACTTAGGTCTTATCTAGACTCTGAGGTCCCTTCTAAACCTGAGATTCTGTGACTGTGAATCCAGGGCAGTAGTAACATTTCTAAATTCATATAGCACTTAGGGCATTGCGCCTATGAAAGAAATATGAAATACTGATCATACCTTAAGTTGATATTCAGGCAGTGACAAAACTTAGACTTGATCAGAAAAGTTGCTTTATAAGGTAAGTCGAGTTTCCCTTTTCAAGGTACCTGGTATGGAGAACTTTGAACTCCCTGGGTGTTGCCTGGTTTTTTAGGGATCACCCCAAGCCCCTCAGCCATATTCAATAGAATCATTGAGGAATGAAAGAGATAGATCACAGAAGTCAAAAGGCAAGTGGCTTAGGTCATCTCTTCAGTTTCTCTGGGGACAGAAACAGGGCTGTTCCTTTATACCACTTATACCACTCCATTAGAAATGGAAAAAAGTGTTAGGAACTTTTACCAATCCAATCCAACCCAACACACATTTATGAAACATTTACTACATACGAGACTCACTAAAAGATGCTGGGGGAAAGACAAAGGCATAACAAAAAATAATCCCTGCTCCCAAAGAGCTTACATTCTATTTGGCATATATAGGATGTAAACAGAGAAGTATATACATTATAATTTGAGAGGGGAGAGAGCTGTAATAACTGTGGGGATGTGGAGGGGCCACATGGCATGGTAGATAGAGTTCTGGATTTGAATTTAGAAAGACCTGGGAAATAGTCAACAGAAAGAAGACATTATGAATAAAGAGGCCTGGGAAAGGCTTCCTGAAGAAGATAGGACTTCAGCTGAAAGGTGAAGGAAGCCAGGAAATTAGTGGACATAGATGAGAATGGAGAGGGTTCTAGACATATAAGACAGCCAGTGAAAATACCCAGGGGAGGATGGAGTGTAGTGTGTGAGAAATGGTGAGGAGGACACTGTCACTGAATGGTAGAGTAAATGGAGGTAAAGGTGTAAGAACACTGGAAAGGTAGGAAATGGGGGCAGGTTTATGGAGGACTTTGACCATCAAAACAGGATTTTATGTTTGGTCCTGGAGTTAATAGAGAGACATTGAAGTTAATTGGTGTGTGTGTGTGTATATCTGTGTATCTGTGTGTGTGTGTGTGTGTGTGTGTGTGTGTGTGTGTGTGTGATATAGGCAGGCCTATACTTTAGGAAGAATAATTTGACATTTGAGTCAATTGCCAGTTGGAGGATGGATTAGGGGGAAGAGAGACTTGAGGCAGGGAGATGAATCAGAAGATAAAGCAATAGTCCAGGCACGGAGTGATGAGGTCTTGGACCAGAGTGGTATCTGTTTCAGAGGAGAGAAGATATTACGAAAGCTGACAACTGATTGAATAAGGAAAATAACTTTGGCAGATAGGTTGAAGTACAGAGAGATTAGCTAGATATAGGGAGAGAAATTATGGGGCCATTACAAAACAAATCAAACAAAGAAGACAAGTAGCAGGAGCAGCTAGATGGTGCAGTGGATAGAGCACTGGCCCAGGAGTCAGGAGGACCTGAGTTCAAGTTCTGGCCTCAGACACTTACTAGCTGTGTGATGCTGCACAAGTTACTTAACCTCAATTACCTCCAAAAAAAAAACCTCACAAAAAATCCAAAAGAAAACAAACACACACACATACAAACCAAGGGAGCTCCTGAACTTGAGAAGTGACTGTTCAAGCAAATAGAAGGGAGCATGTGTGAAACATGTTGTAAAGATAGGAAAAACAAGATCTGGCAATTGGCTGGACATAAGGATGAATGAGTGTGAGGTACTGAGAGGATAACTCAAAGGTTGCAGAACTTGGTGGACTAAAAGGATGGCGGTGCCCTTGATGGCAACAAAAAAAAAAGTTTTAAGGGAGTGCCAAGAATGAGTTGGTGGGGAAAGATAATGAGTTCTACTCTGGATATGTTGAGTCTGTGGTGACCATAGGGTATTCAGTTCAAAATGTATAAGAGACAGTTGGTGATATGGGATTCGGGAGAGACTTGGGCTAAATATAAAGGTTTTGGAGATACTTTAATGGAAATAACAATCAAAACCAAAATCCTGATGACATGACCAAGTACGTGGAGAATAGGAAGACAGGCTAGAGCCTTCGGGAATGTCTACCATTAGGAACTGTGGTATTGATGATCATCCAACAAAGGAAACTAAGAAGGAACACTTAGGAAGGTAGGAGAGGAAATGAGATGGAAGTGTATCATGGGAATCCGGAAAGGGTGGATTTTCTCGGAGGCAAGGGTGGTCAACAGTGCTGAATGGTGCAGAAGTCAAGAAGGATGAAGACTGAGATAAGAACATCGTATTTGGCAATCAGGCAGGGAAGAGCAAGCAGGTCAGAGTCACTGGATCTCAGAGTACCTAGGCGGAGTAAGGCAAAAGAAAACTGAAAAAATGGGAAGGTCAAGTCAAGGTTGAGGTCAAGCTGAATTTTATATTTGATCCTGGAGGTAATAGAGAGCCACTGGAAGTTGTTGGATTTAAGGGAACGGGGCACATATTGTCAGACTGAGCTTTAGGAAGATCAATTTGACAGGTAAGTAGAGGAGGGATAGAAGGGGAGATGGGGGAGGGAGATTAATTAGGCAATTTCTGCAATAGTCAAAGACAGAGATGATTAGGTCCTCCTTATACCTGGGTGAAGGTGGCATCAGAGAAGAGAAGGGGGCATATATGAGAGATGTGGCAAAGGTAGAAATGACAGAATTGGGAACAGATTAGTTATGGAGAGGAGTGGGGAGTTGAGGTTGGCACCTATCTCTGAGGACTATCATTCACTGACACTGTTCTTGTGTTATTCTTTTCTCACAAGTTGCCCAGAAGGGGTATGTGGTTACTGCCTTTGGAGGTCTGTCATCCTGCTACGTGAAATTCACCAATGAATCTTTCCTATTCAATTAAATAGTTCAACCTGGGTAGATGCGGCTTTAATATATTTACCTGTAAAGTTCCTAGAGAATAGGTCTACCATTTAAAATGTTTTTTATAGATAGAAAACAGCAGTGGGCTTATTAGTACCTGTAAAGTTCCTGGAGAGTAGGTCTACTATTTAAAATGTTTTTTTTTTTATAGATAGAAAACAGCAGCGGGCTTATTAGTTAATAAATTAACTCTCAGCATTTTTTAATTTAATTTAATTTAATTATTTTACCAATGGGACCATAGATTCATATTTGGAAGGAAATTTAGAGATGGTCTAATCCAATTTCCTCTGCAGGATCTTAGAAGGAGGAAAACATCACATTGACAATGACAGTGCTAGCCTTAAGGTAGAGGTATGCCAATAACCACTTCCATACTAGTAGAGATAGTAACGATCAAGAATAATTATATACAACATGGCCTCTTTCAGGAAGACAGTTTAGCCCCCTATCTCCCGAATAGGATAAACATGGCTTCCAAGTTAGAGAGGGAGTCATGGTGAATTCTCTTATTAATCACTTGATCGGCATGGATGACAACAAATTATTTTAAAAAAAGACCTCATGAAACAGCACCTTTATCTTGTCCATCTTTGGGAGTCCATCTTTAATATCAAAATGTCATTGAGTCTTGATACTTAGAAAAATTCTTAATGTACACTAAAGAAAGACAGAGACTAATGGCTTTAGTTTCAATCGAGAGGTCCAACTGAACCAAAGGGTGAAACTATTCCTTATATTTTGGCCTCTTTCAAGCAATGCACATCAAGTATAAAGTTCTGAAGGAGAAAGATAAGGTTGTATATGTGGTTATGACTTATTATCACTCTGAATTCAACACTCAATTGTAAGAACATTTAAAACAACAACACCCCAAATACCAGTCAGCATATAATTTTGGAACTACAAAATATAGAGTAACATATTTGGAAAACATTCTAACAAAAATCCGTCCATTGTTAATGAAACATGGGGCCCATCATTCTTGGAAACTTTTTACTTATTTATTTATTTTGTTTTTTGTTTTTTGTTTTTGCTTTTTAAAAATTTTTTTTAAATATGAATTTATTTTTAGTTTTCAATATTCACTTCCACAAGTTTTTGAGTTCCAAATTTCTCACCCCTCCCCCACCCCAAGATGGCATGCATTCTGAATACCCCTTCCCCTGGTCTGCCTTCTCTTCTATGTCTCCCCCCTCCCTTCTCTTATCCCCTTCCGCTTCTATTTTCCTGTAGAGCAGGATAGACTTCTGTACCCCATTTCCTGTATTTCTTATTTCCCAGTTGCATGTGAAAACATTTTTTTTAAAACATGTGTTTTTAAAACTTTGAGTTCCAAATTTTCTCCCTTCCTCCCTCCCCACCCACCCTCATTGAAAAGGCAAGCAACTCAATATAGGTGTACATGTGCAGTTATGCAAAACACTTCCTTAGTAGACATGTTGTGAAAAACTAACTCTATTTCCCTTAATCCTATCCTGCCCTCCCATTTATTCTATTCTTTCTTTTGACCCTGTCCCTCCTCAGAAGTATTTGCTTCTGATTACCCTCTTTCCCAATCTGCCCTCCTCTCTATCATCCCCCTGCTCTCTTGTCCCCTTCTCCCCCTATTTTCCTGTAGGGTAAGACAGATTTCCATACCAATTGAATGTGTATGTTATTCTCTCCTTAAGCCAAATCCTATGAGAATAAGATTCCCTCATTCCCTCTCACCTTCCCCTGTTTCCCCTCCACTGTGAGAGACTTTTCTTTTCTGTTTTTTTTTTTGTGAGATAATTTACCCCATTCTACCTCTCCCTTTCTTCTCCGAGTATCATCCTCTCTCATCCCTTAATTTTATTCTCCAGATATGACCCCTTAATCTTCAACTCACCCTGTGCTTTCTATCTATCTATCTATTTATACATACATACATACAATTTTTTCCCTTCAACTACCCTAATACTCACAAAGTTCTCATGAGTTACAAATATCATCTTTCCATGCAGGAATGTAAACAGTTCAATCTTAATGAGTCTCTTATGATTTCTCTTTCCTGTTTACCTCTTCATGTTCCACTGGAGTCCTGTATTTGAAAGTCAAATTTTCTGTTTAGCTCTGGTCTTTTCATCAGGAATGCTTGAAAGTCCTCTATTTCACTGAATGACCATTTTTTGCCCTGAAGGATTATACTCAATTTTTCTGGGTAGGTGATTCTTGGTGGTAATCCTATCTCCTTTGCCCTCCAGAATATTATATTCCATGCCCTGCGGTCCTTTAATGTAGAAGCTGCTAAATCTTGTGTTATCCTGATTGTGTTTCCACAGTACTTGAATTGTTTCTTTCTGGCAGCTTGTAATATTTTCTCCTTGACCTGGGAACTCTGGAATTGGGTACAATATTCCTAGGAGTTTTCCTTTGGGGATCTCTTTCAGGAGGAGATCTGTGGATTCTTTCAATTTCTATTTTGCCCTCTGGTTCTAAAATATCAGGGCAATTTTCCTTGATAATTTCTTGAAAGATGATGTCTAGGCTCTTTTTTTGATCATGGCATTCAGATAGTCCAATGATTTTTAAATTCTCTCTCCTGGGTCGATTTTCCAGGTCAGTTGTTTTTCCAATGAGATATTTCACATTGTTTTCTAATTTTTCATTCTTTTGGAATTGTTTTACAGTGTCTTGATTTCTGATGAAGTCACTGTCTTCCAATTGCTGTATTCTAATTTTAAAGGAAGTATTTTCCTCAGTAAGCTTTTGGACTTCCTTTTCCATTTGGCCAATTTTTTTCTTTTTAGGGCATTTTTCTCCTCATTGGCTTTTTGGACCTCTTTTGCCATTTGGGTTAGGCTGTTTTTTAAGGTGTTATTTTCTTCAGTATTTTTTTGGGTCTCCTTTAGCAAGCTATTGACTTGTTTTTCATGATTTTCTTGCATCACTCTCAAATTTCTTCCCAGTTTTTCCTCTACTTCCCTTCCTTGCTTCTCAAAATCCCTTTTGAGCTCTTCCAAGGCCTGGGACTGATTCATATTTTTCTTGGAGGCTTTGGATGGAGGAGCTTTGACTTTGTTGTCTTCTTCTGGTTGTATATTTTGATCTTCTTTTTCATCAATGTAAGATAATATAGTCTGACTCTTTTTGCACTGCTTGCTCATGATCCCAGCCAATTACTTGAGTTTTAAACTCTTTGTTAAGGTAAGAGTCTGCTTCCAATGTGGAGAATGTACTGTCCCAAGCTTCAGGGGTTTGTGTACTTATTAAGATTGAACTGTTTACATTCCTGCATGGAAAGATGATATTTGTAACTCACGAGAACGTTGTCAGTATTAGGGTAGTTGAAGGGAAAAAATTGTATGTATGTATGTATTTCAGAGATACTTGTAGGGCCCTGTAAATTTTCAGTTCTTCCAAGGTGGTATGATAAGGGGAGAGGTGTTTACTCCTTTCCTGGCCTGTGACCACAAGTATTCCTTTCTGTCCTGTAACTGTGAGGAGGGGTTCATCTCCACAGCCACTACAAGCTCCACCACGCCAGCACTCCTCCTCACCCCAGCACTGCTGCCCAGAACTGTGACCCAGATCCACACACGGGCAAAGCAAGAGATTCCTGCCTCAGCGCTGGCAAAGAGATTCCTGCAGTCCCTCTCAGCCACTGGATTTCCCCCTCAGTCTGTGGGCCGGAAGCTCGGGAAGCAGCTGCCCCCCCAGGACCAGGCTCTTGGGGAATGGAGCTGAGACCCCACCTTCCTCTCTGACCACTGACAGAAACAGACTTTTCCCACTGACCTTCTAAGTTGTCTTTGGCATTCGTGGATTGAGGAGTCTGGAAACCTCCACAGCTGCCCACGATTCAGTCCTTTGAGGCCTGCTCCAGGTTTGCTGCATCCTGTCCGCCCACGCTGCGCTGCGCTGCGCTCCCAGCTCCGCACGATACACCTTTCTGATCAATCGTCCAGGTTGTCTTGGGCTGGAAATTTGTTTCACTCTGTCTTTTTGTGGGTTCTGCTGCTTCAGAATTTGTTTAGAGCCATTTTTTATGAGTATTTGGAGGCGTTTTGGGGAGAGCTCAAGCAAGTCACTACTTTCACTCCGCTATCTTGGCTCCGCCCCCTCTCGGAAACTTTTGGAAGGATTCACACTTCTTCATCAAAAAGGAGGAATAAAAATTCTAGAGCATATGACAAACAGGTTAAAACCTTCGAGAAATACTTTTTGGAAAGGTAGGTATCTCTTCAGAGAACAATAATGAAGGTTTGTAATAGGTACTCATCTTTGCCTTTTTTGAATGTGCAGAAAAGTGGTTTACCTCTGAATGAAGTTTGTGAAATAACTAAAATCCAGGAATAACATCAAAAGGCCTCCCTGGGGTAACATCCGCTAAAACGACCAACATATGCAGAGAAAGAAGCATTGAACAAATGATGGACTCATACAAATATTTTCTGGATACACAGTAGTTACAAGGCAAGTCAGTACCAGATGATTACCACCAGTTACTGTAGATAGATTATCCTTACGGAACCTGGATTTATTGATCAATTCAGATTATTCAAAGAAATAATAGACACTATGTAACCCATCACTATAGGATGCAAAAATTTAACACCTACTTAGAACCTTTCCACTGTCATTTTCCTTGAGGGCAATGTTAATGCTAATGGTAATATTTTCTTAAGGTATGTTGTCACAGTCTGTCCATGTTGTATGCATATTTATGTCTCCTGGACATACCATTGATTCATAAGAATTTGAGAGCATTTTTAGTACATATCAATGAACCAAACATTTGTATTGTCCAAGCTATATGGAATTAAAAGCTTTCAAAATATGAAGATCTCACAGAAGAAAGCAAAATCATGCAGGAAGAGGATGTTTATATCTTCGGCATCATCCTGTCTGCTTAGAAGTTACTTTCTGTGGGCCTACATAAAGAAGGTAAGCTGACAACTAATAATTTAATCCAATACAAAAAGTAACTATCTCACTCATTTGTGCAAAAGTCCACAGAACATTAAATGGAAAAGAATAAGAAAAGTATAGTGATTTTTCCCAGAACAGATTCTACCTAAATTTTATTGAAAAAAAAAAGAGATATAAGCACGGTATAATATCTCTCATTTTGTAATTTTGTATAAAAATATGAAGACTATTACAAGATAAATATTACCTAATAATATTTATATAACAGTTTAAGATTTACAAAATTCCATATATATTGTCTCATTTGACATGCACAACAACTTTGGAAGATAGGTTTTACATATATGACTATCCCCATTTTACAGATGAGGAAACTGAGGCTCACAGCTCTTAAATGACCTGCCTATGGTTACATAGCTGTTAAGTGAGAAATGCTAGAGATGCTGCTCTATTCTTCCCTCTCAGTGATGATAGATACTACTCAAGGAAATGGTTTGACTTTCTTGGCATGTTTAGTTATTTAAAATGGAGTGGAAGAAGTCATTAGGCAAGTAATGCTGTTAAGATTTCCAAGGGAGCAAAAACTGAGAAAATCTATTTCTCTGGTATCTCATGAAAAAAGAACCTTGAATTAAATGTGTAAAGAGTCTGTGGAGGGCTGCTGATTGCATAACAGATTTTTAGATTAGGTGTGTGACCTATTCAGGGGTTGTGGGTTCAAGTCCCAGTAGAGTTACACTTAAAAAAAAAACCAAATGCATATTATATTACTACAAAAATAATGAAATGTACTATAATGAAAAACAAACTTTGTATTTAGAATCAGGTAAGTCTTGGGTTTGAATCTTGTGATGTTTTAAAGTTGAAAACACTTCAACTCACTGAGTCTCAGTATTTGCAAAGCACTCTGCAAACTTAAAGTACTATATAAATGCCACTTATCATCATGATCATCATTATCACCATCACTATCGTTATCATCACCATCATCATCACCATTTCATCATCACCACCACTATCATTATAATCATCATCACCATCATCATCATTATCATCATATCACCATCACTATCATTATCATCATCATCGTCACTGGCAGAGTATACTTCATAAGGGTATTGAGAGGAACAAAGGAGATAATGTAGGCAAATTGCCTTGCTACCTTATTACTAATAACCAAATTACCTTTTCATGTTAAAAATCATCCTTGTAATGAAGGTCTCCTCTCATCAGTAGATGGCAGCTAGGTGGTGAAGTGGATAGAGTGCCAGGCCTACACTCAGGAAGCCTTATCTTTCTGAGTTCAAATCTGGCTTCAGACACTTATCAGCTATGTGACCTTGGGCAAATCACTTAACTTCATTTGCCTCAATTACCTTATGTATAAAATGATGTGGAGAAGGAAATGGCAACCACTTTAATATCTTTGCCAAAAAAAATCCAAACAAACGTATAGGGTTATGAAGAGTTTGAGATGATTGAACAGCACAATGTATCTATGCACTGGCTATTTGTTCAGAATCACTGACTGTGGGAGGTCATTCAAAGGCTTTGGGTTTCAGTCCTCCTAGGAGCATGTTTTGAAAGTTCTCTCTTGCATTATACACACTTACATTATAGTTAGAGGAAACATGGTAACATGAAAAGAATGATACATAAACAACTAGGAAAGATCTGAGCAGATCTTGCCTCAGGCAACAGCCACCCTCCTGTTGGCAAATCACTTGGTCTGTATTAGCTTGTGTTTTCTCATTTATAAAATTAAGATATTGATGCAAGAGGTACCTACCTCATAGAATCATTACAAGGATCCAGTGAGATAATGTCTGATAAACATTTTGTGAACTTTAAAATGCTAAATAAAAGTCAACTACTACTGTGGATGATCTAATCCATCCACCTTCTGAATTCTTATGAAAAAATATGCAACATCTTTCTCTCCTGCCCCATTGTTATCGAAAAACCTGTTTTATTTCAAAAAGTAAAAAGTAAAATAAATTAAATTAAAAAAAGAAAACTTGTATCAAACTCTAACATAAGGTGAGTAGACTCAGTCATATTATAATGATTCCACCTCTGACCTTACAGATCATTATCTTTAGGTTTGTCTCTCCATATTAAAGCTATGTACGATCTGCCCAGCAAACTCTGTGGTAGTCTGGATAGCACATTGGAACTCTATCATTTAAAGGTTAAAGGCTTGAGTTCTCCCAGAATCACATTCTGAAAACTATCCCCTGGCTTGTGCAGGGTAATGTGATGGTTCAAAGCAGCCTGGATTGGAGGTAAGAGCACTGAATTTGGATTAAAGGATGTGGGTTAATAGCTCTGCTACTTTCTGGATAGATGTGTTACCCTAAACAAGTCACTTACATTCTCTAGGCTATAATTTCCTCATCAGGGAAATGAAGGGATGGGCCAAGATGATATTGCAAGTACCTTCCAGCTCTAAATAATTCTGGGATAATTGCACGACTTTCATGAGATTATAAAAAAAAAAGTCAATAGAAAACCTATGACCCAAATTAATGCACTCACTACTCATCACATTTTTTCCTCATCCCAAAACTTCAGCAGCTTTACAGAGAAACATGCTAAGGTGGTATCTACACTAAGGGAATTGCTCCTCTATAAGAAGAGAATTGAAGGCCTAATTTTTTGGGGAGAGGACTAATTTCTTTCCTACATCCACTTGTTCTGTGGATCCAGAACTGATAGCATCAGCTACATTTGTGCCAGGGAGGCACAAAGGGAATTTCTCAGTGGGTCTAGATCTTCCTCAGGCTTCCATACCAATTCCATTTTGGAAAACCACCTTTGAGCTGCTGTTACATTACCCTGCTGCCATACCATTCTCAGTGTACCGTGTGTCTTTTTCTCATCTTCTCAATCAACTTACGCATTATTCTCTTCATGTCTCCTATGACCTTCATGCTGTTGCTAATACATAATCTTTCATTTCCTATGTTTGTGCCTTTGCCCAGTTGTGCCTCAGCTTAGAATGCCTTCTCTCCCCATCTCTTGGAATCTCAGGTTTCCTTCATTATCCAGTTTAAGAACCACCTTCTGCAGAAACACTTTTCTGATCCCCCTGGGCTCTACAGCCTTCTGCTCTGTGTTAGGAACAATATCCCGTGGTCCAGCCTCAGGGTAGGTGAGGCTAGCTTTTCCTTAAAACACATTAAAAACTCTCTTCCAAATTTAATTGACTAAGGATGTAGTTTCCCAGGTACCTAAGGACAAAAATGTCCAGCAAGTGGAGGGATGGGGCTCTACCCTCAGCATTCAGCCTGTAGACCAGCAACATTAGCAGCACAGGAAAGATGCATTCACCTGGATCCTCAATGAACATCCCTTCCCTGCTCTGAATGTCCTTCCTCTGCCATGGCTAACGAAGCCTCTGTTTGTTAACTCTTCATGATGAAGAATGTCTCCTTGTGTATGATTTCCAAAGCTCAGTACCAGACTGCCTGGTCAGCTCTGACCTATGACGTAGTCATGGGTTACCTTGTACTTAACATGTGTGCGTCTTCTCTTTGCACACATGTGAGTCATCTCCCTGTTTTTGTCTTTGTAGCCCCAGTGCCTAGCACGGTGCCTGGCACATAGTAGGTCCCTAATAAATGCTGTCATCGAAGTATTAGTAATGTCTGACTACTGCATTTACCCTATTGGGTGCTTCAGCTAATGTTCTGAAGGCAATGCAGTTTTAAATGCTTCCAGAACCTGATTAATAGAGTTGGAGGGGAACCAAAGTGGGCTTGAGTATATAAAGGAATCACATCAACCAGGTCCAGGTCAGGCCCAAATCCCCAAATATGCAGAGAATTTCTGAGGTAATAGGGATCTCAAGGTATCCGAAGAAAGTCATCAGTGGTAGTGATATTGGTAGGGCTGGATGGTTGAAGCAGAGGAAAAACCAGGCCCAATCAGAGAATCCTCTCAGAGTGATTTAGAATCAATAGAAAAGGCCAAGAATTGATCCACCTCCTGGAGCTTGTTTGAAATAGACCCTCTATGAAGGCTATAGAAGCTGTGGGCCTGTCCTCATCCCAGCCTGACTCCTGTAGAAGTATTGGGAGCTCAGAAGCTTATGAACTGCCTGGGGCCATGGAGGCCTGGCATCATGGAGGTCAGGGATGGGGATCTTAACCAGTTTGAGCCTCAATTTTCCTATCTACAAAATGGGAATGCTAGTGATAATACTTCTGGTATTTGCCTCACAGAACTGTGGTGAGGCCAAAGGGACATAATGCATATAAAATGACTTGTAAACTTTGAGGCTCCGTATAAGGGTTAGCTGTCATTATTTCTTATTGAGTGAGCATTCTGTGCTTGATATTCTCTTAGGCCCAAGTCTCACTTCTGGGGAGCCCCACTTAGGCTACACTTGGGGAGAACTGCCCCTGGCATTTGGTTGCATTTATTATGACTTCCCAGACATTAATAAGCATGAAAATTTAATATACAAAAAAGAACAGAGGATTGTAATGAAACTGTGTACTGTTATATCGAGTTTTTAAAAGTGAGTATTAGATTTCACTTTAAACTTAACAAAAATGCCCTGCTTGTCCGTGTGTCACCTTCTGGCTGGTTAGCATCTTTCAAGCACTGGCTTCTCAAGAGCTGCTCTTCCTCCCTCCATACGTGTGATGTTTCTCATCAGAACCAGGCTTCAGTGCTTCAAGGCTACGTGATTCTGCTCCTGTGGATATTCTCTCAAGTCATGCAGACGTCAGCCCCTCTACCATTAGTCAATGGCCTGAGAGAGTTGCTGAAGCCAATGAATCAGTCACCTTTCAGCCAACCAGAGGTCATGAGCCTCTCCAAATTCAGGGAAATTGGTTCTCAGAGGACAGCCTTGCCCTCACCAGTCTGGTCCTAGACTACTTTTCCAGCTGTGTTGGACCTGCCCAAGCTTGCAATCGGCTTGTAAAGCCTTGACCACCTCCAAGTCACAACAAACCGTTGGAGGAGAAATTTAGAAATGGTAAATAGGATATAAGGAAAAGGATAATCAGCAGGTAATTGATTTCTGCTGTGATTTCAGCTTTGCATGTCTTTTTCCACCTAAGGGAAAGAATAAAGCAGCCTTCCCAAACCAATGAAGCGAGAGTTCCATTCTAGCATGCTGTGCAGCAGAGCTACGCAGGGGAAACATCGAAGCATCATTGTATAAAGGATTTTGAAATGGGCTAATAGAGATTCACATCCACTTTTGTTTGATCCTGAGGGAACTATAAACTCAATTTCCTCAAAGTCCAAGCAGCTAAGAGCTCTCTAAAGGCAATATGGCATTAAAAATCTATTAAGAGAGAACAGAAAAGCCTCTCCTGGGTTTCCGGAGAAATTCTCTGAGTGCCCGGCTTAGACAATTAGATAGGGAGGCTAGCCAGTGGGATGTGCAGGGGCCATTGAGGTCAGCTGCAAGTCATGTTGGAGGGTCAGGCTTAGTTCTATAAATACGCAATTATTGAAAGAACCATCTCCATCATTATCATTCAAGACAACCGGGTTAGAGATCTTGGGTAATTCCATATTTGGGGAACAGGGAAGATGGATAATAAGACCTCAGCATCTCAATTGTATTTCAGAAAAAAACAAAACCCTGTAATTGTTCAGGCCAGAACAAAGGTTGGGCAAAGTTCATTTAACCAAGGTCAGCAGCAGAAACCGATAATGCCAAGCACACTACTTGATAATTCTTGATTTCAGGATCCTCAGTCTTAGACTCAGCACTTCTGTAGGCTGGAAGATCTTGAGTTCTGGTGCAGCTGCTGGTGAGGGGTTGGAAAAAGCCAAGCAGCACAGGGAGCATTACGGAATGGTACCTAGGAGGGAGTAGAATCAAGATGTTACCAATTTCAAGGTAGATCCATACCAGAATCTAACCCATAGAAGGAAATCAGAGTGTCATGCACCAAGAACAGAAGTTCTGAAATATGAACTGACATTCTAGTTTGGGGTCAGAGGCATCAGAAACCACATGGGGCCACAGAGAAGGCCCTCAAATGGCAATTGTTGTTTAGTCATTTTTTTTGCTCATGTCAGACCCCATTGGGTTTTTCTTGGCAGAGGTCCTTCAGATGTTTGTCATTTCCTTCTCAAGCTCATTTTACAGAGGAGGAAACTGAGGCAAACTGGATGAAGTGACTTGCTCAGGGTCATACAGGGACAGAAAATGTCTAAGGCTGGATGTGAACTCAAGTCTTCCTGACCCCAGGCCCAATGCTCTAACTGGCCCTGTGCCACCTAACTGCCTCTTTCATGGCAATAGCACAGCCAGCACCTTTTTGCCTAAGCATTGCTGTTTACTGTCTGTTTTTAAAGTCATTCCCATCCCCACAGAACTCATGGACCTCAGCTGGCACTGACAGGTATGAGCAGTTGTAATTAGAGCTCGTGTCTGCAAAACCATTAGACCAGTTGTTTGGAAATTTAATCATCTTTTGAGCTCTCTCAATAAATAATTTCCATGTAATTATGTCATGGAAAAGAGCAAAAACTATCTTATTTTTTCCATCCTTTCTTTTGAATCATAAAAACAAAGAATCATAGATTTAGGGCTGGAAGGGATCTCAAAGGTTTTCAGCACAACTGCCCCATTTGACAGATAGGGAGACTGAGACCTAAGGAGGCTAGGTGACTTGCCCCAAGTGATGTAGGTAGTAACAGTAGCAGGATTTGAACCCAGTCCTCTGACTCAAGCACTGGGGCTCTTACTCTTCTATCACATGTTCTAATTTGTGGGCCTCTATGTTACAGTTGGAGGATGACTCAGGGAGTTGTGCTAATGAAACACCTGTAATCCAGGGCAAAAGTATTATGAATTTTGTGTCTAGTGAGAATTAGAAGAGGTGACTAACGTGAAAGGCCAATGGGAGAAAGACAAAACACCCGAAAGCCACTATGGATTATGGGATGATAGTGGCCATCTGTACGTATGGGACAGATGACTCGGCAACAAAGATATCCTAATCATGATAAAGCTGAATCAGGTTACGTCAAGCCTTCAAAGTACAGCCACTTCTGGTCCAATCATAGGATGTCAGGGCTAGAAGGTCGATCAAGTCATAGATTTAGTGTGAGAAAGGGCCTGAGAGAACATGCAATCAATGCTTTTATTTTGCAGATGAGGACACTGGAGCCCAGAGAAGTTAAATGAGTTCTCTAAGGTCACACAGGATATTTAATTTTGGTCCCTTGAGTCCCAGGAAGTATTTTTTTCCCCATTATACTATGTGGTCAACTACCCATACAGCCTTCAAAGCTCAGCTCCAAGGCCAACTGATCCACAAAATTTATTCTGATTATTCTAGAAAGAAGCATGTTTTATAGTTCTCAGCTACCACAGTTACTTAATTCCCATAAAAAGGGGATAACAATAGCACCTACCTTCCAGGGTTGTGAGGATCAAAAGGTATATAATATCTGTAAAGTGCTTAGCGCAGAGCCCAACACATTGTAAATGCTTAATAAATGCTTGCTTCCTTCCCTCAATATTCTTCCAGTGGCACTGGGTGGCTCTGAGTCATGGAATTCTGTAGTCATTGAGGTGAGAGACAATGGAAAGTGAGGTTTGTGGTAGCTGTGAGCAGACTTCAACCTAAAACAAACAAACAAACAAACAATGGAATTATGTGGAAGAGGTGACATGGTGATAGAAAGGAAGCCATCATAGAAGTATATGGTTAGAAAAGACATGAGCTGGAGTGTTGTCTGTGGAGAGTAGAAGTAGGTAAGGGTAGCTGGATTGTAGAATGCATGGAAAGGGGTCACATGTAAGATGACAGGACAGATAGGGAGGGCCCAGGCTATGGGGAGATTTAAATGATCAACAGGAGTTTTATTGGATCCTGGAATTAATAGGTATCTGGAGTTCATTGAGTAGGGTGGTGACATGGACAGACATGATTTAAGAAATCACTTTGGCAGCTGAATGAAGAATGGAATGGAGAGGGGAGAGACTTGCGGCAGGGGACCAGTTAGTAGGCTTTGCCATTGTCCAGCAGTTGATGAAAAGCACCAATACTACAGTTCTGGCTGTATGAATGGAAAGAAGATGATCAAAATGAGAGATGAACATAAGCAACACGAGCAAATGGGAGTGGTCAATAGTGCTGAAAGCAGTAGATAGGTCAAGAAAGATGAGGACTGACTGAGAAGATAATAATATAATAATAATAATAATGACATATTGATGTAGAACTTTAAAGTTTTTGAATCTCTTTCCAGATGCTCCTCACAACAACCTTAGGAGGTAGGTACTACATGTATTATTATACCCATTTTATAGATAAGAAAAAATGAACATCAGAGACATTATTTTACTTGGCCAGGACAAAACAGAAAGTATCAGAGTGAGGACTGATGTCTTCCTCATTCTAAATCCAGCACTAAGCCACCACTCCCTGCTTTCCATTGGCTAGGTGAATCAACTGGGTTGCCCTCTGGAAGCCCTCTGAAGCTCTGTCTTCCATTTATGCCTCCCATCCCAGCTGATCACCAGAAGGGAGGCATAGAGCCCTTCCATATTTCCATATCTATTCCTCTCTTTCAGCATTGGTTTCATTGGGAGATACTCAACTTGTCAGAGACCAAAATAAGGTTACTTAGGGCAGTGATGGGGCCAACCTCTTTTTCAGGAGGAGCCTACTGGGTTACCCCTCCCCATTCACCTATCTGGGTGGGTCAGTTAGACTATTTCTAAATTCAGCCTTGCCTTATTGGCCCCATGTCAATATTTCTCTGAGTTCAACTCTCTCATTTTATAGATGAGAAAAATGAGGCCAGGGTAAAGAGTGGCAGCCATCACTATACCAGAAAGTCTGTGACCTGGACTCAGGATAAACCTGGTTTCAAATCTTTCCTCTAATGGCTGCTAAGTGAGTAACTGTGGTTAAGTCTCTGAGCTTCAGTTCCTTCATCTCCAAAATGGGACTAGTCATACAATTTTTACATAGTTTTCACAAGGTTCAAATGAGACAAGGAATGTAAATTGCTTTGCAGACCTTAAAGAGCTATAGAAATGCCAGTTATTATTATTCCATATAGTTTGGAATTTACTGTCTTACATTCAGAAAATGTTAGTACCCATCAGCTGAGGACTGTGAAGGGTTTTCTTTTTTCTTTTTTCCTTTTTTTACTGCTGATAAATAGGAGAAATTAAAACTTGTTCCTTCATTCGTTTAACAAATATTTATTGAATGTAAGCTATGCTCAGTTTGCAAAGGGCTTTCTCGTAGCAATTAAAAGCCTTGCCCATAATGGAAAACAAAAGGGTCAGTCAGGAGTTCTGACTCCCTTTCCCTTGCTTTAATTTCTTATCCAATATACCTCCTTCACTCATAATGTAGTCCACAGTGCTTCTAAAATGGCTTCAAGTGACTAAAAGAGAGCATCTAGATAGAGAGGCCAAATGCTGGCCAATGCCCATGACACTCAGATGTGTATATGTGGGGAGGGACCAGATTAGAATGCAGTTTGGAAATATTTAACAAAATGATCAAAAATACAACACAATATGGATAATATTAATTTGTGGTTTTCTAAGTCAAAATGGGACTATAGGGATTGGTTTCTATTTGAGTTTGATGCCACCGATCTAGTCAATATCCCAGACCTCAGGGACACATGCTGTAAACCAACCCAGTTAAATGAGAAGCCATTTCATTTATAAAGACCTAACCTGAAATCCCAGACCCACCACACAGAGGAGAGATCACTTGCTTCGTGAGTCATTTCAACAGATGGAATCAATAACAACAACTCTTATTGCTATGAAACTTGGAGGTTTGCAGGTCTGTCCTCACAACAATTTTATGAGGGAGGGAAGACAAGTATTACTAGCTATCTTATATACGAGGAAACTGAAAATCAGAGAGGGCCGCATAGCTAATAAATAATGGAGCATTTTTCCCTTCTAGGTTTCCTCCTTCTATGCTAAAGAGCCCTTTTCCAGTCTTGCTTATATCCCATAAATCAATGCCAACCTTTTAACCTCTCAGAAAGCTTGTTGGAGCTCTATCAAGAATCAATCACGAACATGGCTGGCCTTGGAATAAGGCCCTCTCAAGGGCAGGGCAGTACTCAGTGGTGAATCATATGGTGTTAGAGATTAGGGTCCTCAAGAGATCATCTGAAGCTTCCTGCTTCCAGAAGGAAGTGAAATTTATCTTTAAATGACACTGTTCCTTCCTCTTCCTCTCCCTCCTCCCCAGGCCTTCCTTCCTGTGTCATAGCCTTTCTCCACACCCAACCCATCCCAACCCAATATAAATACTGTACTATCAAAACCTCCCCTCAAGGAAGGATCTGATATCAGAATTGAGATCTTTATATAAACTTAACAAATAATTATCTAGCCTTTGTGAGAAGAGCAACAAGATGGGAAATACCTTACCTCCCAAGGCAGCCATTTCTTTTTAATTAGTTTTAATTGTTGGAGTGTTCTCCTTATATCAAACCTAAACTGGCCTCTTTTCATCTTCTTTTTATTTCCCCTGGTTCTGTCTTTGAGTTAAAGGGGCAAGTCTAATCTTTTCCCCATGACATCCTTTCAAATCCTTGAAGGAAAAAATCTTTTCCTCCCAGTCATTTTTCTACTAGGCTGACCATCCCAAGTTTTTTCAATAAATCTCATAGTACCTGGCATATAGTAGGTACTTAATAAAAATTAGGTTGTTTTTTGCTGCCTGAGAGTGAAATTCCCATGAATTTCTGTCTGGTTAACCTCTCTGATCTATGCAGGATCCAATTTTTTGACCCAATTTTTATATTATATTATTTTCGGGATGGAGAAGCCCTCAGAATTTCAGCTCAATTCAATTCAATTTAATTCAGTTCAACACAATAATCAGTGACAAAGGAAACTGAAATAAAATTGAATTTGGGATCTTTTAGAGAGAAGACAAGTTGAGAAATTCTTGAGCTAGGAATCATGAAATCATACAATTTAGAGATGGAAGGAATCTTAGACATCATGATGCTCAAAATCCTTGTTTTTCATATGAAGAAACTGAGGCTCAGAAGAATTAAGTGATGTATGCAAGATCACAAGACTTGCAAATACTAGAGCCAGAATTCAGTTCCAGATCAGTGGAACTGATATATCACTGTTTCTAAGGACTTAATGTGGAACCTCAATTCTGTTACTTGTCCAAAGTTGTGAGTAGAAAGTATTCTTTGGGTTCACAGTCCTAGAATCTGGCTGAACATACCTCACTCATCAAAGTTGTAGAAGGTAGCCCTGAGGTTTTAAGGTATCTTTCTCTAATGACATAATCTCAGAACTCCATTATGGGCATGTTCTTCCCATCATTAGCTCCACTGACTTGCTAGTCACTTGCTCAGGTCCACTGAATTAACACCATTAGCTTTCACAAAGGGATATGCACTTAATGATATAGTAAACACACAAGCACAGACATTTACTCCCAGTTCTTTCCCAAATACCTTTGGGTCAGACACTCTCCTCTACACCACCATACTGTCTGGGGTGACTAGGCTCAGGTTCAACGATAGCACTTCATAGCATTGGTTCATAAGCAAATACAGCATGCTGCTGGATGAGGCCTTATCTCAGTTACTGCTGGGCCAAGTCTCAAAGGCTTTTCCTCACTCCCTGGGGTATCAGTATTGGTCTGGCAAAAAAAAAAAAAAATCAGGTAGAGCCCTACTCCCGGACCAGGGGTGGTTTGTTCTCATGGCTTTTTTGAAACTCATAAGGTAATAGCCTCCAATCTCCAATAAAATGGAAGAGCAAATGTGGAGGCAATGAAACAAGGCTTGTAGTCACAGGTAACATGTTGCACCAGATGGGGAAAGTCTAAGGGAGAGTCTCCCCTTACAGTATCCTCTCTTTTTTGTCATTGTAACGCTACTAGGTAGGAAGAAGGGGGGTGAGGCCAACTGCTGTTTTTTGAATACGCCTATCCATCCAATCAAAGAGGCTCCCTAATCACCACGTGGTTAGCATAACAGAGCAAGTTACTGAATGTCTGTGGATGCTCCAAAGTCTCTCCTATTACATGGCATCATGAGTCTTCACAAGTAAGCCCCCTAGCCTCTTCTAAATGGGATACCGCCTCAGCTGCACTCTGTATATACTCATTAAAAAATTGACTTAGTGGCCAGTTCCCTGTTACATGTTACTTATTCAAGGTCTTATACAAGGGTGTTCTGGTAAATGTTTAACAACCAACACTTTTTAAAAAAAAGTACCAGTGGCATACTTTTAAGTTTTAATCTTCATTATTAACATTTTCCCTATTATTTTCTTAAGTTAAAACAATGCAATAAATGAAGCCCTAATTTATACTGCTTGCTGATTTCTGAAGAGTAAATACTCACACTGAAAATTTAAAAATCCCCTCTTGCCATCCATCTCAAGTTGACTTCTGTATACCCCTAGAACATCATGAACAACTTAATGCCTTAAAAACATCGAGTAAAACCTGAACAGAGAAGAGAGCTGTTTGGAGGAAGGAAGAACATGCCCTTCCCTGAAGTCTGTATCCCCCGTGCTTAGCACAGCTCCTTAGTAAGTGACTGACTAAGTGAAATCACACCGGTAGGTAGCTCGTCAGTTTTGCCTCCTCTCATGCCTGTGTTGGCTATGGGTTAATCTGTCCTTGGTTGATCTCATGGACTTTAACACGCCGTGGCCTTGTCTTCCTCGTCTGGCAAATGAGGGTGTTGGATTTTGTCCAGTCATGAATATCAACAGGGAGAAGAGGAGGCAAAGGGAATCTAATTCCCCCCAGTCCCCCAAAAGAGTCTCCCTGACAAGGTCATCCAGCCTGGGCTTGAAGACTTTCAATGAGGATTTATCTGCGACCCCCCAAGGCAGTCTGTTCTACATTTGGACAGACTTGATGCATCAGGAAGCGTTTTTTGGTTTTGTTTTTTTTCCTACCATCCAGCTGAAATGTTTACTTTTCTGCTTCTATACAATGCTTCTCATTCCATTTGGGGCTGAACAGAACAAGCATAATTCCTCTTTCACATGACATTCTTTAAAGTACTTGAAGACAGGTATCGTGTCCCCCTGGAATCTCCTCCAGGCTAAAGATCCTTAGTTTCTTTTAAGGTTCCAGCTGGCTCTAAAATGTCATGAAATTATTTGGTGTGAATTATTGTAGTTTGGAAAGGAGATTTTAAAAAGATGATATCAATTTTTTCATTTACCAAGTATACTGGAACTTGTTTTCCTCAGTCCCATAGCAGCCTTACCTACCTAGCTAAGACTTGCAACCTTATGTGTCAGGATAGTGAAAGGTCTTCCACTCATCGATTGCAGAGATTTGTTTGCTTAACTTATCTTCCCTACTAACTGTTAATTCCTTTTGGCAAGGGCCGCTTCTTCTTTTTTTTTTTTTTTTTCATTTTCCCATAGTACCTGGCAGGCTGCCTTGGCCATTGTAGGTGTTCAGGGATGGTTGTTAAATGAGTGAGTGAATGAACGGCACACTTAAAGAACATTCAGCAATTATTTCAAATCAACACACCTTTGTTGAGTCTGTACTATGGACAAGGCGCTAAGATTGGTGTTGAAGTTACAAAGACCAACTCACCCCTGTTCTTAAGACTCTTATGCTCTAATAAGGGAGAAAAAAAGGTTGGTCACATGATAGGAGCAAAGGATTACAAGTGGACAGCCAGAGTGCTCCACTGGTACCCTGTGATGACAGCAGAAAGTGAGCATGGCCATCCTAGATGAAGAACTTGTGGGATGACACAGGAGCAGAGACTGGCAGATTGGGAAGTCATGGATGGTTCACAATGTACATTTTTGGAAGGAATTTCCCAGTGAAAGAGATCACAGATACATTGGAGTTTTTGAGATAATCCTCATAAAGTTATTGTTAATTGTAAATAATATACATGAATGCCAGTTATTATTTTTTGTTTCACTTTTCTCTTTCTCCAATCCATCTTTCATGCCATTGCTAAAATAATTTATCCTGAAAGTTCACTCTTAAGCTCAGAGATTTTCCATGGTTCCCACCAACTTCTACACCTGGGATCGCAGGCCCTCCACGACCTGGCACTGTCCTCAGTGAATACCGCATACCAGTCAAACTGAATTATTGTCTCTTCTGTGAAAGCATCTTCTGCTTTCCTGCCTTTGTGTCTTTGCTCATGTTATTTGCCACGCCTGTGACATCCTCCCTTCCTCCCTTTTCCTTCTGAATTCCTACACATTCCTTAAAGCTTCACTCATGTGCCATCCCCTCCATAAAAATACTGTGATCCCAGTTATCAGAAATGATCTCCCCCCTCAGACTTCACTAAGCTCTTTATTATTCATTTTAATGCCCAGTTCATGTAACATGTTTGTATCAATCATTTCTATTTGTCACATATATCTTATGTATAGTCATATGTATATATGCACACATATGTATAATTATATATACACATACATAGTCATATATGTACACATATATGTAATTATATACATATAGTCATATATACACTTATATATTTATGTACATATAGATGTAATTACATACATAATTATACATACTTATATATAGTCACATATATGACTATGGATTATATGTATGTAATTATATATATATATTTATAATATATATATATATTTGTAATATATATCATTGTCATATGTATTGGTCTCTCATTATACAGTAATTTCTATGGGGGCAAGGATTGTGGATTATCAAACTTTTACATCACCCCTCCCACACACACACACACACACACACACACACATACTGCCTCAGGACTATGTATACAACAGGTGTTTAATAAGGAGTTGCTATGTGTTATATTCAATGCCACCATGCAGTCAAATACCAGTGCTTGTTCTGGCAGTTCAATGTAAAAATGAGAGTAAAGCTAAGGAAAGTGAGGGTTTTTATGTACTGTTCATGAAACAGTCAAAGTGTCCATGCCACACAATTGGCATTTAAAAGGGACTTGGTAGGGGACAATCTCTTCTTTTGTTCCTGTAGTTACATCTGACAGTCTTTTGGAGTGGTGCTGACTCACAGTAGTTTTGCAGAAATAAAGCACTATTATATTGAAGCACTACTGTACCTCACCAGTTTTTTTTTTCTTTTTTTAAACTAATGCCCAATAGTCCCAGAAGTGGCTTCTTGCATAAGGGAGCCACTTGGTCTAGGATGGACCCTGACTGTGAATGCTTCATCATAATGAATTCAGCAACAACATTTTATAGGCTGCTCAGAGACTCTGGTTTTCCTGGAAACACTTTGCCTGGTCTAATTGCTCTTCAGAGGCTGGTTAATTTTCCAAAAAAATGCAGATAACTTGCTGACTTAAAACCCCCACTTCTCTAGCCCATTGCCCCAGGCAAATAACTTATTCTAGCCATTCTGGACTCTATCTTTCAGCCAACTGCAGTTTGTAAACGGAAGGAAAACCTGGAGCAGGTGAAATGATTTTTACAAGTGACACAAGCTATGGTGGAAGAAGGGTCCCATCAGCACGATTCAAATCAAGGTTCTGTCAGTGGTGCAGGGAAAAGACAGGGATTTGGAGTCAGAGGACTTGGATTTAAATTCTGGCTTCTGTATGACCCTGGACAACTCACTTCACTTCTTTAGACTTCAGTCTAATTTGTAGAATGAGTCAATTAGATAAGATGGCCTTTGAGTTCCTTCCTTTCAGCCTATGATCCTACTTCCTATCTGTATGACATATGAGAAGTCATGTCATCTCTCTGGCTCCCAGCTTTCTCCTCTGTAACATGTAGACACTTGACTTGATGATTCCTCAGATCCCTTCTAGCCCTAAAATCTTATGGTCTTATGTGAGACCACCTGGCTTTAAGCCTAATGTTCCTGGCTATGAAGAAAAGTCCCTTCACTTTCCTTTTTTCTCACCTCCCTCCAGTGGGAGGGATGTGAGGAGGAATTTAAGAGTTGTGTCAGTTTACATTTCTCTCATTATTAGTAATTTGGAGCATTTTTAAAAAAAATATGGATATTGATAACTTGGATTTCATCCCTTGAGAACAGTCTATTCCTATCTTTTTACCATTTATCGATTAGGGATTTTTATTCTTATTTATTTAAATCGATTTCTTAGCTATCTGACAAAAAAGTGATGGACTAAATATGCAGAATAAAACATACATTTTAGGATGTGGCCAGGGTGGAGATTTGTTTTCTTGACTATTCATAGAAGTTACAAGAGGCATGCTATTCATATAGGTTTTTTTTTTTTATGGGAGGAAGAAAGAAAATGCATACTGATTATTGAAAAAAAAATTAAAAACCCCCCAAATTTCCCTTTGTTTACTGTTGGTAGGGATTGTGGGTATAACTGGATATTATTGTGTGTGGGAATATTATAAACTGGAAAAAGCATCTGGTCAACATTTCTTGAGTGGGTGAGCTAAGACAATCAGTCAAAGCCTGGGGAAATGGATAGAGCCTCACTAGTGAGGAGAGCTCAGTCTCTTGGAAAGCTGACCGGGGAATCTGATGGGAGGGGCCACACATGTCAAGTTGTGTGACCTGAAAAAGAAATATGGAGAGTAGCAGACTGAGGACAGTTGGACAGGGCATTTTGGATCCAACTCCTTATTTTAGAAAAGAGGAAATTAAGTCATAGAAACATTTCTATTGTTTTTATTTGTCCTTTGCTCTTGACTTGTTGGTGAATGGAATTTAAGTGGGGCAGAGGTGCACAAAGTCATCAGCCTCACTCTCTCTTCTAGCAGTCATTTAAGTCCAGTGGCAAGACAAAAGTCAGGATGACTGGTGATGCTCTGGGATGTGATAGATGACCTTGGCATTCTCAATGTCTGACCAAGCTAGAAGCACTCCACAGCTCCTGCTTTCATGGCCATTGGAATAAAATGTTCTCATCCACCCACTCCTCCAGGTAGAGGCTTCATGTGCTTGAGGTAGATATCCCCCTAACTCATCCTGTCAGTTAACTTCCACTACTTTAGCCCATCTGTTGAAACGGTTTTACCAGGATATGGCTGCTGAACATACTATAGCTTTTTGGAGCCACAGGTGAGAGTTGGGTGACAGGTGGACACCAAAGGTGGATGAGCAGCCCTGAAAAGGGCTCAGCAAGTCCTCCCAGCAGAGGTGCTGGTCCTCCTGGAACACCCACACACTCCATAGAAACATTTAGTGACTTCCCAACCCACTCACATAGTAAATAGCAGAGCCTGGATTCAGGCTCAGGTGCTCTGGCTCCCAATTGATCATTCTTTCATTCAGAGTCTTTTATGGAAGGGGTAGACCCAGACATGCGGTAGGTTGGAATGAGGTTGACAAGCCCAGGAAGCTTTGGATAGATTAGAGAATTCTATACACTAAACATCAGTTTTCTTTTTATCTGCTTTTTCTTAATTGTAGATTTGATAAAGTATACTTCTTTCTGGGGTGAATCATAAAGTTTTAAGGATGGAAGGGCCCTGACAGTTCATTTAGTCAAGCTTCAGAGAAGTAGATTCAGTGATTTAACTGCAGTCATAAATCAAGTTAATGACAGGATCAGGATTTGAACTCAGGTCTCCTTGATTTTCATTCCAAAGCAGAACTGCAAAGAGAAGAGAACCCAAGTTTCCTGATTCATAGCCTAATAGTATTTTCATCACACCTAGGGTGTTGACTTAACACAGGGTATTATTACCCTTTCACAGAGATTTTTCAAGGTTATTTAAAGATATTTGAAAAATCTTATTATCATCTTTTCCCTAATGCCACCTTGCCTTCTGTCATGGTGATTTTGAATGGGCCTCAACCACAATCACAATCTAGATTGTTAAGTTCTTTGAGGGAAAGTACTATGCCTTTGCAACTTTATGTCCTAAGAACCCAGCAAAGGGCAGTGTATGAAGAAGATGATTACTAAATATTTGCTGATTTTGGAAAAAAATTCTATGTCATGTTGCTTGAATTAGGAAAAAAGGACAAGAGATTTAGGGTAGGAGAATATGGGGTTGGAGGAGGCAGTAGGAGTAAGCTGAAGGCTTCATTATGGGTTGATGATAGTAGCATAGAGATATGGAAGGAACTCATATGTTAAGAGGTTTGGAGAGGCAGGCCAGTGAAAATTAAGTAGAATGAAGAAAGCAAAGAAGATAGAATTAGATATGTCTGGTCCCCTTCTAGCCTGTGTCCTGTTTTCTTCATCCTGACCTATTTCACATTTGGGGGATATGTCAGCCTGACTAGGATTGGGACTGGAGATAATAGGTGTGAGTGTACGGGCATTTAATTCAATCCTTAGTTTTCCCATCTGTAAAACCAGAAGATTTAATTAGATATCGAAGGTGTTTTCTTGAGTTTAAAGGTGAAAATTCTAAAGAAAGACAGCATGTCATAGCAGACAAGGAACTGGACCTGAAATTAGGAAGACCTAGGTTGAAAATACTGCCTCAAGTACTTACTAGCTGTGTGACTCTGGGCAAGTCACTTACCTCTCTGTTTTTTAGTTTCATCATCCATAAAATAAGGGAATTAGATGTGAAAGCCTCCAAGGTCCTTCCCTGCTTAAAATCTAGGATATGAACGCTTATTTAAAAATTTGCTGAGATGATCGGAAAAGACTGGTTAGCTAAAAATATCAGCGCTTCTCCTCAACCCCTTTTTGGCCCTCATGGTACTTACTGTAGTTCATCAAACCTGAATTTCTTCTCAGAAAGAGGTCAAAATCTAACCCCATATAACCCACCAGCCAGGAAAAACACCTTCTCCTTTCTCCCTAATTTTTTTTTTCCTTCGGGGCATTCGATGACAACATATGAGAGGACCAGGATTTATATCCACAAATTTGGCAGCTGTTGTCAGATCTGCTCGGAGGCTGAGAGATATAAATCTCATTTGTGTCTTTTTCTCTAAGACTCAGTTATTTGTTATTTGAATCCAAGTACCTCAGAGGACTGGCCAAGGAATGAGGCTTGGCCAGGAAGGTTTGGTTAGGTACATTTTTTTTTTTTACAGAGCTCTGTATTATTTTACCCTTTTCTCTATCTCTTCAAACTCCCTGTCATCATTTTGAAAACTAACAATCACACATAAATATAAAAGTCAAACAATGGATAAATTGCCCTTACCCTCAGCGGGCTCCAATTATCACGAGGCTAAGAGATCATCTGGTTTTTATCCCCATTCCAGCTCTTTGTTCTTTCCTTAAGTTGCTGCTGGAGGGAGGCAGAGATTGGAGCTGGAGGAATGGGGGATTGGTGGCTGCCTTCTTAAGTATGCAGCCTGTTCACTGAAAGGAGGGACAAGCAATGAAAATACTTTCTGAATGTCCTGGCAAATCTCGCTGTCTCTCAAGAAATAGGACTTGGGGACAGAGAGAACACTGTGCCCCAGACAAGTGCTCTTTGGATCGAAATTCCTTATAAATGGAGGCTCATTATCCACCTGGTATGATGCAGAACACTGACCTGGGCTCTATTTCTGGTTCAGCCACTGTCTGAGGGACCTTGGGTGACTTCTTTCTCCTCCTCTTGCCTCAGTTTCCTTTCAGCTCTAAGAAATTCTAAGTTCTATAATCTCCAAACGTTCCTAACTCAAATGACTCAGGGAAAGAACTCTAGAAGTAAAGACGAAAGCCATCCTGAATGAAAAGGAGTATTTTGGTTTGTTTTGAGTTTCTCTTTCTGTGTTGGGAAATGTGTATTTGTACATCTTCCCTTTTGATGGTCATTGTATCATATGCCTCTTGAAGCCTGGGGGTGGACACTCTGCACCATTTCTAGGTAGCACTTAGAGCCAGTCCGAGGCAAAATTATGATGAAGACGAAATTTGTGGTAAAACTTCACCTTGACTCTTGTTTTCAATTACTCCTTTCTCTTTGTTTGATACCTCCTCCCCCACTCCAAGATGTTGTGTCTTCATGTTGCTATGGTTCTCAGGGATCCCTAATTCATGCAAGGTTATCTGCATGTTCTACTTCTCCACTGTCTTCTCCTTCAAAGTCTTAAATAGCCTCAAAACTTTGTTCTTTGTCCTATTCTCTCTAGCCTAAGGGCCCTTAAGTTTTTTTGATTCATGAATTCCACTGGCAGTCCTTTTCAGAATAGTGTTTTTAAATGCACAAAGTGAAATACATGGGATTACAAAGGAATTCAATTATAATAAAATACTGTTGTTAACATATTAACAAATATTCATGGACCTGATGGACCCCTATATCTATCCCATAAAGACAGGGGTATGCTGCTAAATTTTTAACAGAGAGATCTTTGAGGGGAAAATGTACCTATAACACTTAGAAGTTTTCTTCATGTGTGCAACTTCTTACCAGGTAACATGTAATTTTTAATAACGATTTTCAGAACTTACCCCAAAGTGAGAACTGTAAGGCTTTCAGGCAGAACCAGCAAGAGGCGTGATTTTTGGGTGGTGGCCCTTTCTTCTCAACATCCATTAATCTCACCACAAAGGCATCTGTCTTCTCAGCCTATGCCCAGGGCCATTTTGACATATAACACTCAGCACACTCTACTTATTAAACCAGAATTACTATATTGGTGCTTTCTAGTACCTGAGCCTTTCTGTACTGATTACAGGGCATGAGTTTGGAGTTTGGACTCTAATTGCCATAGATGTGTGGGTAAGACAGTCGGCCTTGAACTTGGGAGGGAAACCTAAAGGACATGCACATGCTCAGTTGTGAGGGGTGTGGCATTGTGTGTTGAGTGTAAGGAGGGTGGGGTACCTTCAAATTTGTGGAGGAATCTAACCCACTGAATGAGATCTAGTGGGAAATATTGCCAGATTGAGCCATAAATATAGAGTCTTAATGCAATACTGTCAGCTCTTGAAATCTTTGGCACAGGCATGGACTAAGAAAGGGAGAGTGGCTCAAAAAAATGACCAGAAAATGAATTAATGAAAAATAACATTTATGAAGTATTTACTATGTGCCAGGCAAGGAGGTGAAGCTAGGTGGGACACTGGACAGACTACGGAATAGACTCATCTTCCTGAGTTCAAATGTGACCTCAGACCCTTACTAACTGTATGACTCTGAGCAAGTCACTTCAGCCTGTATGCCTCAGTTTCCTTATCTGCAAAATGAGCTGGAGAAGGAAATGGCAAATCACTCCAGTATCTCTGCCAAGAAAATCTCAAATGGGATTGTGAAGAGTCAGACATGACTAAAAAAATGACTGAAAATGAACATATGCCAGGCAGTGTGTGAGGCACTAGGGACACAAATACAAAATGCAAGACAGTTCCTGCCTTCAGTGAGCTTACATTCTAACAGGGAAGACAACACACACATATACACATATGTGTGTATATACATACATATACACACATACATATATATAAATATATACATATATGTTCATATACACATACAAATATACAATTAATCCTCAACATTCACCCTTTTAACTTTCTCGACTTCGAGCATTTGTGTGATTTTTATTAGTAACCTCATTTTTCACTTTCATGTTGGCAGCCTCACACATTTATGGCTATGTGTGGTAGAGAAAAAATGAGAGTCTTGATGCATACAAGTTTATGGAGTGGCTGGTATCCAACCAGGTGCTTCACTAGTCTTGTTCACCCCACTGTTGTATAGTTAAGTGTTCCCTGTGCATATGTTGTATATATTCATTGCCTTTAAAACTCAAGTTTTGTGTTGCAATTATGCCCCCCAAGGTGTAATGCAAGTCCTTTGGGCTCTAAGTCCAAGCTTGCAAAATCAATGATGCGGCTTAGTGAGAAAATAAAAGTGCTGGATAAACCTTGTTCTGAAATATCTGCAGCCATTGTTGGCCATGGGTTTGGTGTTAATGAATTGACAATTCATCGTATCCTCAAAAAAATGTATTTCAAGCTGTTGTGTTTTTCATGATCTCCAACATCACCCACAAGCTCACCAGTCTTGGTGTTTTCCAACAGCAGTGACTAAAGACCCAGCAACTTCTCCCTTGGTTTTCATAGGGTGCCCATGGTAGAGTATAGTTTATAGTACAACAGCCTCACACCACCATCTAACAGAGTGGAAAATAAGTTTCAGGTGAAAAATGTTTTAGTTTTAACAATTTTATTTGTTGTATAGTATTTATGATACTGTAGATTTCATGAGTAATGAAAAGTGAATATTGTCTGAAATCAATTTTTTTTGTTTTGATTGAGACAATTTAATTAGCACAAAAGATCACAGAATTCTAGGGAATTGCTGGAGAGGAAAAATGTTTTTCATGTTATCAATTATATTTTGTGTACTGAATTTCATGGATTATTTCATGGTTACTGTGTTAGGAAAAGTACATATTATCAGAATTAATATTTTTTATAAAGAATTATATGCAGAAAATCTATTTTCAATAATCTCTAGCAAAAAGATTACAGTTTTAGGTGGTCATGGAAACTTAACTCCTTATTTCCCATAGGTTCAATGTATCAATATTTGTATTTTTGACTTTTGCTCACTTTTCTAGGAATGTTACCTCTGCAAAAGTTGAGGATTGACTACATCTATCTATCTATCTGTCTGTCTGTCTGTCTGTCTATCTATCTATCATCTATATGTGTATATCTACATATGCATATATATATAATATATACCTATATACATATGCTTATATACATGTGTGTATATGTACATATCTCTCTACATGTATGTATATATGTATATATGTGTGTGTGTGTGTATATATATATATATATAGATATAGATATAGATATATAGATATATAGATATATAGATATATAGATATATAAATCTATTTATCCATCTGTCTGTCTATCAGTCTATCCTAGCCAGGGAAGAGTGCTTTGGATAGAGAAACGAAAGGAATAGTGAGTGAAGCTATAAGTAAGTTGATTCACTTATCCTTTCCAGGAATAGTAGTGTTGTCTGATTACCATTTTCAGAGCTAGAGTTGGAAAGTGTTCAGGGTCTAGGGTGGTAGAAGGAAGGACCTGGGTAAAGCTAGATGTGGTGAGCTCTCATCAATCAGAAGCCTAGGACAGCATTCCCCATCTGGCCCTGTTCCTGGCTCCTGGACTTCTACACTGTACTGTCTCCTCTTGGAACTTCCCTCAACTCCTAGGGTCTCCTGCCCATACGCATGAAACTGCGCCCATAGCCTTCGCATTACTGTGCAAGGCCCGCCCCCTCATCCTATTGGTGCATTCCTCCTGGACCCTCCATCTTGTGGAGGGTCTCAGGCTGGCCTTCATACCCCTCCTGGCCCTGTTCCTGGTTCCAGGACTTTAAAGCAATGCTCCCATACCAGGTAACTTTATTCCCCCACCCAACCCCCACTTTTCAGCTCCATTGTATGTGTTGTGTTCCCCATTGGAATGTGAGCTTCTTGAAGATAGAGATGGTCTTTTCTTTTTTTTTTTTGCTTACATTTGTATCCCCAGTGCTTAGCATAGTGCTTGGCACATAGTAGGTGCTTAATAAATGCTTGCTTCTTTCCTCCCTTCCTTTGCAGTGTAGAAGTTCAAGAGAAAAGCTACAAATGCAAACATGAGTAATATCATCAGGGCTCAAGCCATCAGATTTCATGCTGCCCGGCTACTTCCACAAAAGTCTCTGGGCTCTTGCCTTCCCTCTGGCCTCACATGTAATCAAGCTGCATGCTGTAGAATTACATTTGCCAGCTTTCCCCAAAGATAAACCAGCCCTATTTACTCTACTCAGCTCCCTTAAATAAACCAGCTACTGTTTGTCTGGGTAGCACATGTAACTCCTGCTTCCACCTAATGTGCAGTGGTTATACCAGGAAAGAGAAAACAAAGCAAATTCTGCCAGTTCCAAAGTACACTGTGGGTCTACTAGTCAGCTAGAGGATAAAATTAAAGTAAAGGCATTTGATGAAATAATGTAAGAAAAATAGTAATAAAACATTTCCTCCGCAAATATTGGGCACGCTTTCCTGCAAATACACAGCTCAATCAGTGGAAAGAGTGGCTACATCTTCAGGGGGTTGAACAGTCAATAAGTATTTACTGAGCATTTTCTGTGTACCAGCACTGTGCCAAGTGCGGGGGATGCAAAGAAAAGAAAACTAACAAACAAAAAACACAGTTCCTGCTCCCAAAGAGTACACAAGTCTAATTGGGAGACAGTATGTAAAAAGCAAACAAAAACCCCAAGACAAAAGCAACCTGTTTACAAACCAGCTATTCACGGGCTAAACTGGAGACAGTAACAGGTGTAGACCGTGGCATTCAACGGGATGAGAAAAGACTTCTTGCAGAAGGTAAGATTTTTAGCTGGAATTTGAAGGGAGCCTGGGAACTCAGGAGATGAAAATGAGGAGGAAGAGAATTTCAGGCATGGGGCAAAGTCAGTGAAAATGCACAATCAAGAGATGGAGAATGATAAGAAAGCCGGCATCACCGGATCTCAGAGTTCAGAGAGGGGAGGGAGGTGTAAGAAGACCAGAGACGTAGGAAGGGGGAAGGTTATGAAGGACTGTCAAAGCCACATAGAGGATTTGGGAATCTACAGAATACAAGGGGAAAGGCGCGAACCTTTTGAACGCGTGATCAGAGAGTGCAGGTATTAATAACAACAGTGAGAGCAGGATCAAGAACAGCAATAATGATACCTGTGTGGCTGATAGCTATGTGGCGCCTTAAGGCTTGCAAGGTGATTTGCACGTAATATCTCACCTGATCCTCAGATAACTTTGTGATTTAAGTGATACTTTTATGCCCATTTTATAGTTGTAGAAACTGAGGCTGAAAAAGTTTCAATGAGTTGCCCAGGGTCACAGAGCAGGAATCCCTGGTGCAGGATTCAAAATCAGGTCTTTTTTGACTTAAGTCTAGTGCTCTATCCATCGTCACCTAATGCCTTCAAGAGGGTACTTTTTTTTTTTCACAAAAGTTAAGAGAACATGGGACAGCTTGTGGTTAAATACCAGTACAATGCTATAGATAGTAAATGGTCTATGATCATAATTACAATAACTCATACACAGAAAGGTTTAAGTTTGGCCAAGCACTTTCCTCAAAACCAACCTGTGAGATTGGTAGTACACATATAATTAACTCCATTTTATAGATGAGTAAATTGAAGCTCAGAGAAATTATATGCTAGGTCCAAGGTCATATAGCTACCAAGCATCAGAGATGGGATTCCCAGTTCTACCCAGAGTTTTGGCATCACCAATTTCTTACCTCATGTTTTCCCCATCCTGGCATGACAGGGAGATACAATACTTGTCTTGAAGAAAGGAAAACCTGAGTTCAAATCCTGCCTCTGACACTTATTAGCTGTGTGACACTGGGCAAATCACTTAACTTTTCAAGCTCAATTTCCTCATCTGCAAAATAGCAATGATAATAGTATCTACTTCATAAGGTTGTTTTGTGAGAAACAAATGAAATAAGACATGCAAGGCGGTTTGCAAACCTTCAAATGTTCTCTAAATGCTAGTTAGAATAATGCTCTCTCTTGATTAGGACTTGACTGGGAATTGAAAAAGAACCCCAGGCCCTTCTGAAGAGGAAAGGTGGGACAATTAACTAAAAATGGAAATTGTCCATCAGAGCAAGGGAGCTCTCCAAGAGTGTGAGAGGTTGAAGATGATTAATGAGGAGCAGAGGGATGGGGGCATGGGTTTATTTCACAGAAGAGAATGGGAGTCTCTAGGAGTCACCATGGAGTTCAACAGGCTATGAATCAGGCCTGACCATTCTTCTACCAGCTGCACAAACTCCTGCCCATACAGTCTCTTCACTTTTGGACCTCTTTGGAAAGGGATTTTCCTTTTCTGCATAAAATCTTGAACAGATCTGGATTCTGACCAAATGAACTATTACAGTGGTAGGCAAAAGGTTCTGAGAACCAAAGGAAGAAACCGTCTTAAAACAGCAGGGGCAAGAATAATAGCCATTTGATTGAAATGTTTAAAAAAATACACTTTAGTGACTCCATCCCTTTCATTATGGAAGAACAGAGTACAGATGGCTCAGCAAAAGCTTGGAATCTGAAAAAAATGCATTTAAGAAGCAGTCTTTCTTTCCTTCTGGTTTTCCATTATGAGAAGTCCAATAGATTTAAAAGATTTATGGTGGGCACTTTGCAGATGACTACAGAAGAATTCCTCTTCATAATCAGGCATCTTTCATGTTGATTTCAAAGATGTAGAGCCGGGATGAGGTGGAGTTACTGGCTGGGAAAGAGGGACTTTCTTTTGCTGTGTTGAAAGGCCCCTTGCAAAACTCCTGGGAAAAGTCCTCCTAACAACTCCAGCTGGAGACCTCCACCAAATTTCTGGGCCCATCAACTTGTCTTTCCAGGAGGGAATTTGGAATCCCATAAGATTGAAGCTACAGTCATTTTCATCCAGAAACAGATGATTCTTGGGGCTGATTATCTAGCCCATGGATTATCTGGGCTCTTTCCTTCCTTTCCCCCCTTCCTCTTCCCACACTGGAGTCATTTAACTGCTTTTTTACTCATTTGTTCATTCATTAATCTAAGATAAATGAATTGAGCACCTACCAGGTGCAAGGCACAGTGCCAATTGTTGTGAGGGATATGCATATTCATATGACACAGCCTCAGTCCTCAAGGAATTTTTGATGTCATAGGAGAGATGATATGTACAGAAAGAAGCAAAATAACAAGGCAGGTTGTGATAAGTACCAGAAGAGAGGGGCTAACAAAATGTCATAGGAGCTAATGGGACTGAAAGATCACATCTGGTTCAGAGGGATCTGGGAAAACTTTATAGAGAGGAAATCATTTGAGTTGGGCCTTAATGGATGGAGAGGATTTTGATAGGCAGAGATAAGATAGGAGCAGGCATCCCAGGTGGAGGGAATTGCTGGAGCAAAATTATAGAGAAAGAAACAGTTCATTAGGAAAAAAAAATAAGTGTAAAAGACTTGGTAAAATGGTAGAGAAAGGAGGAAGCTGAAAGTCTTTTATAGGATCATCAGATCACATAATTAGAGCTCATCAAATCCAGCTCTTATATTTTACTGATGAGGAGGCACAGAGAGGTCACAGAGTTAGGTAAGACTGGAACTCAGGCCTTCCTTACTTGAACCCCATTACTTTACCTGGGACCTTCTTTTATTGATGGAACCCTTGTTCTGCTTGCCAAGGGCCTTATAGGGAGACGTAGCACCTAGGTGAAGGTCAGCCAGGAGAGGGCTTAGCCAATGGCTGTGGAAGCAGGCACTGAATCAATTAGAGGGAACAGTGGCTCACGAGCACAGTTCAAGGCTCTGCTGAGGGTAGGCAGATTATATGGATGTTGGGGAAGAAAGATAATGATGGGGAGATGGGGTAGAAGTTAGCAGCAGGAAGTCTAAGGTAATAACCAGATCAACTGAAGATAGGCAGAGGTGCTCAGGGGATTAGGTTACTCCCCAGAGTTTTGTCGTGAAGTGAGAATTTCTGAAGGCCTGCTAGGGGTATGTTTGTTTATCAAGTGACTCCTTCGACTCTAAGCTACATTCAATTTGATAACTATTTATCAAACACATATTGTATGTGCTAGGCACTGGAAATACAGTGACAAAGAACAAGTCCCTGTTCTCAAGGACCTTACATTCTACTTGTCTAGGTGGGTAGGGTGATGAGATATATATATATGTATATATGTATATATGTATATATGTATATATGTATATATACATATATATACATATATATATATATGTATATATGTATATATGTATATATGTATATATGTATATATGTATATATGTATATATACATATATATACATATATATACACACACATATATATACATATATATACATATATATATATATATATATATATACATAAAGATAACAACAAAGTAAACAATGATTTGCAAACAACTAGAGTGATTTGCAGTGAGTCATCATGTAGGAGAGTAGAGTCAAATGCAAATAGAAATGGATCCCTACCGGTACATATTGACATAGGCAACTGTAAATTAATATTTATGTTGTATTTTTTATTTATTTTGTTAAACATTTTCCAATTATATTTTAATCTAATTTGGTCTCCCTTGGAATGAATTTGACACTTCTGATGTAAGAAGTGCTATTTAATCTGATTCTTGAAAGGACTAGGGATCCCAAGGGGGCAAAGGTGAAATGGGACAGCATAAAAGGCATGGCGGCCAATTGGTGCAAAAGCATGGAGGGAAGTGGAATATTATGCACTCGTGTATTCAACAACTCAGGTTACCAGCAACGTAGAATGCATAGAATCAATCTGTAATGATATGATGGAGCCAGACTGGGACATTTAAAAATGCCAAACAGGGGAGACTGCCCTAGAGGCAAGTAGGAATCATTGAAGCTTATTGACCAGGAGAATGACATTGTCCAACTTCAATCTGAGTGATGCCAATTTGGTAACTACTTGAAATATGGATTGAATAGGAAAAAAAGACTGGCTTCCTGGAGAACTATTAGAAGGTTACTGCAGTAGTTCAGGCAAAAAAGTGATAAGGGCCTGAACTAGCATGGTGGCCACGAAGGCAGAGAGAAGAATCTGGATGTAGGAGATGTGCAGAGGTAGAATTGCTAACACCTGGCAAATGATTATGATATGGGAGGGGGAGGAAAATGAAGAATAGAGGATGAGTCTGGGGTTTTGAAATTGGCTCATAGGATCAATACTAGAAGGGATCTTAGAGGTGATCTAGTCCAATCCCCTCATTTTTACAGATTAGGAAACTGATACCCATAGAGGTGAAGTCACTTGTCCAGGTCACACATATAACAAAAGCCAGAGGCAGGATTAACACTCAAGTACTCCTGATAACTAACCCAGCATTCTGGATTCTCAGAAATATTGGGGTGCCCTCTACAAAAATCAGGAATTTAGGCAAAGGAGTGTATGTTGGGGGGAAGATAATAAGTTGCATGATAATGTCTTTGATACGACTTTGAGATATCCTGGTAGCAGTAACATATCTTTCAGGAAGATGGATGTGGGGTTTTCAAAGTCCATTTTGGACTGTAGTGGAGGGTTCTAAAGGACATGAGCAGGGGCCTTGCCCTGAATTCTAATAAAGTTTTCCATTAGTTTATGTTGGCTATACTGTAACATTCTTTTATTCACTACCTGTCACTCCATTTTCCATTAAGGGATATTCCTTTATGGTCTATTTTCAACCTAAATAAAAAACTAATCCTTAGCTGTAAATATGGTGCCGAGCTGAGTCCTGTTATAACCCTAAGATTGATGTTTTCTGATTAGAAACAAATAAAACAAGTTATGCCAAAAATAAATCTGGAAATTCACTAGGTCAAGGTTGAAGTTAATAACTGAAACTAAATGGCTGGCCACAGGCAAATTTGGTTAATGTTTGAATGGAAAAAAGAGGGCGCATTTGTCATTCTAGGCTCAGGGAATGCTTCTACTTCTAGGCCCTGGTGAAATGAACCAAGACAACCATGTGTGGGCCACGCAGAGAGAGTGTCAGGAACCCAAATGCTTGGTTCTGAGAAATCTACTTGGATAGCTAAGGATCTTATGCAAAGGCTCTGGTCCCAGTGACAATGTGACTGAGCTAACCTTTCTGCAGGGGAATGTTATTTCTGTTTTGTGATATTTATCATTAGTAGGGCTTTGTGACTGGAAGGATGAACAAGACCCAGAATGTTCTAGTTCAGCGATTCTTAACCTTATTAACGTTATGAACCCTTTTGACAGTCTTAGATCTCCTCAAAATAATGTGTTTACGTGTCTAAAATTAAATACATAGGATTGCAAAGGAAATGTTGAAATGCAATTATCACAAGATTTTTTTTTTTAAGTTTAAAGACCCCAGATTAAAAACACTTCCACTGATGTGATGCCTAGGTAGTGGTGAGTGATGGAGTTGGCCAGACCCAAGGAAGTTGAGAAGAGATTGATAGATTAATTAAGATAGGGAAAGTAATTGGTAAAAGTCCTAGTAGGAAAAATAGAATAAAGTTTAGGCAGGTGGGTAAATTGGACATCAAGGAAACATGGGAGCTAATAAGATCTAAAAAGATCAGTCAGGTGCCATATTCCCTAATGTACAGGCCATCTACCTGTCTGAATTTTATACTATTTCCCCTACTAGAACCTTCGCCAATCATTTTCTCTGCCTTAATTAGTCTGTCAATCTCCACTTCTCCGTTGTGCTGTATTTGGCCCATCCTATCATCCACTAGCACCTAGTAATGAGGAGCACCATGAAGTCACTGCATTGGGCAGCAAAAAAAGGAAGTTGAGCACGATATCATGGGAATATAGTGGCAGCCAGTGGACAGAGGGTTCACAGGAAGTCAGTTAGTATTAGGTGAAAGGATGGTCTGGCAACAACCACAGAGGCTGTGGTTCAAGGTCAGATTCTAGTCTTTGGGAGGAGAAGTGAGAACAAGCAGGGGGTCAAGGCAAGGACTTTAGTTCAGAAGAACATGACAAGGACCTTGTTATTGGAATTTGAATAGAAGGTAGGGAGCAGGAAGGGCCCTAGTTACCCACAGGGTCAAGGTACAAGGTCAGGTGAGAAGCCATGCTAACTATACCATCATGGCCAGTGCAAATGATTAACAGCAAGGGATGAGCTAAAAATCCAATGACTAATTTTCACTCAAATAAGAAGAGGGTTTCAGATTGAGTGTCTTCTTTATAGATTAAAAAAACACCCAAACTAAATACTGTACTTGTCCTGTGGTAGAAAGTCCACTGGCTTTGGAGTCTGAAGATCTAGATTTAAAAGCTGCTTTGAAACTTACCACCTTGGGCACCTTTATAGACTCAGTTTCTTCATTTGTAAAATGAGGAGACGGTTATTTATACTAACCTTCAAAGTGATACTTCAAAGTTCCTTCCAGTTCTACAATCCAAGACGAGTTATACGTAGCTTGTAAAAAGAAAATAACAGACATGGGAAAATATATTTTCTTCTATTTAATTAATTTCATATATCAGAAGTATACATGTTGTTTAAAAATCTGTGCAGAATGACTGTCGAATATCAAGATTTCATTAGGTCAAGTGTCCATAAGTTGCTGAATAACACTGGTGGCAGATGGGACTCAGTGCAGACCAGACCTGCAGATCTGAGAAAAAAATCTTGACCTACTAATGCAAGCCCAAGTCAGATGATAATGTAGGCCACATATCAGGAAGAATAATAACTACTATATACCTTAATAGTACATAAGGTTTTTGTTATTGTAGTTATGCTTGTTTTGTTTTTAATGAGTTACTATAATTGAAAAATCACATCATGTTTGTGGCATCATGTTTGTGGCAAACAAGCTTTGGTGGCAAGTCTCACTAAACTGACTGAGGCTGATCCTCAGACAACAGATATAGAATGGGTCACTCTCAACTGTTGAGAACCCAGGCTTACCTGTAGTCCCAAGGAGCCATCAGAGTAGGAAATTAACAAAGGATATGAAAAAGAAACCAGTATTTTTATTTTCTCTTTCCTTTCTATTAGAATAATACAGATTTTGTTAAAAAAATTAGTCTCAAAATTGAAATAGTTTAGGCTTTAATTAGGTCTTAATCTGACTGTAAGCAGAACTTTATGTTTTTCCTGCCTAGGCATTGGATGGCTCCCAAATCTTGGAGTGAGGCTGAATCTCCAGGTGGGCTTAAGTGGCTCCAGCTGCAGGGTTTGGGGGGCGGGGACGGAGAGTGAGTTGGCTGCTCTAGAACTTGGTCATCTCTAGCAACTAATCAGATGGCTACATAGCCTCATAATTTCTTGAATTTTTAGAGAAAGAAGGGACCTTAGAGATCACAGGATCATCAACCCAGCTGGAAGGGAGTTGGAAGGGAGAGCACACACTATTTAGTCCAGCCACTTCATTTTATAGCTGAAGAAACTGAGGTAACATAGTCTCACATATTGATTCTCATGACCCACCAATTTTTCAGAAGACAATAGTGAAGCTCAGAGTGGTGAAAGACTTGGCCAACATCATATAGCAGTAGACTTAGAGAGTGCTCAAATCCTAGATCGGTGAGTGTTCTTCCTACCTTTCTACTCCACTCCTCTGTTTGATGTTCATTTTAAGAAGTCTCACTGCTAATGTGTGTGCAAGGAGACAACCACAGTGGGTGACTACACTCCACCCCTTTATTACCACAACTCGAAATGGCATATGTCTGAATTCATGATATCTTATACTGATAGAACGTGTGTATGTGGTTGATGAATAGATCTGTTTCTGGAACCCATTGAACCCTAGATTAAAAGGAAAGCTAGGTATGTAATTGGGAGATAGAGAATACTAATGAAAAAAAGTGTTTATGCATAAATACATGCATCTATATATGCATACATGCATATACACACATATATGCAAACATACATACACACAACCACACATATATTCTTATGTAGAGAAACTGGAGATCAACAGAGCCCAACTTCCTAAATAGGTGGGGAACCCATCTAGTAGCTGAGTAGACAGAGAAGATCCTAAGGAACTTGATAGAGATCTGTTCCCTGAGGCTTCTAAAGACAGAATCTGTGCTGGAAAAAAAAATTGGTTCAACTGAGCTATAAGAAAAAAAAAATACCGAGCTAAGGACTTAGTCCAGCTGGATTCTAGGACTACTCTAACCACTTCATAAGGACTTAGAATAAGAAGGAACTTTGGAGATCATCAAGTCCAGAGACTGGTTTTGAACATTTTGTGTTGCGAACCCCTCAGACAGTGCCTGGTCAGGCCTAGCCCCTTCTCAGAAGCATGTTTTTAAAGACATAAAATAAAACACACAGGAATCCCAAGAAAACCAATGATCCTGGAATAGTTATCAAAATATGTTTAAAAGCATAGTCACAAAAACCATGTTAAGAACTCTTGATCTGGTCTAAACCACATATTTTTTTTTCAGATGAGGAAAGCAAAGGACAGAACAATGACATAAAAGGAGAATATATATTTGTACAAAAATATTTATAGAGGCTATCTTTTGTGGTGGCAAACAATTGGAAATTGAGGAGATGCCCAACGATTGGGGAATGGCTGAATAAGTGGTGGCATATGACTGTAATGTAATACTATTGTGATGTAAAAAATGATGGGCAGGATGATTTCAGAAAATCCTGGGAAGACTTATGTGAACTAATGTAAAGTGAAGTGGGCAGAACCAAGAGACCAGTGTACATAGTAGCAGCAATATCATGTGATGAATGACTTAGCTATTCTCAGCAATGCAATGATCCAAGTCAATTCCAAAGGACTCATGTTGAAAATTGCTATCTGCCTTTAGAGAAAGAACTGATGAAGTCTGAATGCAGATTGAAACATGCTATTTTTTACTTTATTTTTTTTTCATCTTTCTGGTCTGTTTTCTTTCACATGACTAATATGGAAATTTGTTTTGCATGATTGTACATGTATAACCTATATCAAATTGCTTACTGTCTCAGGGACGGGTGGGATAGATGGAAGAAGGGAGAAAATTTGGACCTCAAAATCTTAAAAAGTAAAATTGGTTTTACATGTTATTGGGGAAATACTATTAAAAATAAAAGAATGATGGTGAGCTTTGCTTATGGTCATACAGCTTGCAAAGGGTCAGAGTCAGAACCTAGGTTACTTCTGCTATTCCATATTGTTTCCATAGTATAATGGGAAGAGCTCTGGACATAATCTGTGTTTTCAGTCTGGCTTTGCTATTTACAAGCTGTGTGATTATGAGCAAATGACATAACCTTTCTGAGCCTGCGCTCCCTCATCTGTAAAATGAGGACAATAACAGTTTTGCTGTAGTTACTTTGCAATGTGACTATAAAGATCAAATGAAATATTGAGCTAGGTGGCGCTGTGAATAGAAACCTGGATTTGGGAGTTAGTCAGTAAAACCTGAATTCACATCTGACCTCAGATGCTTGATAACTGTGTGCTCCTGGGTGAGTCACTTAACCTCTGTCTTTTTCAGTTCCCTCATCTGTAAAATGGAGATCATAATAACACTTACCCCCCAGTGTGGGATTAAATGACATAATATTTATAAGGTGCTTAGCATACTGCCCTGTACATAGTAAGTACTTAATAAATTCTTGTATAAATATTGTAAAGCCCTTTCTAAAACTTAATGATCCATCGGTTAAAATTTAGATATTAAATTCCGGTTTAGACCAATTAGTTATGTACAAAGAAAATGCTATAGAATATTCTTATGAATCTTCCTTGGCTTTCCATTAAAAAATAATTTGATAATATTGTAAAGTATAGCTTATAGGAAAGGCAGAATCGATAATTAACAATTATCTAATTAATTGGATCAGTATAGATAGATGCACTAGGTAATTCAGGTCTCCAAAATGGAGAGTTTTAATTACCTGGTTGATCAGCTGTCTTAACACTTAGCATGGCTCCACATGAAGGTAAGTACTAAATTAATATGTTTGATGATAGTGGAAAATCAATAAATTTTTATTTTGTTTCTTAGTTCATTAGCAATGGTCAACATACTACTGTGGGAACTGAGCAGCATCATTTTTTACTTTCTTGATGAATGAAGGTAGAAGACAAAAGGAATTTGTAGGGGTTTAGCTCATTACTTAGAGCTAGTAGAAATATTAGAGGACGTCTGGTTCACTCCCTTGCTCCATTTGGCAGAGGAGAAAACAGGGCTAGAGAACTTAAATGATTGACCCAAGGTCACAAGGAGGTAATTGGCAGAGTCAAGATTTGAACCCAGGTCCTCTGACTCCCTTTCTGTAATTTCATAACAATTCCAAGGAAGGATTGCTCACAGTTTCTTATTGGAGGGGAAAATAAAGGAGTTGTTTTTGTTGTGGTTTAAAAGGCAACAAGAAACACCATTTCCTGATAGACTTGGTCATCTCATATTTCAGTGTTCATGAGCAACATTTACAAAAGCAAAACAAAATGAAATAAAAACAAGCACCATGAAGGTAATTGCAGCTTATGCATCAATATTTGCACAAGGGGATGAATCCTAGAAAAATTCTGTGGACAACTTGATAAGCTTCTCAATAAAATCAACATGTATAATAAGAGACACATAAATATATGGTACCAGGGGTGGGGAACCTGCAGCCTCAAGGCCACATGTGGCCTTCGATGTCATTGAGTGTGGTGTTTTGACTGTGTCCAAGTTTTACAGAACGAATCCTTTTATTAAGGGGATTTGTTCCTTGAAGTTTGGATTTAGTCACAGGGCCACACTTGAGGACCTAGAGAGTCATATGTGGCCTCAAGGCTTCAGATTCCCCACCCCTGCTACGGCAGTGAAACAAGTATTGCTTTGGACAAAGAAATGAGAAAGACCAGAAGTTTGTAGACTTTACACAAACCTCGTGCCTATATAGTCTGGATGTTTTTTTCCAGGAAGAGTTGGAAGGCCACAGACATGGCCAAACATCAAATACCATCACAAAAGAGGAAATTCACTATATTCTAACAGACAGGAAACATCTGATTACTAGTGATGGAGTAATTTCTAATCATTTGTCCGTAAATAATCAAACCATTGATTTATTAGAGTGAAGTTCTCAAAATGTGGAATCCCTAGGGATTCCTGAGATTTTTCCATGGGGTCTATGAAGTCAAAACTATTTTCATAATAATTCTTTATTTCTAATATGGTAAATAACCACAGATACAACCCACATAAACATTAGCGTTTCATGGAGTGGGGTTCTTAATAATTTTTAAGAGTGTAAAGGTTTGAGAATCACTGTGTTAAAGAGATAAAAATAAATATCAAATTAAAATAAAGGATAAAAATTAGAATGGCATACAACCGAGACAACTCCAACTTATTTATTTACACACATGGTTGATACAAAAAAATGGGACATGGATGAAAGTACAGGTATCTATAAATCCTACACTATTTCTTAAGGAAGTTTAACCAAATGTAAAGTAATTGCAGCAATTTGTCGGTCAGTCATTTTAGTCATGTCCAACTCTTCATGACTCCATTTGGAATTTTCTTGGAAAGATTCTAGAGTGGTTTGCCATTTCCTCCTCCAGCTCATTTTATAGATAAGGAAACTGAGGCAAAGAGGGTTAAGTGACTTGCCCAGGGTCACATAGCTAGTAAGAGTCTGAGGCCAGATTTGAACTCAGGAAGATGAGTCTTCCTTTAACCCCAGGCTTAGTGCCCTATAGACTGTGCCACCTAGCTCACTTTAATTGGAAGAATTAGGAAACCAAAAAAATCTCAAACTGTCTCAGCCAGCAAAATATTTGATGTCCTTGACAGGAAGAGAGATATAGCAGGGAAAGGCAATGATGCTTTGTGAAATCTTACAGGGAAGGATAATGGGAAATGTGAGTGAGGTCATCTTTTAAAAGAGTAAGAAATAGCACAGGGAAAATTGCAAGTTCTCAGAAAGATTGATGAGAAACCTAAATGAATCCTACCATCCAAAGGATCATTTAAGTATAAATTGGAATGATGACAACAGATGAAAAAAATTCAAGATGAAAAATGCTGAAGGCCTGGAAGCATTTCTATAATAAACTATTTTCTTTATCAGTGACTGTCGAAGCACTGCATTCGCTTTCAAACTTTATAGTCCCCAATGTATTACGTGAGGAAGTGAATAGAGTGGATAACAAAGGTGAACAAAAGAAAGGTGAGAAGAACATTTGTCCAAGACAAAGTACAGGCAAAGGTGGTCTCTGCTGGAGATGATGATTGTGAGGACATTGAGGAATCAATTCCCTAGCTATCTGAGCGAGGAAAACAAAAAAAAAATTGCATTATTATTAAAAAGTATGGAGGTAATACCAAAGAAGTTAAAACATTTTTACTTTTCTGTCTTTGCAAAATTTTTATGAGAATAATTGATTCATGGATGGAGGGCATCCTTGAAGAAGGCATAAGAATGGGACAATCATACTTTTGGGTGGAATAATATTTTATTTTTTCCCTATTACATGTAAAACAATTTTTAACACTTGTTTTTAAAATTTTTGAGTTCCAAATTCTCTTCCTCATTCCCTTCCCCTCTCCCTGAGATGGTAAGTAATTTGATATAAGTTATACATGTACAATCATGCAAAATGTATTTCCATATTAGTCATGTTGTGAAAGAAGACAGACCAAAAAAACCCCACAAAAAATACAGAAAGTGAAAAAAAAATACAGAAAAGTGAAAAATGCTTTGATCTGTATTCAAGCATCATCAGTTCTTTCTCTGGAGGTGGATATCATTTTTCATCACAAGTTTTTTGAATTGATTTAGATCATTGTATTGCTGAGAATAGCTGAGTCATCCACAGTTCTTCATCATACAATATTGCTGTTCTCCTGGTTATGCTCACTTCACTTTGCATGTAAGCCTTTCCAGATTTTTCTGAAAGCATCCTGCTTGTTTCTCACACAACAATAATATTCAATTACCTCACATACCACAGCTTGTTCAGCTATTCCCCAATCGATGGACATCCCCTCAATTTCCTATTCTTTGCTACCACAAAAGGAGCTGCTGTAAATATTTTCGTACATGTGGTACCATTCTGCTTGATAATCATGCTTTTCCAAATAATAATTTATAGTATATCTTTATAGTCACATAGTTGCCTGAGAATTGCACAGAACACACAGTGATATCCCCACTGGGTTTATTGTTTGTTGATTCTTAGAAAAGAGTTTGATTGTGGAGACCCAAATACTACCTTAAAGGTTTTTCCCAGATAATGTGCCCACACTCATATGTTAAAACCATACAAAATTCCCTAAAAGATACAACAACAGAGATAACTTTTTTGAGACCTTCTGGTTATCAGTATCAATTGGGATGTAAAAATGGATGCTTTTTTGTTTGACCAAGAAGTTTATCACCTTTGTGCTGTGCTAGGTACTGGGCAAGATATAGAATTTCGACAGGGCTTTCCTCAATGGTCTTAATACACAAACATAGATCAATGCAATACTTAATATTATATAAGTGCAATGGAGTAATAGAACACAAATTACTACATGAGATCTTCAGGTGAAAGTCATTACTGACTGCGAGAGAGGGTCGTGATGAGGGAAGGCTTCCTCGCAGAAACGGCATTTGAGTTTGGCTTTAAAAGATGGGTAGGAATTCACCCAGTGAAGGAAGATATTCCAAGCCTAAGGGAACTTCAACAACCTGGAGGTGGGAAAGTACAGACTATATACAGAGGACAGAATCCATTTCAGTTAAAGTATAGCATCTGTGGTGAGATAAGGTCTATAAGATAGGATTGGAGAGGTAGTGTCGCACTACACTGTGTAGGGCCTTGAGAGCCAGGCAAAAGAGTTTGGACTTTACTTGTTAATAACATCTCCCTCCATTAGCTTTATTTATGAATTTTCTTTAGAAACATATATCAGCAGTTAAATATGCTAACACACTCATCAAAACATGACGAATAGAGGCAGCAACAGGAGGAGCAGTGCTCAAACGTCACTCACCTATGTGCCCGTGGACAATTCACTCCCCCTGCCCGGGTCTCAGTTTTTCCATCTATAGAATGGAGTAATTAGACTAAATGCCCTCTAATATCCCTTCCAGCTCTAAATCTGTGCTTTAATGAAAAAGGAAAGTACAACAAACAACCCAGTGATTGGGAATGATTGTCCATATATTTGTAACTGCTTCAATTTAATGATTGGTATTGATCACCTATTACATTTAGCATGAGTCTTATTGCTATGTAATGTTGCCTTTCCACGTTATTGTTAATGTGTTTAGTATTCTTTTGGGATCTGTTTTCTTTACCCTGTGTCACTTCATTTGAGTTTTCCACTTTCCTTGCATTTTTCATAGTCATCATTCTTCCCATATATCTTATTTTCTTTACTCATTCCCTAGTTGTTGATCACATAATTATTTGCAATTATTTGTTTGCGTTTGTTTTGTTGCTGCAGTTTGTGATACTGGGAATATTTTTGTATGGCTATGTCTTTTACTACCCACCCATCATTCCTCTCCTTCCCCCATTAATATCTTACTTAAGGCATAAAGTTAAGGATGGGATTTTGGGGTCAAAGAGTTTCCATTGAAGACAGCACTGTCCTCCTAGGTACACAGGTTTAGGAATTCCTCTTTTTTCCCCTGCCCTGAATATCTGATCACTTTCCAAGTCTTGTCAAGACTACCTCCAAGATATTTTTTAGCATGCATCCTCTTTTGTACCATACACTGATAACCCTAACTCAGGAGGCCATTATATCTTGCCTGGACTATTATAACAGTCTCCTAATTTGTCCCCCATGCTTTCAGTCTCTCTACTCTCCAATTCATTTCCCAAACAGATGCCAAAATAGTCCTAAAGCATGGGGCAGACTGTGTCATTTCTCTGCTTAAAAACTCTTAATTGACTCCCCATTGCCTACAAGATAAAATACAACCCCTTAAGGATCTTTATAGGCTGATTGACAACTACCTTCTGCCCTAATTTGACATTGCTTCTCTTCATAAACTCTACATTCTACCCATAGTTGGCACTTCAACCCCCATCTCTGTCTGTCTGCTTGTGTTTTCCCATGACTAGAGAGACAGCTGGTGAGACAATGGATAGAACACTAGACCAGGAAGATCTGAATTCAAATTTGACCTCAGATACTTGCTAGCTATATGATCCCTAGTGGTTCCCTTAACCTACGCTTGCCTCAGTTTCCTCATCTGTAAAATGAGGATAATAATAGCTCCTACCTTACAGGGTTGTTATGAAGACCAAATGAGATAATAAAGTGTTTAGAACAGTGCCTGGAATGTAGTAAGTGCTATAAAAATGTTAGTGCTCTCATCATCATCATCATCATCATCATCATCATCATCATCATCATCATCATCATCTTACGAGGTTGTGAGGATGAAATGAAGTAATATTGGGAAAAAGTGCTCAGCATAGTGTCTGCCCCCTAGTAGGTGCTATATAAATGCTTATTATTCCTTCCTTTCCCCTCCACACTATGCCTGGTAAGCCTTCCTTCCACATCTCAAATTCTCAGAACCCTTGTCTTGAATGAACATTATTATAATTTTTATTCTGTAGTCCATGTTGCCTTATAAAGAGGTTGAACCAATTAAGAATGACCTGCAGTAAACTAGTTTGCTATTTATTCCATAGCTCAGGTGGAATCAAACTCCTTTTTACTGTCTTTGGCATTTTGATGGATATTTGGTGATAAATGTTTAAAATTCTATCACAGTAAATATTAATAGATTTAGCTTGCATAAACAAAAATACTTTGAGTTCTCAGTAATTTTAAAAAGTGTAGAGAAGTCTTGAGATCAAAAAAATTGAGAACTGCCAGATTGGAGGGATGTTATAAAGAAGACATTGACAATATTTCACACCTGATTGGATGACAGGCAAGAGAGAGCGAAGAGCCAAAGAAATCACCAAGGTTTCAAGCAGGTGACAAGATTAATAATGAAACTATTGACAGACCAAGTGAAACCAGAAGAAGAAGCAATTTAGGAAGAAAGAGCACATTCTCTCCTTTGGATCAAGGACTGACAGGCTCGTAGTGCATCCTGATTGAGGTGCCCTTTAGGAAGCTGGAATGTGTGTCTGAAGCCCATCTCCACACATCCTGTTTCCCTGAATGGTAGACATCCTGCTCCAATTCATATGATTTAGTTAATAGTTTTTTGACCCTCATCGCTTACTCCCTTACCCAGGAGTTCTTAACTTTTTTATATTATGAACTTTTTATGTTTGACAGCCTAGTGAAGCTTATGGAATCTTTTTTAGAACAATGTTTTTTTATATGCATAAAACAAAATACATGGGATTACAAAGGAAGCCAATCTTGTCTGTTCATTAGGAAGGTAACTCAGGCATGATATGAATGATGGGTTAGAGGGGACAGAATGCAGTCAGGGAGGACTTTTGAAAGACTATAATATAGGTAGGCAGGTATTATCACCATTTTGTTGATGTGGAAACTCGGGTTCAGAAGGTAGCTTGCCTAAAGTATATGGAGTAAGAACTAGCAAGAGTTTCTTCAGGAACACATCAAGTTAGAGCAAGTAAGCTGGGAGGGTCTAAGATCAGACAGAAAATCCTTGACAAAGAAAAGAGCTGAGGCTCATTCTATGACTTTTGGATTTGTTATCCAGCCCCATTTTCATTTGCAAGGAAACTGATCAGGCAGCACTGTGACATCTGTGACTGGCTTACCAAGTGGGCACTGCTTTCACAGCTTCCGCATTACTAGACCACCTGGAATGGAGGCAACGTATGCATTTTTAGGTGCAAAGGAGAAATGCCCTGGAAGTGGAGCAACTCTGCCCAGGAGCGGCTTGCAGGGGAGTGAACTGCTTGTCCATCCAAGGCAAAGCCAACAGGATCAACATGAATGACACGTTGGGCTACGTTCATAGAAGCATAGTTCCCAAACCAGAGGACTGCATCCTGCAGCTGAAAGATTGTCAGATTTGGAGTCAGAAGGCTTGGGCTCAAATCCCAGTGCAGATGCATATTACCGGTGTTACTTCGGACAACTCAATAAACCTCTATAACAAGTTTGAAAGATGTGGTATGTAGTATGAAAAGTCATATGATACAAGTAAAGCTGAATCTGGGGAAGTTACATATAACAACCAAAACAAAGCCAACCATAACAGCTAGCTTTCATATAGACCTTTAAGGTTTGCAAAGCACCTTATATTGCCTTATTAAATTTAAGCCTCACAATAACGCTGTGACATAGGTATTATTATAATCCCCATTTTACAGATGAGGAAACCAAGGCTGAAAGAGGATAAGTGACTTGCCTTAGTTTCCCCCTCAAAGTCAGAGAATTTGTGGTGGTGGTGCTACATAATCTTAGCAGTCCTCTTATTTGGTCCCTCCTAGTGCCAATATTTTGTGATTCCATTTGCACACTAGGGGGGAAACTAAGGCACAAAGAAAGGAAGTAGATTTCTCAGGGTCACACAATAAGTGGCATTAGAGATGGAGCACAACTCAACAGAATTTGAGAAAGGGGTGAGCTAATCTAACGACTGGAAAAATTGAAATGAACTTTCTTGGATAGCTGTAGAAACTTCTTCTTTGGAATGGTATAGAGAAAAATAACGATTTCCATTTCATGGGTGATATGTTTATAGGAGTCATCGGTCTCTTATTCTTTTCTTGTCTCTTTTTCTCCTTTTTATTGCTAAAACTTAAATACACAATAAGAAAAGAAAAAGAAACATATTATAAACCTAAATATTGAAACTTAAAAACAAAATGAGAAAAGAGAAAAAGCATGTCATGTGCATAGCAGAATGTGAGAGGAGTCAAAATATATAGCAATAAATTTCCATTTCAAAAAGCTTGTATAATAAATACTTGTTGTATTGAGAGCTGTCCATCTTTTCTTTGCTTCCTTGTAAGTTTTCTTTTCTTCTCTCCTGTGCACTTTTTGCTTTATTCTTTCTTTCTCCTTCTTCCCCACTCTTTTTCCTGTCTCATTCTTAACGCTAGCTCTATTTCCTCTCTGATGTGAAAAGCAATCAAATTATTATATGAAATGGATCTTAAAGGAACCAGAATTTACTCCTTATTTGTCTTCTCATCCTCTATTTACACAGTTCCCCAAATGTATAACCTTGCATGGGATTGATCTTATTTAAGATGTTGTCTGGTCACATAGTGAATTAATGTTTGTTGAGTTGTGGGTAGTTGAACTGGATGTTCAAGGTCTTCTGGCCCCCAGATATATTTCCCTTCACCCTACTCCTATGCTTAAAGTCTGAAATCTCACCCTTAGGGTATATTCATTCCTATAGGCATTCTATGATCATGTGTCTTCTTCTTGAGTATAAGTATCCCCAAGAGAAGTCATGTTTAGATATCATGAGTCATTAACATGACTAAATGAATTAGTCTGCTTTCTTTCTTGATTAACTCCATCCCATAACTGAGGAAAGGGGCTGAGGGTAAGTGGTAGGGAAGGGGAAGAGATAGATTTGGAATTTAATTTGCATTGTGCAACAAGATAATGAGCACCTGGGTTTTAGGTCCTAAGGAGTGGGAAGACAAAGAGCTAGAAAGGCCCCAAAGAAAAACTTCTCTTCACAATTTTGCTGAGGGCTATCTAAACTTGCTTCCTACATATTGTACTTATGAAACTAACTTTTGACTCCATGTGCAATATTTATGTTTATCCATATGACTTTCATCTTATTTCATTTGACTCAATGTTCTAGCCTATTAAAATCACCACTGTATTAATTTCCACTGCTGACTTTATGTCATCTACTGATCTGACAAGAACAACCTCTACACATTTGTCCAAGTCATCATTAAAACTGTTTGAAGAGCACAGAACTGCTTTCCTTCCAAGGTGATTTTGAACCATTAACAACACAAGTTCTGGTTGTTCAGTTTCTTAGCCACTTAATTATGCTATCATCTAGCTTCTATCTCTCCATCTTTCCACGAGAATAGCATAAAAGATTTTGTCAAGTGCTTCTTTATAATCTATTTAAACTATATTTATGGTATTATCTTGACATATCAAACCTAACAATCTAGTAATCATTAAAAAAAAAAAGAAAATTAAGTTGGTCTGATATGACCTATTCTAGGTGATTTCATATCAACACTTACTAATAACTGATGCCTTTTATAATTGTTTTCTTTCTTTCCTTCCTTCCTTTCTCTCTGTCTCTGTAATTTGCTCCCTCATTTATTTATTCATTCATTTATTTCCCTATCATCTATCTATTTATATATTAAATTTATATACTAATCTATTTAGCTAACTTTTTCTTTATTTATTTGGTTTGTTGTTGTTTTAAAACATACCACTGTCATTTGCCTATATTCCCTCCACCCCACCCCCAGGAACTATCCCTTATTATGAGGAAAAAAACAATGAAGCAAAACAAACCAGCCCAACCATTGCATCTGATGCCATTTTCTACCCTGATGAACAGAAAGTGAAGGGGAGCTGAGGGGGTAATGCAGCTTTTAGCACAAGAACCGTTAGTATAAACAGAATATATTCTTTTTTTTTCTTTGTGTAGGAAATGTAAAGAGGGATAGAATTAGGACTTGATTGGAAATTGTCCCTGGGGTTATGAGAATGAAGGTATGGGTACAAGTAATGTTTACAGGCTTGATTTAATTCTGTATTAATGTTTTACTATTCTGTTCTACTTTCAATTTCTGTGTCATCTGGTTTGATCAGATAAAAGGGGATTATCAGGTGGGGGCTCATGAACCAAGGATGTAAACTGAAGTTGACTCAAGGAGTACTTTGAAACTGAGCTTAACTTTAAAATAGTCATTGGAGATTGGGGAAACCTGACTATATAGAGAAAAAGATTGAATAAATTATTTTTATTGCAAATAATTATTTTGGATTCACAAATATGCAGTGAAGCTGCCTAGGGATTCAAGTCACATATCACTTGGCTTCCTCTCTCATTTGGATTTAAGCCCAAACCATATAGAAGTCGGTCATATTAAAAAGTTAAAAGATAGTTTAATTCTTATCCTGGAGTAGGAAAATTGTACTTTTTTTAGGAAACTGCTCAGGATTGTGCAGCACTGAAAGAATTAAATAATGAGTAGAGCATTTTAACTTTTCAGGCACACCATAATTGTGTTAAATAACTCACCTTGTATTATTGAAAAGCTCATTTACTACTTCTCATTTTCAAAATGTAGCACTAAAGGAATAAATACTGAGTAATCCTCTTACTTGTGCATCGTGTGGGGCACAACAGACTGTTCCCTGTTCATGTCTTCACTGGAGAAAAAGCAGCATTGATTGAACTATGATGGAATTGCAGAAATGCTTTAGGTACACAAAAGAAATGATTGAGTGAATGCCATCACTAAGGAAACAGTAGTATGCAGTGTGTATTCTCCCTCTCAAGTAGTTTATAAGAGGCCAGGAAAAAATTGAGACGGAAAACTGGGGACTAGCCTATGCTTGACAAGCAAGAGGAAAGGGAACCAAGAAGAAAAGATCAAAATTTGATCAGTTCTTCGTTCTTTACTTATCTGTGCTTCAGAGAATCCTTTTGGTGATGACACAGCCCTAGGGCCATGGTCTTTATGAAGCCTTTCCTGAGCCCTCACAACTACCAATTTACATTGTATCTAGTTACCTTACATTTGCTTGTTCTATAAATATGTACTTAAGTAGACATTCCTCCCCCAGAATATAAGGTCCTTGAAAGCAAGAAAATTTCATTTTTTCCTTTGTATTACTCGCACCTAGCTGAGTACCTGGCACATAGTAATAAATTGATAATATAATAATAATAATAATAATAACAACAACACAAAAAACAACTAACATTTATATAACACTTTAAGGTTTACAAAGAGCTTTATATATGTTTATCTATCTAACCTGACAACTGCTTTGTAAGGTACCATTTTATCCCCATTTTATAGAGGAGGAAACTGAGAAATAGGTTATAACTTTTTCTTATGAATAACTACCTGTTTTCTACCTGTCTATGTAGGAAAGGTGATGAGCAGTTGCACAGTTAGACCCCTGAGCTTTTCATACCCTTTATACCTCATTTTTTCTTAGATATTAGGCAGAAAATAATGTAATTTTTTAATTTTTAATTTATTGAAACTCATTGTGTGTGTGTGTGTGTGTGTGTGTGTGTGTGTGTGTGTGTGTGTGTTTTAAATCAAGCATAATAGAAGGCGGGAAACCCAAAACTTAACTAGTAAGTAATTGAGGCTGGATTTGAGCTCAGGTCGTCCTTACTCCAAATCCTGTCCTCTATCTGCCACACCATAGAACTTCCTAGATATATGTCAATTTATTGACCTCACACATTAAAGAAGATTCAAGGAATACTAAAAGATTGAACTTGGGAATAACTCTAGGGCCAATGTTGCCTGCCATCTTCTCCAAGTGGGTATGGCACTGATGTTGGCCATTATTTTTATGTTTGATCAATGTCAACTAGAATCAGGGTGTAGACACAAGCCAGACAGTCTTGTCATTTACCAAACTTCTGGCAGTTTGGAGTTATCTCATGGGCCATATTTTTCTTAAAATTCTCCTGAATAACTGAAGTTATATATCAATGTCTCATCCTGGTGAGTAGGTGATCCTGGGGTATTGACGGCTACCCCAGTAGAACAAGCCTGGCAGATTCCCGTAAGCTTTTAGTGGAGTCACAGTGACAGACAGATATATCTTCATGTCTGTTGTCTGAGAACCAACCTAAATTTCACAAGATTCATTATCTCCAACTCATTTTTTTTTTTGCTTTTTGATGAGGCAATTGGGGTTAAGCGACTTGCCCAAGGTCACACAGCTGGTAAGTGCTATGTGTTCAAGGTCAGATTTGAACTCAGGTCTTCCTGACTCCAGGGCTGATACTCTATCTACTGCACCACCTAGCTGCCCCTCTCCAACTCATTTTCGAAAAGGAATGGGTATTTGTTAAAATTAATAATGTTGGGGCAGCTAAGTGGCGCAGTGCAAAGAGCTCCAGCCTTGGAGTCAGGAGGACCTGAGTTCAAATCTGACCTCAGGCACTTGACACTTAACTAGCTGTGTGACCCTGGGCAAGTCACTTAACCCCAATTGCCTCACCAAAAAAAAAAAAAGAAAGAAAGTAAAATTAACAATGTAGTAACCAAACCATTGTATTTATTTGTGTCCCTTTCTGCACTTTTTTTGGTTGTCTAGCAGAGTTTTAGACTCAATTAACTATATCATGAATTATTTTTCATAAAGTTTGTGGGAATTATCAACCCTTCAGTTCATATTGAGAGAGAGTTTTGAGCAGATGCTGATGAGGCAATTGTTACAAACCTAAGCAACATTTGAAACTTGGAACCCTTGTGTCTTACTTTTGCTAATTGCTTTTATCCAGGGATTCTTCATCTTTTCTGTGGTATTGACCTCTTTGGAAGTCTGGGGAATCTTATGGACCTCTTCTCAGAATAACATCATCAAATGAATAAAATAAAATACACTGTATTGGATTAGGAAGGAAACTGGGATATGATTTCAATTACAGTGAGGTATTTTTTTTTCCATCCAAGTTCACAAACTCCTTGAAATTTATCCATGGACTCCAGGTTACATATCCCTGCTTTAAGTCTTCACTTCAATGTATGTGACCTGACCTATCATAAAATAACTCACTGGGGGTCGTGATGAAAAGTGTTTTCCAGCATCACAAAGATGAGCATTTGTAATGATCATGATCTAGGACTAGAATCAAGTGGGAGGAGGAGATCTAGCTGGATTGCATTTGGGAACTTGAGCCATCCTTTCAGTGATTCCAAACTGCTTGGTGTGCAGTAGCAGCCTATCTCTTTAGTGCCATATTGTCCTAGTGATGCTCTAGGGCTAGGACTCATGGAAGACCACAGTTTCAGATGGATGAAAATGATATGTAAGCCAAAGGGCACTGGAAACACACATGGTGAATATAAAAGGGCTACAGTATATTTGCTCTCCTCCATTCCCATCAACTTGTTTGTGAGAAGTCTTATAGAAGATATGATCAATGATATCTCTAAGTGGGAAAGGAGATGGGTGAAAATCATGGATGGAAAATGACTTCACCTGAATTGCCATCGGTATGCCTAAGTTTCTAAAAGAATTGTACAAAAGTCTCCAGCGTGTTTACTTATCTAGTTACCTGTAGTTCTTCCACAGAATGTAAGCTTCTTGAGGGCAAGGCCTGTTTTTATTTTTTGTTTTTGAATCACCACCTCATACACTGTTTGGAACAGATTAGGGGCTTCATAAATATCGACTAACCTGAATTGACTTGAATTGTCTCTACCTTGTAGAATCATATGATCCTAGTTGTAGAGATGGAAGGCACCTCTGGTGAAAAAATAACAAAAATGTCATGGATTAAAAAAAAAAAAAACTTGTGTGTCCACAGTTTGCTTATTGTCTGCCTGCATTAGACTATGAGCTTCTTGAGAGCACGAACCGTCTTTAACTGTTTCTTTGTATCCCCAGTACTGAGTACAGTGCTTAATAAATGTTTGTTATCTGTAGTTCTTCCATAGAATGTAATAGACTGACAGATTAAGAAAGGGTGGGGACGTTACTTTTTGACAGAATAAAAGCGAATACTGATCATTGTTTCAAAGCGCTGATAAAAAAAAAAAATTATGCTCTAAAGGGTCTCATGCCCCTGTAGGTCAAACCTGAGCTTCCTGCCTACCTTGCCTGCCCAGCCTCTGGCTCTGGTCCCCAGGAGCATTTTAGAGTCTGGAGAGAGTTGAGGCTTGATCAAATCCTAGATGCCCTTTTCAGTAAAGTGAGGGTCACGCCATGGAACATTTAGTTCTAGCCAGGCTGGTGGAAACAAACTGAGCACAATGGCACCGAAAGCTGCTTTTCTTAGAAGAATGAAAACCATTCTCCACTTGGGGCCCAGCCAGGCTTTGCATGATTAATTGCTATATTCAGTCCAAGATTAGCCCAGGTTGGGTTGGAAGGATTTTGTTTCTGGTTTGAAGGACTCTTAAGCATATTTATTTGGTTTCCCTTGGATCCTACATTTTTAACTGCTTAGATGAAATCAGAGTTCTGTAAAACAAGAGTGATGGGGGGAAATGGTCTGGGCCTCTGGTTCTTCCTTGGGTTGGCTACTCCTCATGGTATCCAGGGGTTTATTAGAAACACCTTTCCATTGCGCAGGGCAGGCAGCCCTTCCACAAAACAGTGAAGCTGGTAAAATGGCTCTCCTTTCCTTTTCCAAATCTTTCATTATTGTCCTCATGGTTGCCCAGGGCTCTCAGGAGGGGAGGATCTGATTAAACATGGCAAGAATTAGGGACTTACTGTGTTCTCTTTTCCAGTGGAATTTGCATTATAAAAAGAACAGCAGGCAAAAGAGGATTGAGCACTGAACTAGAAATCATAACAGTTGGGTCTGGTGTTAACTCTGCTACTGGCTGTGTGGTCTTAGGACACTCAACCTCTCTGGGTCTCAGTTTACTCATCTGTAAAATGAAAGGGTTACATATAAACTAGAAGTTCCCTTCCAGCTTATATACTATAGACCTTTAAAAGAAGAGGGAAAGAAAGCAAAGCTGAATTAAATGGCTGTCATTCACTAAAACTAATATTTCAGTGGGGTTGGAGGAGGAGGTGAATGTGCCCTCAAATAATGAGATAGCCCATAGATGACAGATTGTTGTCTCTGTTTGTGAAACTACAGGGACTCTGGGGGAGCCCAGGATATACTAGAGTCCAATTCTAGAGTTGGGAGGGACCTCAGAGGCCCAAGTGGCAATGGTATGGGGGAGTTAGCTTAAACAGATGCTTGAGAAGCAAGTGTTAAATCTTCAGCCTGAGCATTTACACTTTGGAAATCAGCCAATGCTGCCAACCAGGGCTGGATTTATTGTTTTGTTGATTGTCTGGACTTAAGAAAGTGCTGGAGAAAATATTAATAATGAGGATTAAACTTCAAAGTGTGTTGTGGGTAGATACCCCCTCTCAGTCAGTTGTTAAACATCTATTAGCACAAGCCTGAAAATAGATCAATCAATCTACAAATATTTAAACCTCTACAATGTTTGTTATTGTTGTTCAGTCTTTTTTTTTAGTTGTCTGACTCTTCATGACCACATTTGGGATTTTCTTGGCAAAGGTAGTGGGATGGTTTGCTATTTCCTTCTCCAGTTTATTTTAAAGGTGAAGAAACTGAGGCAAACAGTGTCACAATACTAATAAGTGTCTGAGGCCAGATTTGAACTCAGGAAGATGAATCCTCCTGACTCCAGGCCCAGCATTTTATCCACTGCACCACCTAGCTGCCCTACTGTGTTATAAACACTATTTCAGGTGTTTGGGATACAAAGCCTCCACAATGGCAAAATGTGCCAGGCACTGTGCTAAATGCTGGGATACAAATAAAAACAAAGACAATCCTTGCAATCAAGGGGCTTATAAGTCAAATGGGGGAATGCAACAGACACACAAAGGAAGCTGACAAAGAGGGGAATGAGAGAAGGTATCTGGCCTAGGTGCAATGATGGGCAGAGGACACGGTGGACATGTTAGTAGGAAGCAGATTCATAATTACTTGTGTATCTCTCCAAAAGTCTCATGATGGAAAATGCTATCCACATCCAGAGAAAGAACTATGGAGTTTGAATGAGATCGAAGCATACTATTTTTTTCTTCTGTTTTATTTTGTTTACTCTTTCTTGTGGTTCCTCCTATTGGTTCTAATTCTTCTTTACAACATGACTAGTGTGAAAATACATTTAATAGGAATGTATATGTACAGCCTATATCAGATTGCACACCATCTTAGGGAGGGAAGAGGGGAGAGAAGGGGAGATATTTTAAAACTCAAAAGCTTATGGAAGTGATTGTTGAAAACTAAAAAATAAATTAATAAAAAAAAGAAAAAGAAAAAAAAAGTTATCTTTGTCTCTTTGAGGCCAAGCAGATTCAGGCTGTTTCTCTGTCCACATAGGAAGGACTCTTTCATTCTCTAATTCATTCTCTGAGGGGTAGGTTTCAGTCCCCTCAGATGGAAACACCTCTACCAAGGCAGGTCAGCATCTTCTCTGCAACTTATAGGCCCAGAGGATTGCCTTGATCCCTAAGAAATTTGATGACTTGCCTATGGTCACACATCCCATATGAGTCAGAAGTAATACTTGAGCCTATAGGGTCTCTTTGACTTTGAGGGCAGCTCTCTATCTACTATACCAAGGGTAGGGAATCTTCACCCTCCAGGACACATGTGATCCTCAAGTGACTGAATCCATAGTTCACAGAACATATCTCCTTAATGTTTTTCCTGAAATATGGCACCCTGAACTGGACATACTATTCATATGGGATCAGCTCAGGGATGAATCTCAGTCTAGACATCCTGCTTCTATTAGTGTTGCCTTGGGCTGTTTGAGTCTTTTTGGCAGCCACACCACACTGTTGACTCATATTAGAATCGTTGGAAGGAGGTGCCATCCAGCACCTACCTAAATGTGATGGGAACTTCCTGGAGATAGTTCCAAATGGAAATGAAGTTGGACTCACATGTCATGTTTTAAAATAGTCCAAGTTGGATGTTAGTGATTGTAATTATAATAACATGTAACCTAGCCTACCCTTCATCCATCCTAGATAATGTTGCTTTAAGTCTCAGCAGCCTGGAAACTCAAAGTCAGGTGGTGGAACAGCTTCCCTGTGGGTTATGGGATTGGGTACTCATCAGCTCCCTTATAGCACTAAGATCATAGAATTGTCAGAATTGTTACCCACATCACAGTATGTTAGAATTGGAAGGGATGCTAGATATCACTGGGCCAGGACTCAGGAAGTCCTGAGTCCAAATCTGGCCTCAGATATTTATTTTCCATGTGACCTTGGGCAAGTCACTTAACTTTTGTTTCTCAGTTTTTTCAGCTTTAAAATGGGGATAATAATAGCATTTACCTCATAGTGTTGTTGTGAGGATCACATAAAATAATATTTGTTAAAAATGTTGAGTATAGTACCTGCTATATAATAGATAGTTTATAAATGCTTATTTCCTGTGCCCCCATTCCCTTCAAAAGGATCATAATTTCATTTTATAGACCAGCTGTTAAAAAGGGAGGGTATTGGACTTGTCCCAGGTCACTTGGGAGCAAGAGGCAGATCTGAACCTAGAGCCCAGGTCTCAAATTCCTTTTCCATAAAAGCGTATTTCTTCTTTTCTCCCATTTCTATCTCTTTAAGGGCTAGATTCTTTGTTTATTAAAATCCCAAAATCACTGCTGAGCATATCCCAAGAAAGCATTACCAGAAAAGAATCCATCATGTCATTGGAGAGACTGGACCAGGAGGAGATAACATCTAAGCAGAAACTGATAGACACACCAAAGACAAGCTAGACACACCATGGACAGGCAGTTTCAGGATTCTCAAAGGGAGGCTGCCTTTGATTTTTTGTGCATTACAATGAATTAATCTGAGTATAAGTAGTTATAAATTTAATTTAGTTTTTATATTGATGTTTAATATTAAATTTCTAATTCTAATGAAACTTTTTTCAAAAGCTTAGACTCTTGTCAAACTTCTATCCAGTTCCATTTTGGTTCTATCAACAAAATCAATCATTTATCAAGTGCTTACTTTGTGCCAGCCCCCGGGCCAAGGCACTGGGGGTTCAGATGAAAAGAATGAAATCTTTCCTATTCTCAAGAGCTTACATTCTTTCAGAAAACTGATTTCTATTTCTCCTCTCCCTGTCTTTGATTAACAGTAAAGCTTATTGTGTGGTGAATCCCAGTTCTATTTAGATGAAATGAACATGAGGGCCTTCCCCTGCTGCATTCTCAGCAGTTTAATTTGACAATGCAGTTGTGGAGAGAGGGATAAAGCAGCCTAAAGAGTTGTGGGAAAACTTAGAAAACTGCCATAAGTCACAAAGAACAGAACAACCTGGCAAGTACTGCCCAAGAGTTGAGAACACAGTATTTCAAACTTCATGACTGGAATAGAAGCTGATTGGTTTGAGTTCAAAGATAACATAAGGACTAGTGAAAATAGCAAAAGTGAAGAAGGAGCAGAGAGTGACAGTGATATCAAGGAAGAAAAAGCATGAAACATAAGACTTGTAAAATTACAAGAAAAATATAGATTAAACTTTTAAAATTAGAGGAAAAACATAGATTAGTTTTAGGCAAATCATTTGCAAAAACTATTTGTCTAGAGACAGTATGACCTAGAGGATAAAGTTTTAAGGTTGATGACTAGGGTGTGATTCCTTACTACGACACTCATGAGATGTATGATCCCGGGCAAATAATTTAACATCTCTAAGACTCAGTCTTGTCATCTGTTAAATAGGTATAAAATTCCTTGTAATCCCTAGCTGACTTAGTTATTGTGAGGTTCAAATGATATAGGGGATATAAGAAACTTTTCAAAACTTCAAATGCTATAAAATAATTATTACTATGTTGATTATGGGTAAGTAATTAGAAACAACTTGGGCTATAATAGTAATAGTGATTATATCTAAATTTAGAAACATTTTAATAGTCATAACTGGGTAGAGGAAGTAATTAATCTTCTTTTTAAACTAAAATAGCAAGATAATATGTTGATGAACTGCAAGTTAAATAGAAAGCCTTTTTTTGTTTTAAATTTTATTAAAAATCTTCTAAATTGTACCAGGTGACTTCCTGCCTTAGTACACAGAATATACAGAGTATAATTGAATATTTTTGATGAGCATTTTGAAGATCCTTAGTTCAATTATTGTGTACGTCAATTAGAATTTTACAGAATTGTAGAAGATAGGACTAAGTGTAAACTTGATTCACTAAACATTCCCTAGAAAATTCCTTTTAAAATAGATCCTAGCTATTGGTCAGTATGAATGATCCATGCCAACTGGTAGGAAGTCACTTCCTCTACTGAACAGAAATCCTCTAATGACTCGTGGTGTTGAGGTGACCTTGCATTTTCAAAGGATATATTAATAGAGTGAAAACTCTTGGCAGATTCTATCAAGCTAGATAGTCCACAAGTACTGTCATAGAAACAAATTAATTTGCTTGTCATCCAAGAATCACCCTAGCTTATTTCAGAAATGATTAACATTACCAATAAGCATATATTAAAGGTTTACTTCATGAAAAACAGTCTGCTAGGCTGAGGTAGATGCAAGGCTAGGATTAGACATGGTTCCTGTCCTTATGGAATTTATAGTCTTGTAGAGGGGTAAGTTATGAACACTAATAGGTATAATAAGCACTATATGGCTGTTCGATCTTCCTTCAGTTTGGAAGAGTACTAATGATATCATGGGGTGATGTTTTGACTTGCTTTTGAATTGGATTTAAGTGAGGCAGAGTTGTAGGAAGTCATCAACTTCCTTCTCTTTTCCAGAGTCATTGAAATTCAGCAACAAGACAAAAGTCAAGATGATTAGAAATGGCCTGGGATTCAGTGGATGACCTTGGCATCTTCAATGAATGACCATGCTCTAAGTGCTCTGCAGCACTTGCTTAAACTGCTTTCATGGCTATTGGAACAAATTGTGTTCATCTGTTCATTCTGCTGGGTGAGGTCTTTGTATGATAGAGGTAGACTTCTCTTGAACTCACCTTGGGTTTGAGACCTGTTGATTACCCTTAACCTGGTTTAGCCTGTCTGCCAAGATGGTCTTACCAGGGTGTAGCTGCTGTTCATCCTACAGCTTCTTGGAGCCACAGGTGAGAGTTGGGAGGCAGGTGGACACCGAAAGTGGATGAGTAGCCCTGAAAAGGGCTGGCAAGCCCTCACACCAGAGGTGTTAGTCCTTTCTGAATACCCCATACACTATATAATAATAAGTGGATTAAGGAGTTACAAAACACAGTGTTATATGGGACTGAGAGTGTGAACCTTTATTAACTGGAGGTTAAGGGAAGAGAATACAGATTAAGAACTAGAAAGTACTTTAAATATGATTGAGTCAATCTCCCTTGTTTTACAAATGGGGTTATTGAAGCATATAATTAAATGCCTTGTCTAGGACAAGTCAGAGGCAAGATTTGAAATCAGGTCATCTTTACTCTAAACTGAGACCTCTCTCTCTTGCACATCTAGCTGCCGCAGAGAAAGTTTTATTCAGGAATTGTCACAGAAGGTGGCTTAGAGCAAATCTTCCAGGTTCTAATGTATCACCTCTCTAAATCCACAAAGACTTGGGCAATATTGCTAGAAATGGGCCGCCTTAACCTGATTCAGAGCTCTCTAACCCCATTCTAGGGACCTGTGGTCCTGGGTAAATGACACTGTGTATATTTGCTTTCTTTTCCCCTTATTTGTAGGGAATAGCAAGGACAATATTAGAGGGATAGAGAAGCCATGACTGGGCCTGCATGAGGGGTATGTTCACTGAAGGCATTGGGGGCAGTTTTGTCCTTTGCCTTGGAGGTGGTATGTGTATGAGCCTCAAAGTTTTTGTTTTGTTTTAGCTGGAAAATTGTTCCTTGGCTCTCTCTGGATGTCTGCCTCATGCATTCAGGTAAGTCCTTCCAAAGTTCCCATTGGTCCATAAGTTGGCACTAACTGAACACCCACATAGACTGGCTAAGCCTTTGGTACTGCCTTAGGGTGACGATAGTGTCACAGTCTCTTGCCATATCAAAACTGCTCTGTTTACTTGGGATGGGAGCAAAGTTCTTTAAGACATTTTATAGTATAATAATGTCTTTTCTTCCTTCATTGCCGCCTATTTCTGTGGCATTTATGGGAACTTGGGGAACTCATTAACTACATTTTACAAAGTACATTCAGACAAATGGATCATAGAAGTCTTGAACTTATGTTGAATCAGGCTTAAAAATAACATTCTTAAATAGCTAGTCTTTGAGAAAAGAACTTGAAGCAGGGAAATGAGGGAATCAAATGGCTGGCAGTGGGTAAGTACATATCACCATCCTGTCACGTGGAAAATGTTTTTGATTAATAGCCACAGTCATCACAGAATAGGAGTATGTAATGGTGGGGAGGGAGGGCATAGCTTAGTGGATAGGACATTTAAAGTCAAGAAAATACAGGTTCAAATCCTACACCTCTTATTCAGCACTTGTGTGATCTTGGGTAAGTCACTTAACCTCTCTGTGCCTCAGTTTCATTATCAGTACAAAGGGGCTGGACTCCATGCTCTCTAAGATTCCTTCTAGCTCTTGACATAAAGTGAAAGCTCTAGGCTCTTCCAAAGATAGGAAGTTAGCAATGCAAAGGTGTTGGGGGTTAGACCAACAAATTTAACTTTCCTATTAATTTCTTGGTCAACTGTTTGCAGCTCTCATCCCCATTACATTTTTTTCTCCAAAAGCCTCACCATGATGAAGAGGTAATGCTGGGCTCTGAAAGACTATTCCAGATGCATACACACTGTGAAAGATTTTACTAAGCCAGAAGAGCTTCTAGCATGGACCCAATGATGGAACATATATGTCATGTGAAAACATGCTACACTAAAAGGGGAGGGACTTATCACTAGAGATATGAGCACTTGGTGATTAGGTTTGCAATGCACATTACTTACTGAGCCTGGGATTCTTTTCATTCTTCAATGTTGTTTTGAGATGTATGTATAATGAGGCTTGGCCAATAAGTCTAGTTCTTATAAATATGTGCAATGTACTTGGTTGAGGTAATGCTTACATAGATAGACTTCAGAGAATTTGCATACATTCTTTAACCAAACTGGAACCAGCTACAGAATGTCTAGGCATGCTCTAAAATTCAAGGTGGGATGGTATCAGTCCAGAATTCTTTTCACACTCACACGTACTAAGCTCATTGAAACATTGCATAAAATACATGTGTCCACATAGATTTTCTAAATGCATAGACATGACTTATAGGTGGCATGCATAGATATGGCCCCAGGCCAGGCCTACTTCTGTAAATAGGGAGATTTAAGGCCTGTAACTACACAATAGCTGGAGGAGAAGGGCAGGAAGACTGCAGGAGAGCCTCCAAGGCTGGGTGTTATTCTCTCTGGTCTCAGCAAGGGGTATTGGGCTAGAATTATATCTACTTGTCCTCCTAAATATATATGTCTGATCAAGAAATCTGAGTCTGAGTTCAGAGTTAAAACCAATTTCTTGATCACTTTTGAGCAGGATGGTAGCCCTTGGCTTACCCTCGCCAGCTTGGCTCCATTACACCAAATGCTGATTACACACATCACATACAGTGAATAGTAAGAAAAGCCATTTATCCAAGCAAACAGTAAACAGAAATTGGAGAAGTTGTGCAGATTGGATACTACATTAGAAAATGCTCGAGTGAATGAACTCTTCACCTGGGAGCAAGATGAAATCTCAATTCAAACTGAAAGAACCATCTCATCCATTCTCACTGGATCACAAGCATCAACATATTGAAACATCTTCTACCGTTATATGTCTGTGGCCGTGGGGAGATCTTGGCTTTTGTCTACCATAATCATCTTTTTTTTTTTTCTTCCCAAAAGCTCTAGTGATTTCCAGTTAATCGCTTCTTCCCTCATGCCAGGACACAGTGTCTCTCTCAGCTCCTCCATGCTAATCAGGAGTCACATCTCCCTCCCTATGCAAAACCCAGCTTTGCAAAACTTCTCCAAGCTTGAGTTGGAAGCAGGATTGCATATAAAGAAACAATTTTTGATTGTGAGCAATAATGGAGAACATTGACATAGATAATCTCCAAATTTTGATATGTTTTCCAAATGCTTCATTCCATTGAAATGCACAAGAGTGTGCTGGGAACCCTGGACAGCAAGAGTTGATTGAAGAATATAAGAGTGAGTTTGTACATTTGTACATATTTACATTAAATGCTTTGCTAAGTATGCATACACCTAAGTATGTATTATATGCAAGGGGGATGAATTACAAAAATAATAAGAAATGAGGTAGGTCAGCAGCCCACATAGTTTTTCAGCCTCTGCATCCAGAGACCACAATGGACTTCTGGTTCAGGTCTGGTAAAAAGTTGCAAAGTAGGCACTTCATTGCTAGTGTCTTTCCCCCTGACGTTGTCTCCAAATTGTCCTGGCTATGATCATGTTTGCATGTTGTCTCTCCCATTAGACTGAGAACTCCTTGAGGACAGGGACTGTTTCTTGCCTTTGTTTGTATCCCCAGAGCTTAGCACAATGTCCCATATATAGTAGGTACTTAATGACTGCTTGCTGATTTATTAGAATTAATTCTAGTTCAAGGAAAAGGAATTTTGACACTAGAACAGTTTTCATTTGAGGTTGAGCCCTAAGGTAGAGTGCTTTGGAAAGACCCATTTTGATCTGGAAGGAACTTTGGAGGACATTTAGTTCAACCACGTAACTTTACTGTATATAAGGAATCCAAGACCAGGTTGTCAGGGGCAGACTTAGGATTTAAACCATGGTTTTTGGATGTCAGATTCAGTGCTCTTCCTGAATATTATGTATACTCTACTATATCTGCCTTTTAAAATGCTTATTGTTATTCTTGTTATAGGAATCTCTGCCATGTCTATTTCCATTTCCAGACTTACACACTCATAGTTGCTCACAGATGTACATACACATTGGCAAGGGGAGGATGGGAAAACCTACATAGCTTGAACCATGGATAGAAAGTATGAGCTTAACACAGATGAGCATGCAATGATGGCTGGTAAAATTATACACCCCCTAGACCTAGATTAAAAACAAGGAACACCACATCTAGACATTCAGATCACACATTGCACATAGTGTAATAAATATAGTCAAACAAATATACAAGGAGGTAATGATTGGTGAATTTTAATATTTCATAGACATTAATTTGTTGAGTCTTGGACCTTTGATTTCCTCAAGTAGGAGACTTCCACTCTCAAAATTCCTTCCAATCATGTATATTGTCAGGTCAACTGTAACATATTCTTAGAGATACCCAAGACATTAAGAGATTAATTCACTTAGCTGTGGTCACTGTAAGAGAGGTAGAGCTTGAGCCTGGGTATTCTTGTCTCCAGTGTTGGTCTTCAGCTGACTTTGCTATGCTCCCTCTCGTATGTTACTTACAGGTAAAAACAAAATCCAGGAATGTTAGTGGGAAATATTGTGATGTGGTGAAAACGAAGCTAATAAGATTTTAGGGTACATTAAGCAAGGCATTGCTCCCAGGAATGGGGAGATGATGATTCTCACTACATTTGACACTTGTAATATCCTATCTGGAATATTGTGGTCAGTTCTGTTTTCTGCATTTTTGGCAGAAATCTATTTGTTCTAGGTTGGGCTCTCATCTGCATGGCTTGGCTTGAGTAGCTATTAGAAGAATAAACAAATAGGTACAGTTTAATGTAATAAAAAGTACAATGGAGTTGGATTTAGAAAAGATCTGTATTTGAATGTTACTTCTGATGCTCAGTGATATAACTTGGAAATCTTGTTTTGGACGTACCTGTAGTTGAGTAAGATCCTCTGGGAGGATTAGTTACGTGGGGTGGGGAACCTGCAGCCTCAAGGCCACATGTGGCTCTCTAGGTGGTCAAGTGCAGCCCTCTGATTGAATCCAAACTTCATAGAGCAAATCCCATTAATAAAAGGATTTATTCTGTTAAACTTAGGTTCAGTCAAAAAGCCGCACCCAAGGACCTAGAAGGTCACATGTGGCCTCGCAGCTGCAGGTTCCCCACACCTGGCTGGTATCATCATTCGTGCCAGGAGAGAAGGCAGCCAAGCCTCTACAGGCTTTGGCCTTTTCCTCCTTGGAGGTTGAAAGTGGAATGTAGGCCCAAAGAGATGTTTGCCATGGCAACTAACTCCTGACAGTGACATGCATTTGGAGATCTTCAAGAGGGGGTATGGAAATGCCAGCTGCTGTGGAAAGAATCCTTCCAGTGGGGGAAGCATGCCCCTAACCATCTCCATGTTGATTCTCTTGAGCAAAGCCCATCTTGTCTCAGGCAAGCAAGGGCTCTTCTGAAACTTAACTGTTTGACACTGGCAAATCATTCAGCCTTTCTGAGCCTCAGTTTTCTCATTTGTAACATGGACAAAATACTTGCACTGCTGACCTCACAAAATTGTTATGAGGACCAAACAAGATAGTGTGTGTAAAGTGCTTCTGAAATGATCTATAACCATGTCTGTGTCTATATCTATGTCTAAATCTATATGTCCATGTCTACATATCTGTGGGGCAGCTAGATGGTACAGCGGATAGAGCTGGGCCTGGAATCAGGAAGAATTCAGATTTGGCCTCAGAGATGTACTAGCTGTGTGACCCTGGGCAAGTCACTGAGCCCTGTTACCTCAATTTCCTCATCTGTAAAATGAGCTGGAGAAGGAAATGGCAAACCCCTCTAGCATCCTTGTCAAGAAAACCCCAAATGGGGTCATGAAGAATCAGACATGACCAAAATAACATGTATGTATATATATGAAAGAGATATCTACACACATATCATGATAAAAATAGATAATATATGATATAAATATATTTGTTATTGTTGTTCAGTCATTTCAGTTGTAACTGACTCTTCATGAACCCATTTGGGGTTTTCTTGGCCAACATACTACATTTCCTTCTCCAGCTCATTTTACAGATGGGGAAACTGAGGCAATCAGGGTAAAGTACCTTGCCTAGGGTCACACAGCTAGTAAGTGTCTGAGGCCAGATTTGAATTCAGGAAGATGAGTCTTCCTGACTTCAGGCCGATACTCTATTCACTGTACCGCCTAGCTGCCCAAAAACTTAAACTGCCATCAAGGTTGTAATCAGAAATACAAAAATAAGATATAATATAATGTGTGGCATTTTATATACATTATCTTGCTTGGTTATCAGAATAAATATTTTAGGTACACAGTACAAGTATTATTTCCATGTTGCAGATGAGAAAACTGAGGCTCAGAGAGATTAAATGGGCATATACACATACATACTTTATTATTCTATTTGTGAAATCCTAAGCTTGGTCAAATATATATGGTGTGTGCATGTATATATATATGTGTGTGTGTGTGTGTGTGTGTGTGTGTGTGTGTGTGTGTGTGTGTGTGCTTATATGTAAATTTATATGCATACATATAATCATATACATCTATTTCACCAGATTTGTGACCAATGAAGATCAGTACCTTCTGTGCAGCTTGGAGTCTCAGAAAATTGCCTGGAACCATTGACACATTAGTTAATTTGCCCAGGAACAAGGGGCTACCTGTGTGTCTGAGATGAAACTTGAGGTCAGGGTCTCCTAGACTTAAAGGCCAGCTCTCTCTACAACAAGCCAGTCTCTCAAACCACTATTTAAGAGTAAGATTTTATTCTTGCTACAATAAAGCAAAAAAGCAAAACAATTCTTGTATTAATTGAAATTCCAGTCTACTGCTGCCTCAGTTTCCATAATCATGTGTCTAACTAACTGTAACCTAAACATATATGAGTCCTGAGTAACTGAGAAAACATGAGGATTTCTAGGCTTAATTTAGTTTTGTATGAATTGGGTAGGTAAACTCAGCCCAAGGGAAAGTATCACGGGAACGGGAAGAAAGGGAAGGAGTATTTATCAAGCATCTACTTTGTACCAGCTCCAGTGCTAAGTGCTGTACACATATCTTATTTGATCAGTTGAGGATGACTGAGAGCAGTTGGAGAAATAGGTGCGTGGGACAGTAAATAAGTAGGCAGTCACATTTGATGAATCTGTTTCAGTACAGAAGGATGATCCAGGCCTCCAGAAAGGGATGAGGATGGCTAAGCAGCTCCCTTGTACCCATATCCACTCTCCCCAAAAGACAAGGCCGTGTAAGTTACTAAAAGGAATTACTGTGTGTGTGACTGGGTCAGAAGATTCCGCAGTTCCTCCCCTCCCTGTCCTTTAATTGGTTACTGTGTAGGAAACTGAAGGGCATTAACTAGCCTTCAATCCGGTGTTTCTGTGAAAATCTAGAGTGGAGCTGGGCTTGAAGGATACTGAAGTAGTGGAGAAAACACCACTGTGAGCAGATGAACTTGTGCAGCCTTAGTTTTGGGATCAGCTTGGCTACTGGCATGATTCTGACACGTGGCTCTTTTCTATTTTCCCAAGGACTCCAGAAGCCTTCTTCTTGGTTGCCATGGTCCCAACCCTTACTTCTCTATAGCACATGACAACTCCAGCCAAGAGTTCTGGGATAGGTTGGGTTGCTAAAGGGAGCCTGCTGAGGCCATGCTGGATCTGATTCAGCATTCATTAAATAATCCTAACTTTTTTTTTCACACTCTTCAGAGAACACGGAACATATTTTAAAAACCTACAAAAAAGTGTTAGCTAGTAGTTTATTAACCAGGGCTCTCTCTTCACTAGCACGGTCGATATACTGCAAATTAACATATTAATGATGACTCTGAGGCGTTTCATTCCTAGGAATGAAAGACATGAAATTGTATTTCACATTTTGAATTTAAGGTTGAATCTTCTTAAAGAAAATATCTGGCAATCTAAGTGAGACTGAAATCATAACAGAGCAGATAGATTACTGGACAGGGAATCATAGAATCTTAGATCTAAAGCTGGAAAGGACCTTGAAGTCCAATCCCCTAATTACATAGATGAGAAGAAACTGAGGCCCAGAGGCCCAGTGTCACATAACCAGTAATTGTTGGAGGGAGGATTTGAGCCCCACTCTTCCTGAGTACAGGTCCATTACTCTATCCACTAAGCTGTGATGCCTTTCTTAGAGTGAAGAAGTCTGGCTTAGAATTCAACTGCAAATGTTTACTGTTGATATGACTATAGGTCATATTCATTTTATATTACTAAGTCTCACCCTTCTTTTCTATATGAATGGTATCATAAAAATTATAGTACTTCTTTGATTGGATTGTTTGGGTAGCTCAAATAAGATAGCATACATAAAATACTTTGTACACTTTAAGGTGCACTTATAAATAACACATATATAAATATAAATTACAAATAAACTAATAGTCATGTTTTATAATAATATATTAATATGTTAACAGAATTTATTAATATATAACACATAACATATATATAAAATATAATGATATAAATATAATAATAAATAAACATATATGTCAGCTAATAGTAGTAACAGTAATAGCAAGGATATTTGATTAAGTAGAACAGTTATGGGACTATTTGATACAATGGAGAGAGCTGGGTTCAAGTCCTGCCTTTGACAATCACTGCATTTGTGACTTTACTCAAGTCACGTAAACTGGACTTCAGTTAATTTATCTATAAAATGTCTTCATTATGCTTCCTTTGGACAATCTGATGATGCCTCTGTTGCCCTTCTCAGAATCATGTTTGAAATGCATAAAATAAAATACATAGGATTCAAAGGAAAGCAAATTTTATTGAAATATAGTTATAAAAATATTTTAAAAACACAATAAGTTCCTAGACACCAGGTTAAGAATTTCTACAGATCTATGTACAAATTATGCCTAATAATTAATGTCATTGTTTCATTCCTATCATTTATTCCATATCATATCATTCCTACCAGCGGAAAATGTTAGTCTGTCACTTATGGGAGATTTTCAGCTCTAAATCTCATATTCTTCTGTGTATCTTGGGCTTACTGGGAGGAGAGCTTTTGAAGATTAGAGAGTATGGAGCCATCAGGGTCATTTGAGGATGTCAAAAATCTCCCCAGACTATAGGAACTTGTCAGTTCTAATCAACTTTGACAGTGTAATACCCTGAACCCCCAGAGTCTGTCTTCTCTGTCCAAGAAACTTGACCTTCATCTCCAGATGTCTGCGGTCCTGCTCTCCTCTGCTGACTCGGCATTCTGTTTTCTTCTTCTGGCTAGATCCTTTCCCTCTAGCTCTGATGATCACTGAGCCACTTCTAGATCTGAAAGCCTATGACCACTATGTTTTGGATTTGAGTCTCTTTCTGCTTCTCTGCCATCCCACAATTCCAGGGTCCTCTTCTCCCCTTCGTGTAAAAACAGCGATACCATTAGCCAGGCTCTGCCTCAGATGACTTCCTACTGCCCTCTGTTGGTATTGGTAAATTCCGTAGGCACTTTGCTTATTCTCCCTCTCCTCTAGAATCCTTTGGGTTCCTTCGGGTTAATACCTTTATAAGTGATCTATGCTCTCAACTCAGAGTGCCTAGAAGCACATGACCTCCAAACACGCACACTTGGCAAGGACAACATCAGTATTTAGATGCTGATTTGTTTGAGAACTTTCCTTTTAGTGGATGAGGGGAAAACAAACCAAAGAAATGGCATATGGTAATTATAGCTATGTAGTCTTTGTTATTCTGCCTCTCCTTTGTCTCTGCAATGTTCCCAAACCTTAAGCCCACTGTCTTTAAGGATCTGGTGCACTAACACTTAATTAGCACTTTAGGGCACGCAAAGTGCTTTCATATATGCTATCTTGTTGGATCATGGCAACCACTCTTTGAAGTAGATGCTATTGTTATCCCCATTTTATGGAAGAGGAAACTGTGACTCAGATTGGTTGGATCAACAGAGCTTGAAAAGCTGAGATGGTTTCCCCACATCTCACTCTTTGATCTTAGAATTTGGGAAGCTGCCCTGACTCCCATCCCAGGCTACTGACCTAGGCAAAGCTATTTCATCTCCATGAGCCTCAGTTTCTTCATCTGTAAAATGAGGATCTTGCACTAGATGACCTTTAGGGTCCCTTTCACTTTGACCTCTAATTCTAATGGGGGGAAGGCCACACATACCACCTAAGTCATAGAATTTTCTTTTCGCCGTTCTTGTCCCTGTAATAATTTTTTTTATGACTGAAGGGGGCAGTAATCTTTCATGGATCCAACATTACCTAGCCTTTAGCAGGCTGTCAACTTGTGGGGGAGATGCGGTCATCTGGCCTGAGTTTAGAAAGCAGGGAAGTTTAATTAGCTGAACAGTGCTTTGCAGTTCTTCTCTGCAGAGGACCCCTTGGGGGACCAGGAGGATTGTGACTCACGTTCTAACTTCTTAATTAAAAAAAAAAAAAAGAATGTTTTGAAAGTCATTCTACCATGCCAGCCTGGTTCACATAATTCAGCACTGTGTGGCAACACACTTGGCCCCTATTTCCCAGCATTCCTGAGTTTTGTATTTTATCTTCTAAATGCTGGGGGGTGTAATTAAGGTGGGCAATCAACAAAACCCCCGAATAACGTCTCCACTGTGCCCACTCTGGCCTGCAAACCCACTGCTAAGATCATAATGGTTTGAGCAAAGAATGGAAACACATGCCACTCTCACTTTTACTCCAGATACTGCCTGAGTTTCATGGCCAGTAGACCAGGACCACTTTTCCCAAACAAGGGAAAATAGATATGGGGAGAGGAGGGAGAAAGAAGGTGATGTCATGCTGGGAAACTTCTCTTAGAAACTCCAGGGTTCCTTATTAGCTCTAGGATCAAACTCCTGTTTGGCATCTAAAGCTCTTCACAATCTAGCCCCATCCTGCTTTTTGAGTGATATTATGCGTTCTTCCCCTCCATCTGCAGTGCTGCCCAACCAGGTTGGCCCTTTTACTTCTCCGTACACATGAGACATTCATTCTTTGTCTCCTTGATTTTGCGCTGAGCATCCCCTCTATCCGGAATGCACTCTTTCCTTACTTGTCTCTTGTAATTTCTGTTCTCAGTTCAAGTACCACCTTCTGCATAAATAAGGCCTTTCCTGGTTAACTCAGGGCCTTCTACCCTCTTCTTTCCTTTACTATTACTTTCAGCCTGGTACATGCCTTTATCACTTCAAACTTCTGTTTTTGTTGTTCAGCCATTTCAGTTGGGTCTGACACTTTGTCACCCTATTTGGGGTTTTCTTGGCAAAGATACTGGAGTGGTTTGCCATTGCCTTCTCCAGCTCATTTTATAGATGAGGAACTGAGGCAAACAAGGTTAGATGACTTTCCCAGAGTCACACAGCTGGTAAGTGCCTGAAGCTGAGTTTGAACTCATGAAGAGGAGTCTTCCTTATTTCAAGCCCAGGGCTCTATCCACTAAGCCACCTTGATGCCTGAATAGGGAGAAAGAGTGTCTTGTTCTAAGAATGGCAAAGTTGTTGTTTAGTTATTTTTCAGCCATGTCTGGCTCTCCATGATCCAATTTGGGGTTTTCTTTACAAAGATGCTGAAGTGGTTTGCCATTTGCTTCTTCAGCTCATTTTATAGATGAGGAAACTGAGGCAAACAGGGTGAAGTGACTCACCTAGGATCACATAGCTAGTAAATGTCCGAGGCTAGATTTGAACTCAGGTTTCCCTGACTCCAAGTCCATTGCTCTATCCACCGTACCACACAGCTGTCCCAAACAGACATTGTTGGTTTAGTTGCCTACCTCAAGCTTCTCCCTACCACACTTCATCTTTCACTCCACTATTAAATGGATCTTCCTAAAACAAAGGTCTGATTATGTCACTTTCTCCCCTATTCAGTAAACTCCAGTGGCTCCCTGTCATCTCCAGGATCAAGTCTAAAATCACCTGTTTGGCATTGAAAGCCCTTCCTAATCTGACCCCTTCCCACCTTTCCAGTCTCCTTCGACCGTATAACTCATTTCTTCATTCTCTGCAATCCAATGACAGTCTCTCCTCACTGTTCTTTAGACAAGGCACTCCATCCATCTCTCAACACTGGGCATTTTCACTGGCTCACCTTCATGCCTGGAACGCTTTCTTTCTTCATACCTTCCTCCTGACCTCAGGCTTTTCTGGATGCTCCTTTTACTGCCTTCTCTCTAGGGATGAGCTCTAATTTGTCTCACCTATATCTTACTTGTACACAGCTCTTTATATGTATTCTCCCTCACTAGACAGTAAGCTCTTTGAGAGCAGGGATTTTCTTTGTTTTGTTTTCCTTGGGCTTTCTTTGTATTGCAGATCACCCAACCCAGCACTTGGCATACAGCAGATACTTAATAAATGTTTACTGACTGACCACAAAATTATCTTGTATCTACTTTGTATATGTATTGTATATATCTACACATGAGCATATCGTTTCCTCATTAGAATGTAACTTCCTTGAGGGTAGGTGGTAGTTTCATTTTTGCCTCTGAATTTCCATCACTTAGACCTGTGCTTAGCACATTAGAGGCACTTAATGAATGCTTGTTTATGGATTGAAGTTCTTTGATTAATCTTATACTCCTTATAGCTAGCTGTGCCTTCTGCCAGTTCTATTTCTAGACTAAGAGGGATGTTGCTTTGAAGGGCAGAAAGGTCTTATAAATTCTTCTGGTTTCCAAGACCTCACGTTGGTGGAATGTTTACATGGAATCTCAACATATTCTGGAAACTTTTCCCCATGTGGATGTTGTATGGATTTTAATAAGTATCAGGTTGGGATAGTAAGGGTGGAGGGGAGTTTGAAAGGGGAGAGTTGGGATTTAATAACTTTGTCATCTGCCTCAGGCTACACTGAATTTGGAAGTTGGGAGAGGGAGGACCAGAGACAAACCTTTCTCTGGCATTAAATATGAAATTCAATGCAGTCTTCCCCCTCCTCTCTCCCCCCGCCACCTACATTTCTGTCATAAACTCATTTTGTTTCCATTTATGCGCTACATGTTTTAGACATGGCTTGCTGCCCCCATACTTCTGACTGGTGCTATCTCTGTGCCTTCCATAAGAGATCACAGAATTTAGACATGGAAGAAACTGTAGGTATCATTTAGTGTCACCCTCTCACTCAAAGTGAGCAACAAAGTCACATGGTTAGTCATTAGCAGAGCCTGAAGTTGAACTAAGGCTCCTTTGAAAAACGGTAGTGAGGTGGTACACGAGATAGAGTGCCAGGTTGGGAATCAGAAAGAAAAGGGTTCAAATCTAGCCTTAGCTGCTTACTAGCTGTGAGACCCTAGGCAAGTAACTTAAGCTATGTCTGCCTCAGTTTCCTCATCTGTAAAGTGGGGATACTAAAATAGTAATAATATCTACTGCCCAGGGATCAAATTTGTACTATTTGGGATAATACTTGTGACATTCCTGGCATAATGGGTGCATAATAAATGCTTATTCCTTATCCCCAAACCAGGGCTCATTCTACTCAACACTGACTCCAAACATTGCCTCTCATTCTTGGAATAGATTTTTCCTCTTCCTCATCTCCCCTTTCTTCCAGACACAATTCAAGGGCCTCCTCCAAGAAACCTGCCTTTCCTACTTCAGCTCCCAGTCTCTCCCCAAAGTTGTCTCTGCCTCTTTACATTTCACATAGTGAATAGTAAACTGGCCCCAAGTCAAGAAGGCATGGGTTCAAGTCCTACCTTTGATACATACTGACTATGTGACGCTGGGCAAGTCACTTAACCACTTAATGCCCCCAGAGAATTCTCTAAGACTTCAAAGAAGGGGCTAGTCTGCACTGGGGTAGTGAGTTTCCTCACACTTGGGAGCTCTCTAATTCAATTAGATCACAAGTTTAATCACCCCATGCCTTCAACAAAAAAAAGCCAACACACAAGACTTTTTACTTTGCACTTCTAATCCGCCTGGTAATATATAGCCATACAGATCTATGTCTATTTTTTAGGCCCCTACCCTCTGCTATAAACAGCCTTCCCTCACACCATCTAATTTTCTAGCACTCCAGCTCAAGCCCTCATTAGCTCCTGGCTGGACCATTGTCATGGCCTTCTAATTGCACTCCTTGCCTCCACTCGGTCCCCTAGTCCGTCCATTCTCCACACAAGTGCAAAAAGAACATTTCTCAAGTACAGGTCTGACTACATTCCTCTCCAAATCATTCACCTCCATCTAGGATATGACGCCCCACCCCTCAACTGCCTCCAATACCCTCTGTCCTTGAGGATGAAGTACACATCCCTCTGGCCTTTAAACCTCTTCCCAACCTCCCTTTACCATACTCTATTATGGCTTAGCCAATTTTGGATTTGTGTTCATAACTCTATCAAGGCTGTCTTCCATTCCTGGCATGGACTCTCCCCCATCACTTCCACTTCTTAGAAACCTTAGCTTTCCTTAAAGCTCATCAGTCTTCTAAATGAGGCTTTTCCTAACCATGGCTCCTGTCCCCCACTCCCTACTGCCAGCTGCTAGTTGCCTCCATTTCAGTTACCTGTATTTACAGTGAATTTTCTTATATGTATAAATCTTTCCTTGGCTAGAATGCAAGTGGCCTGAGAGCAAGGACTCTCGTGTTTTTGTATCTTTTTCCCCGTATTTTTGTCTTTGTATTCTCTGCACCTAGCACAATATCTGACATATAGTAGGTGCTTAATAAATGCATGTTGAAAAAAGGACCTATGTGTACAAAAATATTTATAGTGGCTCTTTTCTTGGGGGCAAAGATTAGAAATTGAGGGGACGCCCATCAATTAGGGAATGGCTGAACAAGTTGTGGTACGTGATTATGTTAGAATAGTATTGTATTATTAGAAATGATGAGCTGGATGCTTTTAGAAAAACCTGGAAAGACTTGCATGAGCTGATGCAAAGTGAAATGTACTGTGTACAAAGTAACAGCAATACTGTAAGATGATCAGCTGTGAATGACTTAGTTACTCTCAGCAACACAAGAATCGAAGATAACGTTGAAGGACTTATGATATAAAAAAATACTATCCATCCCCAGAGAAAGAACTGATGATGTCTGAATACAGACTGAAACAGACTTTAAAAAAGATTTCTCTATTTTTCTTGAATTTTTTTCTTTTCTATGTTTTCTTTTACAACATGACTATTATGAATATGTTTTGCATGACTACCCATCTAGAACCTATATTGAATTGCTTGCCTTCTCAATGAGGGGGGGGTGGGGAGGGAGGAAGGGAGAGAATTTGGAACTCAAAGTTTTAAAAATGAATGTTAAAAATTGTTTTTATATGTAACTGGGAAAATAATATACTAAATAAAATCTTAAAAAATAAAGGCTTATTGATTAATTAGATTGTAAGCTTCTTGAAGATAGGAATTTGTTTCTCTTTGTGTGTACTAGAGAAAATATGGCATTGTGAATACAGAGCTGGCCTCTGAGTCAGAAAGCCCTGGTTCCAATCCTGCTTCTGACACACACTAGCTTTGGGACCCAGGACAAGCCTCTTAACCTCTCTGTGGCCTGGGCTGCTCTCAGAGACTATGCTCTTATCTCACCTGGAGTTTTCTAAGTAATGAAATCACATTTCTGGACAAAAATGATAGTCAATAAGTATTTGTTAAGTATCTAATATGCACCAGGTTCTGTGCTAAGAGCTGGGGCTATGAAGAAATGCAAAAACTCTGTCCCTGCCCTCAAGGAGCTCACATTCTAATGGGGAGATGACAGGCCGATAACTAAGCACATGTAAGGTATACAGTCGGCGCTTCATACATCTTGATCGAATTGTTGTGGTTGGCCTTTGTTCTCAAAGAGGACCAAAATGACATTACTATGGTAGAGTCAAGTTACAGTACCTCTGTCCGACTGTGGTCAATCAGACCAATACAAGCTCGGAATGCTCTACTACAGGTTGGGCAAAAATAGTCCGCGTGAACATTTGGGGTGGATTCTCTAAATCTGCACATCTCGCATTTCTCTTGCTTTGCTTATAAAGCACAGTGCCCTCTTTGATGAGGGTATGCCATTCTGGGCAGTCCTGTGCCAGTGTCTCCCATGTCATGCAACCAATTTCAAACTTATTAAGAGAGACCTTGAGAGGGTCCTTGTATCGCTTTTCCTGACCACCATGTGAGCACTTGCCTTGTGTGAGTTCTCCATAAAATACTTTTTTTTAGGGAAGTGTGCATTTGGCATTCAGACAACGTGGCCAGTCCATCAGAGTTATACTCTCTGCAGTAGAGTTTGAATGCTTGGCAGTTTAGTTTGAGAAAGGACCTCAGTGTCTGGTTCCTTATCTTGCCAGGTGATCTTCACAATCTTCCCAAGACAATTCAAATGGAAGTGATTCCTTTTCCTGGCATGCTGCTGGTATACTGTCCATGTTTCACAAGCATACAGCAATAGTCAGCATAATGGGTCTGTAGATCTTCAGTTTGATAGTCAATCTAATACCTCTTCTCTCCCACGCTTTCCATTGGAGCCTCCCAAACAATTGATCTATTTATTGTTGCGGGGTTTTTTTTGTTGTTGGTTGTTTGTTTGTTTTTGGTGAGGCATTTGGGATTAAGTGACTTGCCCAGAGTCACACACACAGTGAGTGTTATGTGTCTGAGGCCATACTTGAACTCAGGTCCTACTGACTCCAGGGCCAATGCTCTATCCACTGTGCCACCTAATTGCCCCAATTAATCTGTTTTGAATAAACCTGAATTATTTTAGTAAATATAAGTTGAATTCAATTCCCAAGTGGCATTGAAGCCTCTCCACCTCCCTTGTCTCAGCTTTTCTCCCTCTGATAATATCCTGGATCATCTGACAGTCAAAGCCTTGATGATTTTTTATCTTCTTCTGCAATTCTAGACCTGCTCTCAGTTGGTAATGGGATGGCAAGACAACAAACATTTAGTAAGCATCTACTGTGTGGCAAATCTTGGGCTAAGTGTTGGGAATACAAGAAAAGACAAAAGATCATCCCTGCTCTTAAGGAGTTCCCAATCAAAGGGGGAGACAAGCTATAAACTGTCATGTACAAACAAGAAATAGATGGGATAAATTGAAAATAATCTCAGTGGTGAAGGCACTAACATTAAGAAGAGCTGGGAATGGCTTTTTCCAGAAGGTAGGATTTTAGCCTGGACTTGAAAAAAGCTAACAGATGGAGACAAGGAGGGAGAAAAAGAGCATAGGAGGTCAGACCAAATTTTCAGTCCTTCTCTGTCCCTCACTAGTTGAGGGATGTTGCACAAATCTTTTCATCTCTCTAGGACTCAGTTTTCTCCTGTGTGAAATGGAGGTAACAATACCTGTCCAGTTTATAGCACAGGAATACACAGGAATATTTTAAGGATCAAAGGAGGTAACACATGAGGACCTTGAAAAATAAAAAGTGCCATACTAATATTAGGTGATATTATTATTATCAGTCAGCTGTAATGATACAAAAGGTCAAATGTCCTTATTTCAGATCTGAGGAACTATGATAGCTTAATGCATTATCCCTGTGGGACTTTGAAGGAAGGCCATGAAAGATACATTTGAATAAGGGACAATTCATTAGCCCAAAGGACAAACATTTGAGTGATGGAATCTTAGAATCAGAAAATACCTTTCAAGTTATTTTGTCTAGGTAGTTGGAATTTTCAGGCACCAGGGCCAGGCCAATGGGGTAGATATTTGGGGGTCAACAGTTCTTCAAACCATGCCATACTGACTCAGTTCACACATATGGCTCTTTATGTATGGGTGTATCTGGCACCCTACCAGTTTCTTCCATTGGTAAAAATGAACAAAAGCTACCTTGAATAATATCTAGTCAAACTTCCTCATTGGATAAGGAACCTGATACCCAGAAAAATGAAGTGCTTATAGAAGAAGCAGGGTGTGAGAAGCAAGGGTAGGCATAGTGGCTAGAATGCTGAACTTAAAGCTAGGAGACCTGAGTTCAAATCCTGTCTGAAACACTTATTATCCATGTGAAATGGCAAGTCAGGTAACCACTTAAGACTGTTTTCTCATCTATAAGTTGGGATGAGAATGTAAGCTAGTTCATTTTCATTTTTGCTTCTCTGATGTCTAAAACATGACTTGCACAGAGTGGCTGCTTAGTAAATCATCATTCAATTAAATATTTGCACTGTCACAAGGTTATTATGAGTATGTTTGGCAAACCATAAAGCACTCTATAAATGTTAATAATTATGATCATAGAAATACAAATGGCCATGGAAGCCAAAGATAGGTTGGAATCTAAGCTCTCCAATGGGATCATCTCTTTAAGTCTCAGTTTCCTCATCTGTTTAATAGGATAATGTACCCACAGTAGTTGCCTCTCAGAGCTCTTGTGAGGCTACTTTATAAACTGTGAAGTGTTCTATAAATTTGAACTATTATTTAGTCCAATTTCACACATCTAGTTAGCAACAGAACCAGCATTGGGAACTGGAGCTTCCTTCAGTGAACACTGAGGACCTTGGTCACTGAGGCTGGTCCTTGGGTACAACAGGGAGAATGGGTGGTTGAATGGAACCTTGACCAGGGGGACCATTTTCCTTTGTTGTGCCTGACATTTAGTGAATCGACGATGGGAAAGGCAAGAGGACAGGAAATCTCAGAACAATTAACCATTTGATGCTTTTCCAAGAGTGGGCAGCTAATGAGATGCAGTCGCTCAGCGGGTGCTATTTACAATCCTGCCTCCCCTTCCATTCACAGCTGCACTGTGGGGCCCTGCAGGATTCATGCGGTATGGCTTGAAGGGTCAAGGCTGCCTGTTTCCTGAAGAATTACACTTCCTCCTTCCATACTCCTCCATATTTAACCCTCTGCTTGACAGTGATGTGGTGGAAAAAACAGCAGAATAGGAGTTAGAGAACTGGTTCTACTCCCAGCTGTGCTCCTTGGTAAGCTATTTCCCCTTCCTGGGCCTCAGTTTCCCCCTCTGTAAAATGATACATTTGAAGGACATAATCTCTCTCTTCCAAGCTTAAAGTTCTAGAGACCACACTCATCCCCCAGCATCTTTTCCCAACCTCAACTCTCTAACTTCACAATCAGAGTAAGAAGTAGCAGAGTATAATTCACACTTTGTTTTGCACAGGGGTTCTTTTTAGTGCCATGGATCCATTTGGGAGGGAGGGATGGAGAGAGAATGAAAGAGAGACAGAGACATAGAGAGACAGAAAAACAGAGAAAGAGACAAAGACAGAGATAAATACAGAAAGAGAAACACAGAGACAGAGAGACAGACAGAGAGAGATAGGAAAAGAAACAGAGAAATAGAGACAGAGAGAGGCAGAGACAGATAGAGACAGAGACAGAAAGAGACAGAGAGAAAACACCTGTGATTTAGTTGATGTGGTGAACTCCCTGATGTGAAACCTCCCACCAGTGACACAAATCATTGCCTCTTCTTTAATTTACAATCTTAAGAACGGTGCTAGGGGCTCTGGAAATTTAAATGACTTACTAATAGTCATACAACCAGCAGAGTGAGGAATTGAATACACCTCTTCCTGACTCCAAGGTCAGTCCTCCATGCAATCAGGTTCTCAAAGAATGGTCTGGAGACATCTGCCATTCCATGAGAACCTTCAGTCTTTAAGGTTAAGGTCAAAACCATTTTTATAATACTAAGACATTTTAATTTCTAGTATTGTAAATATTGATAGTCCACATAAACCAAAGATCTTTTTTTTGGGGGGGGGGAGGACTTTAATTCTCAATCATTTTTGATAGTGAAAAGAAGTCCTGAGACCAAAAAGTTTGAAAGCCACTACACTATACCATAGTGCCTTTAGGAACAATATTAGAAATGCTGTAAATGTAATGCAGTCAATCAATTAATAAGCATTTATAAAATATTTACTATATGCCAGGAACTGTGCTAAGTACTGGGGAAACAAAGAAAAAAGTTCAATAGTCCCTGACTTCAAGGAGCTTATAATCTAAAGAGGTATTATAATCTAATGAAACAATCACTATCAGGATGTAGAAAATGTCCTAAAAGTCTTAGTGCAGTTTAAACCTTTAATAGTTTAAAACTGCCCTAAGGCTTTTGGGACACTCTTTATTAGTATGTACATAATAGATACAAAAATAAATAAAAGATTGTTTGGGGATTAACTGAATGCTATTCTGGTAAAGCTTTCACATAACTTCATGTTGTATATGGTTACAATATATACTAAACATACGGTAGCAATGCTATCATAAAACAATGGTGTTTTGAGAGACTTTATTTGGGATATGCCTTTAGCCAGAGTAACATGTTCACTTGTCTTTCTTTGTGTTCTTTCAACATTTTTCCAAGTATAATGAGATCACTCAGAAGAACCATCACTTTCAACTATGTTGCATTTCCAAACACCTGGCTCATGAACCAGTGAATGGGGGCAGAGGCTCCAGAAATCCCACAGTGGGTGTGTTTAGATTGGCACACCTCACTGGGCAAATGGCAGCTACTCTTTTCTTGTTTTCTTTTTTTTTCTTTTTTTTTTTTTGCCTCAGAGATCTGATAGCACACACTACATAGGCAAGTATTCCGTCCATAGCATTCTAGGAAGCAGAGAAATTTCCTATTAATTCTATGCCTATTATAACCACTGCATGTACTCTTTCTTCTTTTTTCTATCCCTCAAAGGGATTTAATTGTTTACTTTCACTGATTAGTAAAAGAAACACATTGGGGGGGGCTCATGAGCTATGCGTGGGTACTTTGAGTTCCCAGAGTACCTTGAACTTGAATAGGTTATAGTTTTATTGTGAGTTTCTTGAGCGCAGAAACTGTAGCCTCATTTCTTATCACATCTCTCCCAGCAACTTATACGTTGCATTGCACATAGTAAGTGCTTAATGAACATTTTATAGAAGAATGAATAATGCCAATCTAGGAACAAGGCCTGGGGGGCATGGTGGGAGAGGTAGAGAAACTCTAAGCTCTGCCCTTATCCCCTCCTCTACCATAGTGCTTCTCTTTTCCCCATAACCAATGGGGGAGAAAAAAAACACTCTAAGTCACTATTCAAGGCTTAGGAGAGGCAACCGAGAGATATGGCATCACTCATGACTTTAGAAGAGTGCAAATGTCATTGGGACCAGATGGTGAACATTAAATTTAATGTGCCTGGCAATAGGCCCGCTTCTTGGATGCTGGGATAAAAACCACTGCCATCACCCACTCCAGGCTCCCATGGTCCCAAATCCTATGATGGAGAAATGTCGACATATGGAAAAGGATCTTGAAGTGAAAAAAAAATGTTCATACAATATGCAAACCTTAAGCATGAGTTACACACAGCAGCTCTTTGGAGCTTCCATGAAGCTTCCATTGCTTTGTGCCAGGGGCATCTTTCAGATTAACGCGCAATAAGACTTCCCATCCTTTGTGAGTTCTCTTGAATTAGTTGGTTGATTCAAGCCCAAGTGCTCCAACCAAGCCCTGAATTATTTTAAGTGGAAGTAAATCGATACCATGTCAGTATAAAGTTAGACCAGTCTTTTATGGGAGTGGGCTCAGTTACTTGAGTCATTGAAACAACACTGGGGAGGTGCTGACATGCTGTTTGAGGTGTAATGCAGTAGAATGTTTGCATGTAAAAATTCTTCTATGATGTCTCCATGGCACTGAGTTCCATAGAAGAGAGGCAGTGTGGTTTAGCCCACTGAAATTGGAGCCAGGGGCTTCTGAGTTTGGAGTCTAGTGCCATCAAACATCTGCTTTGTGATAGAGGACAAACTTCTTAACTTCTCAGGGCCAATTTACCCCATCATAAAAATGCCGTGAAGTAATACCTAATGACAAGAAATTATATAGAGGTGGGGCCCAACTAAGGACAGCTAGGGGGTGAAGTGGATAGACTACCAGGCCTGGCATCTGGAATACTTGAGTTCAAATCTGGCCTCAGACATATACTAGCTGTGTGACCTCGAGCAAGTCACCTAACCCTATTTGCCTCAGTTTCCTCATCTGTAAAATGAACTGAAGAAGGAAATAGCAAACCACTTAGCATATTTGTCAAGAAAATCCCAAATGGTCACAAAGAGTCAGATGTGACTGAAAAGACTGATTAACAACAACGACAACATCAATGGGTCCCAACTCCTTAACACTTTTGGAGGGCTGTCATATAATACAATGCAATACAATATGAAACAACACAAGACAATACAATGCAATGCTACGAATTATGATATAAAACAAAAAAGGATACAACATGACATGATTTAAGCAATTCAATACAATACAATCTATTTCTACTGCGTGCTAAGTACTCTTTTAAGTGTTGGAGCAAATATGACAAAACAGGACAATGAGAAACGTTGGAGAGGATGTGGGAAAATTGGAACACTAATGCATTGTTGGTGGAGTTGTGAAATGATCCAACCACTTTGGAGAGCAATTTGGAAGTATGCCCAAAGAGCTATAAAATTCTTGCATACCCTTGACCCAGCAATAGCACTTCTATGATCAAGAGATCGTAAAAATGGGAAAAGGACCCACATGTACAAAAATATTTATAGCAGCTCTTTTTTGTGGTGGTGAAGGATTGGAAATTGAGGGGATGCCCATCAATTGGGGAATGGCTAAACAAGTTGTGGCATATGAATGTAATGTGATACTATTGTGCTATGAGAAATGATGAGCAGATAGACTTCAAAAAACCTGAAAAGACTTAACATGAACTGACAGAGTGAAATGAACAGAACCAGGAGAACGTTGTACACAGTAACAGCCATATTGCAGGATGACTGACTTTGATAGCCTTGGCTTTTCTCAGCAATGCAAGAATCTAAGAGAACTCCAAAAGACTCACAGTGGAAATTGCTAAGCATACCCAGAGAAAGAACTGTGAAGTCTGAATGCAGATGGAAGCAGACTATTTGCTCTCCTTTTTTTTTTAATTGCTTCATTCTTGTGGTTCCTCCCATTAGTTCTAATTGTTCTGTACATCACGACTAATGGGAAAATATGCTTAACATGAATGTATATGTAGAGTCTATATCAGATTGTATACCATCTTGGGGGGGGGAGAAATGGGAAGGGGAGAAAATTTAAAACTCAGAATCTTATGGAAGTGAATGTTGAAAACTAAAAATAAATTATCAAAAAAAGGGAAAGTATTCTAGTGAGACTGTTCTGTCTGAGGCCACCAAATGACCTACCAATCACCACATCCAATGACCTTTTTTAGACCTCAATCTCATTGACCTCTGGGCAGTTTTTTTTTTAAGGGAGGAATAACTGATTTTTTTTTTTTGCATAAGACATAGCAGCTCTGTAGTAAAAACTTAATTAGTTTTGAAAGGACTTTTTCTTTAAAGTTTAATCCATGGTATCAATTTAGTTCCACATACAAAATGTTTCATGAAATTGCACTTTATACTTCCATTTGAACATCACATTTAAATTTCCTGATTCAAGAAAAGGAATCTGGGCAGCTTTTGACAGTCAACCACACTCCCTCCTACTGAATGGAATGTCTTTCCTTATGCTTTGGATTCAGAGATTCTGTCATTATGGCATTCTTTTCTTAACTTTTTAACCACACCTGCTCAGTATTATCTGGTATTCTTTCTGATTTCTTGAGTTGAATGAGTTTAAGTCAACAGGCCTGGAAGGAGAACACTTTTAGATACAAAAGGAACTGGCTGATATTATTAATTATCCACTGTCAGAGATCTTTGCAAGATCACGAAGGGCTAATGCTCTAGTTTTTCCAAAATGAAAGATAAGAGAGTGTGCAAACTACACTGGCTTTAATTTTTGACAAAACTCTAGAACTTAACAGAACAAAGGGGATTTCTGTGAAGTTTGGATTCAGTTAAAGGCCTGCACTTGAGGACCTAGAGAGCCACATGTGGCCTTGAGGACACAGGTTCCCTATCTCTGCTCTAGAGCACATTAATAAAGGGATGGTTAATAAAGGGCCTTCTAGAAAAAGAAGCATCAGGAAGAATAATCAGGACTTTATCAGGCTAGACAAACCTTATTTTCTTTAGCAGCCTAATAAATAACACCAAAGAACAGTGAAACAAACTCAATCAACACTTTGACAATACTGACAGTGAGGCTTTCTATACCTATGGACTCCTGGCTCTCCATCCAAAAGGAGAGATCATTTACTTAGATTTAGGGAAGCAAAGGTTGCTTGCACTGTTCCTATGGACAAAATAGACAGATGTGTGTCCTCCTATTCTCTCAGGCTTGTAACCTAGGTATCATCCTCAACTTCTCGCCATCATTCACCCCCATATCCAATCTGTTGCCAAGGCCTGTTGATTTTACCTTTGCAATATCTCTCAAACAGGCATCCTTCTCTCCTCTGGTAGTGCCACCATCCTGGTGCAGGCCCTCATCACCTCAGTGATGATCACTGATCTCAGAAATGGAGGTTTGAGTCCTGTCTCTGAGACTTTTTGCTACCATGTGAGTCAGGTAAGATTCCTCACCAACAGTTTCCTGCTTTACAAAATGAGGGGCTTGAGTTGGATAATCATTGAAGTTCTTCTAGGTCCTACAAATCTCAAAGTTTATGAGTCTACTATGGTTTGTTAAAGTCCTATGAAATAGAATCCATTCCTCATCTCTCCCCTCCCTCCACAACAGCTTCTTGCCAAACTCAAATCCAGGAGCAGGAGTTTGGGAAGCTTGGGGTTGAAGGGGGAATTCCATCGTAAATCACATTCCCGAAGCAGATCTTACTGCATCTAAGTGGACATGGGTACTAGACCTTGGAGCCAGCGAGATCTTATTCCACGTATGTTTTTCTATACTCTTTATCAGCACTCCCACCAGCCAAATTTTCATTACTTTCCAATTATCAAAACCTCTCCAGTTTGCTCTAAAAGAAAAATGCATGCTAATAAGAAAGATTTCCACTCAACCATTGTACAGTTTTGATTCATGCTGCTCAGAGGTGGAATAAAGTCTGTGGGTCCCATACTCAGTCACCAGATGCACGTAGCTAGTGGCCAGTTAGGGAATGGGAATAATTTATTCTGGTCTGGTTGTTTCAGTTTTCAAGCCATGCGTTTACTTTTGAACAATTTACGTATTTGATATAAAGAATGATGGTCTCTCCTGGTACCCTTTCCTGGTGAGGTACAAGGTAGGGAGGGGCTGTGAGAAGTAGAGTTACTAGCTCATGGTAGAAATTGGAGGGCAGCAGAATAAAACTTTTTGTTGGTTGCAAGACCAACATTGAGAATCAGTATTACAGCAGCTAGGTGACGCAGTGGATAGAACACTGGGCCTGGAGTCAGGAAGACCTGAGTTCAAATTCAGCTCAGACACTTACTATCTGAGCCTGGGCAAGTTACTGAAGTTGTTTTTGCCTTAATCCACTGGATAAGGAAATGGTATACCACTCTAAAATCTTTGCCAAGAAAACCCTACGGGCAGCATTGTTGGCTATGTATGGTCCATGGGGTCACAAAGAGTCTCACTCAGCTAAACAACAACCACAACTGATTGATAGAGTAAGCTCCTACTATGTGCCAGGCACTGTGCCAAGTTCTGGGGATACAAAGAAAGGCAAAAGACAATCCCTGATCTCAAAGATCTCATTGTCTGATGGGGGAGACGCCTTGCCAACAACTATGTGAAAACAAGCTATAGATAGGAGAATTTAAATTAATCAATAGAAGGAAAACCTTAAATTTAAGAGAGATTAGCAAAGGACTTCTGTAGAAGGTGGCGTTTTAGCAGGGACTTGGAGCAGCCAGTTGGAGTGTCTTTCTGCTGTTCAAAATGAAACTCTCCTCCTTTACCCACAGTGGTCTACTGTCAAAACTGACCAGATGTACTGTCTCCTAGGGTTCAGGGTTGAAGGCTACCAATTCTCCATTGTTCAGATGTCATCCTGTAATATCCTGCTCTGCATCTTTACAGGTTCACCCACCCAGTTGGCAGATACCTGGTGATGCCTAATACTTGGTGAAAGCTTGGCTGTAAACCTTCTCTACTTTCTGATGCTAGGCCCTAGCTGAAAGTATTCTCTTTCTTCTCAAATGTGCCCTAGATCACTTTTTTCTGGGTTTATCCTTCGCCTCCTACCTTGTATTTTACTCATCTGTGTACATGTAGGTTCCTTCTTCATGAAGAGAGTCTTCATGAAGGTGAGGACTGAGTACTTTTTTCATTGTTGTTCTTTCTTCCCCTAGAACAGGGGGTGGGGAACCTGTGACCTTGAGGCCATATGTGACCTTCTAGGTCCTCATGTTGTCCTTTGACTGAGTCCCAACTTAACAGAGCAAATCCCCTTAATAAAAGGATTTGTTCTGTAAAACTTGGACTCAGTAAAAAAGCCACAACTGAGGAACTAGAAGGCCACATGTGGCCTCGAAGCCACAGGTTCCCAACCCTTGCCCTAGAATCTAGCATATGGTGGGGGGTATCTAATAATTATTTATTAATAGAATGAATTTCACCCCTTCCAAGGATCACTGTACTTCCAGTACTTAAATGGCTTTGTGATTTCAGTGATGTGGGTAGTTTTCTCCAACAGTGATATTCACAACCATTTGATGCCTTCCAGGCCTGTGTGAGTCTTATTCACCTCTTTAGAGGGGTCTACCTTCCTGAATATAGTGTCATTCTGCCAAGCATTTAATTTTTATTTTATCAAGCACTATTCCATTGCTTTATCTCAGTTGTAAATTCCATCATTTTAAATCTTGGAGATAGCTGTGGATGTATACTTACCTCTTTCCACTAACATCCCAAGTTCACTATGTTTATTCTCTCTACATTAGTGTATCAACAGATGAGTCCTAAGTAGTATTTCTGGTTCTCATCTCATTTGTTTTCTTCTATGAATTGCTGGATACCTTTAGTACTATTTCTTTCTCTGGGTCATATCTGTTATTCTCCATGGTATCTAATTTAGCAGTTATATTTGGATGTTTCATCCTAACACTTGATTTTTTGATTGAAAGCCCTCTTCAGAAGATTGGTAAGTCTCCAAGTATCTGATTTAGCATTTATATTTGGATGTTTCAGTCTACCACTTGATTTTTGATTGAAAACCCTCTTCAGAAGATCAGTAAGTCTCCAAAGAAATACTTTCCCCTTTATCCTCTTTAGATACACTCCCCACTTGGCCAAAAGCCCATCAGCCCTGCATTCTAAACTATGCTTCAGAAAGCCAAATCTCATTTTCAGACATCATTTTCTTAGCTTTTCACTTCCAATGTCCTCTCTTTTCTTCTAAGGTCCTTAACTTCGATTAGAAGTAGTGATGAAAACACCACCTGTGCCCACAAGTCCTGTAGTTTCCTGCCTAGGACTTTGTAATCCCTGGAGATTCATTGCAGGTTTTTTTCTTCTGGTGATATGATGCACTCTCCCATGAATCTCTCGAAGTGTGCCGAGGTTGTCAGGCTCGACAAGTCTCAGGAGAGGTTGTCCATCACATCCTGGACGAGTTTGTCACATGGTCTGGATAGATTACATCCTACAGTGCTGAAATAACTTTGCTCTGTGAATGTTGAATCTCAATCAAGGGTCCATATCCTTGAGAAATCCTGAAGAATGGAAGAAGTTATTCAAGACTGGAGACAGGCAAAGGTCATGAGTCTCACAAAGGGGAAGAAACCCAGAAACTGGTGAAATTGACATTGGTTCTTGGCAAAAATCCTAGACACAATTATTAAATAGTCTATTTTAAGATGATTACACCCCAAATCAGTTGAGGCCAGCTTCTCTGAGGGCAAGTCCTATTGCCTTTGTACGCCCACAGCCCAGCGCAGTGCCTAGTCCTTGGTAGACACTTAATAATTCATGTTGCTAACTGAAGGATTGATGAAACTTTTTAAGCATTGGCCAGCACAGTGCTGGGGAATCAGAACCCCACTAAATAAAAACATTTTTTTTCTATAGAGAAAGAAGAAAACCTATACTGTCTAAGAAGAACATGAATTATAAGCTGTAATTCTTAACTTCGTAAAATATACAATTTCAGCAAAAATGACTTCCATCTAATGAACATAGAACGCGTAACAGTAATCCTAAAAATAAGAAACATAATTATTTCAGAAAGGGGAATGGAAACAGATTACCGCTTCATACTTGATATACCTTAAATGTTTAATAAATGCTTGTTGTGTAAAGGGCCGTTCTTGGCCCAGCAGTGCCTGCGTGTAGCAACCAGAGAATAGGAGAGCTAAGCCAAAGTCTTTGATTCAGCCCTTGTTAAAAAGAGAATGAAGGAGGTCCTTCTATAAGACCTGGCTCTTAAAAGCTCACTTACTTAATCCTCCTGGATTCAGAGCACTTACGTTCAGAACTTGTCTTTGTCACTACCTAAGTGATCATGAGCAAGTCATTTAACCTCTATAGGTTTCAGTTTCCTCATTTGTAAAAAAATATAAAGGGTCATATTAGACGGTCTCTAAGGTCCCTCCCGGCTCTAGAGCTGTGGTCCTATCTCAAGCCATCAGAGTACATTCTACATTCTAACTCATGAATTTTCCTTAGCTCCTGTCCCTCATTTCCATCCTCAGTCTTACCTTTTCCATTCCAAGCCCTTGCAGGTTTCAAGGTCAGTGAAGATGTTTCCTTATCTACCTTCTTCCAAGGAAGAAGTTAATTTTATACCAAGCCAAGTCCTTCCTTACTCATAACAGAAAGTCACCACCTTGATTCCATCTACATGATTCATTAAGTCATGACTAGTTGTAAAGTAAGGGCAGCTAGGTGGCTTAGTAGATAGAGTGCCAGGCCTGAAGTCAGGAAGACTCATCTTCCTTAGTCTAAATCTGGCCTCAGATACTTACTAGCTGTGTGACCCTGGGCAGGTCACTTAACCTTCTTTGCCTCAGCTTCCTCATCTGTAAAATGACCTGGAAAAGGAAATGACAAACCACTCCAGCATTTTTGCCAAGAACACCCCAAATGGGGGTCACAAAAAGTCAGACAACTGAAATGACTGAGCGACCTAAGTTTTAAATTAAATTTACCATTCGTAAATAGAAAGCTACCCTCTGAAACATGTCCACACAATGTTCAGTGGAATACAGTTTCCTAAGAAGGTAGGGGAAAAGGGGAAAGAGATGAGTGATGGGTTTCTACCTGTCCCATCATCTTTGCTACCTGATGACTAGCAAATTTGGCACCAACAGGTCATTCAATTGAGACTGTAGGGTAGCCTAGGTCACTGTAACCCTGAAGCTATTGAGCTGAATCAGGAAATCGTAGCTTCTCAATTTAACTATTTTTGCTAACTATATACTAAGCTGGGCATTTATGTCTATGCTGCAGAAGGACTAGTTAGCCGTTTATCTGGAAAAGATCTCAGGCTTTTAATAAAATACAAACTCAATGTGAATCAGAAGTGTTATGTGGAGGGCTCCCCCAACCCCTCCCCCCAAAATCCAATTTAATCTTGGCCTGTATTGTAAAAGACATAACTCCAGGAAAAAGGCAGCAATAGTTTCCACATACCACCCTCTCTTCTGACCTTAGTTGTACTATTGTATTCAGTTTGGGGTATGGATGTTGATAGGGTATCAAGAGAAGTGCAACCAACGTGGTGAAAGGCTGTTAAGTCTATGCTGCATACGGTTGTTGCTGTTGTTGTTGTAAAAACAATGCTGCATGAGCATCAGCTGAAATGAACAATGGATTCAGCCTGGAGAAGACAAGACACAGGGAGAACATGAGAGGTGTATTTGAAAGGCTTTCATGTAGAAGAGGGGTTAGGGGTAATGGGTGATTGTTGAAAAGAGGAAAATTTAGACGATTTTTGGGAAAACATCCCCCCAAAGCAGACACATCTCAAAGTGGAATGGGCTACTTGACAGGCTGTGGGTTCCCCTTCCTTAGAGATTCCAGGCAGAAGCTAGAAGGGCACTGTTGAGTACAAGAAAATAGGGATTCCTTTGAGTTATAAGTTAGTGTGTCGTTGAAGTTCCTTCCTGCTTCTAAACCATGTGATTCTTTGAGTACAAATCAACAGCTTCTAACTGTTGGTTCCCTAAAGCAAAGAAAGCCCTGCTAGCAGCCTAGATTCTGGATGTACTGTTCAGAAAGATGTATATGTATATACATATGTGTGTGTATATATATATATGTATGTATATATGTATATACACACACACACAATTATACACATATATACATACAGACACACACACATATAGTTCTAGGATACAGGAAGCCAAACACAATGTTCAGAATAAGGGCATTTCTTGTGAATTTCCAAATTAACTATGTGATTTTGGACAAGTCACTTCATTCCTCTGGGCTTCATTGTCTGATTTAGGGTTTTCTTCACCTGTAAAATGAAGGAATTGAACTGTACAGCTTATTAGATTCCTCTCAGCTCAAAATCTATGATACTATGACCCCATTAAGGCTGTTTGCTGTCTTTCATTTCATCTCACCATTGGATCAAATGAGATCATGTCTGAAAAGTGTTTTTTACTTTACTTATGATGCTATGCAAATGTCATCATCATCCTTCTCATTTTGTATGTTGATGGAGTTCAGACAGAAACAGTCCTGGGAAAAGTCATTATTTTTCTGTTGCATCCTACTTTTTGTAATTTTATAAAAGTGTTGGGTTTAAGTTAATTTTCTCAAGGCTCACAGAAAATATTTTTGGGACATTTCAAGTAGTAGGTGTGACAATATTGAGCTTTTCAATCCAAGTAATTTAGAAGCCATTAGTATTGGGCATAGCAATATTTAAAAATATTTTTTAATTTTTATGAGTCAATATTATATTTGAGAGAGATGGACAACAGTTTTGTCTATGATGGTGCTCTGATTTTAGTACAATTCATTGGTTGAATTTTTGGATGGCATTTTGGAGCTCATGTTTGAAATATGGGAATTGGTTGTATGTTCATTTATGAAGTACAATGAGTCCATGGCATTTAATTCGGGCCACTTGACCATGTGTTTCTGGGTATTTGACAGGATCTAGCTCTTTGGAGAATGGTAGCCACTTTCTGTCCCCTGGGACATGGATCTGAAGTACTGATATGGGGGTGAAGTTAAGGGGAACCTCATTAATCAAAATGTGCTCTATCTAGGAAGCTTTTGAGATGCCCTTTATGATATGAGCAATAGAGACCTCTGAAAAATGTGGAGTTAATTTGCAGTAAACTTGTGCTGGAGTTCAATTAGAGGGAGAGTTTGTATGGTGGAAAACTCTTGGAGATTATATATATATATATATATATATATATATATTTGTGTATGTATGTATATGCGTGTATGTGTATCTATGTACATGTATGTATATAATTTCCATAGATTAGAACTCACCACTTATTTTGTAACAAAAATGAGAAGAAATTCAACTTTCTAAAGGAAATTATGCAGAACTTTAAATGTTTGTCTATAAAGTAGAAATATTTTTGTTATCTCCTCCTTGGGTAGAGAGAGGAACCCTTGTGCTTGCTCCCTGACGTGGCCTTCCACTGCACTTCTCTCCTACTCGGCACCTTCTGACATTAAATATCTGTTCTTTGGGTGAAAATTTACAGAACTGATCTCTCCACTGGAGTGAAAGAGAGCTCTCTGGAAATCTTCAATGCCTTGCCTTGTATTTCTTCAGGAGAAGGGAGGTCATTTTCCAAATATGTAATATATTTATCCTAATCCTAATAGGCAGAGAAGCAACTCATTAGCTCCCATTTACATGGGCTAATTTATCTGATTAGTTCCAGAAAATGGTGTGTTAAATGGGAAAGAACATTGGCTTTGGAGTCGGAAGATCCAGACATTTAACCTTGTTACCTTTTTGACAATGGGCCCATCTTTTTCTCTTTATGGGCTTTAATTTCCTCATCCATAAAATAATGGGGTTGGGCAAGGTATTTTCAAGAGCCCCCTACAACTCTGAAACATGATCTACATATAGATCATAGGACATAGGGCGAAGAGATGGCAAAACGTCCTAAAATATGGAGCTCTAGAAGCAAGTGCAGAGCCAAAGAGGATGCCAGCCTGAAGGCCTTGAGTATGTGGTGTACCTGGTAGGCAGAGTACTTAAAGGAGAAAAGGTAAAGTGGGGAGGGCAGCTGAAGACTTTCTAATTTGGATCAGAGTCAGTCATGGACAAATCCTCTGGTCTCTTTGAATTGCCAGGAAACAAAAGAAGTCCTTGGACAAGAATGACATCTTGAGACACCGAACAAGTAATCTCTCAGTATTAAGATATTAGTCCATCAAAAGGCATTGATTTGGTATTCACCATGAGCCAGGTACTCTGCAAGGGGCTGGAGGTATAAAGAATATGACCCATTACCTTAAAGAGCTTGCATTATAATGGGAGTGGAGGGGGAGGAGAGAGACAATATGTTATTATCCACATACATACATACACAATATATATGTCTATATTTGGATATATATATATATATATATATATATATATGTGTGTGTGTGTGTGTGTGTGTGTGTGTGTATATATATATATATCTCCACACACAACAGATATATGTGCATATGTGCATGTTACGTACAACACTCACATGCATACATGTATATGCACACACATCTACAATATCCATATACACATACAAACAAATATATACAATATAACACACACACATATATACACAATACATATATGTGCATGTGTACATGAGTATATATACACATATAACCACACATATATGTACATATACAAACACATAGTTATACAGACATAAACATATAATAGACAGATAATAAATAGAAGATTATCTCACAGGAGAAAGCACTAGTTTGACCAGTCTACTGGTCAAAAATTTCTGGCCTGGATTTTCATTTCTTGTCATCTGAAATCCCATAGAAACAACAATCCAAATCGAAATGCTATAGCAAAATCTGGACTCCAAACCCTGTCTTAGAATGAAAGCTCTGATACTTACAATTTGTGAACACTTAAGGAAGCCATTTAGGCTCTCTAAGATTCCATTTTTCTATCTGTCAAATAAAGAGTTAAACTTGAATAACATCTGAGGTCTCTTCTAGCTTTATACCTTATCATCCAATGATTATTATCCAGTAGAGAGTTTAAAAATTCTCCCCTCCCCCCAAAAACTGAATAAATAAGTGAAGGAATCTTACTACCTTGGGAATGCTAAACCTCAAAGACAGATCTTCCATCTTGGTCAACCAACCTGGATTTTATTTAACTTGGCTGGCCAGAGACATTGAGTGACAAGAAGCAGCTAATGGGAAGAGTGATCACATTGAATATGTCCTATGTTGCATTGGACAGAAAAACGCATGCTTATTTTCTCTGAAAGCCCATGCCCACCCTGTTTGAACTTTTCTTTATCAGAGCATTTGATGAAGGTGAAGGAAGATATGGGGGGAAATGGAAGGGAGTAGGCACTGCTGTCAAAAATAAGCTGGGGACAAAGACCTGTGGGTTGCTGAAGTTCAACCATTCATTAAAGCTATACGAACTGTTGCCCTTTCTCTGCTAAAATAATGCCTGGCCCAGTGATCTCAACTCACATTAGGAAAAAAAAAAAAAAGGAGAGAAACCCACGTGGATCAGAGTATGCTGTGGTCTTTGTCTGTACAGTAGAAAGGTCCCATTGCTAGAGTAGGGGACACTGTGATGGATTCAAGCCGCCTAAAAAAGCATCGATCAAAGGCCCCAACCCCTTCTCCTTTCTTTCAAGGACAAGTGCATAATTTATAGATTGTTTAAATTAGACAAATAGGCCAATAGATTTATAAAGAGGGACAGGAAACACATGTGTTTTTGTGCATTAAACTGAGTCTCACCAAAGGAGAAATGCTTCAGGTTTTTTTCTTGAATATTATTTATTAAAGGGCGCCTGATCGCAGGCATTCATCGTCCACCACACAAGAGGCCCATTACAATTTGTGCTCTCTCCACAAAGACTAAGGTAGACTGTAAACAGCCCAAGAAAAGTGATAATTTATATCACCAGAATGTTTACAAGAGGCAAAAAGAAAAATGATCGAGAGGAAGTGAGGTTTGGAGAAAGACAGAAAAGGGTTATTGAAGAAAGGATTCATATCATGGAAAATGCCCTCATTTACTGAATGGATTCAGCTTTTATTTAATTAAAAAAATGGCTTTCAAACAACTGAAGGGGGAGGGGAAGATTTTGACTGAACTTGAAAGCCTACTTAAAGATTTTTTTTTTAGATGTGCCACCTATACCAGGAAAGAAAGAGGTGGAGATAAAATGAAATTAGTTTTTAGGGCCTGGAGTAATTTGCCAACATATGTCCCTTGTGGGGTTGGAGCATCCAATATGAAAGCTTTCTTTAGAATTTTCAGAATACTTTTAGTATCAGGGTCTTCAGTTCCAGCCTTATCTCCACTAAAACACTTTGTGCCACCTACTTTATATCCACCTTAAATGGAATTCTGTCAAATTTATAGGTGAGGATAAGAAAAGAGGCATCAGGGTGGTGGTGGTAACCAGTTAAAGGAGTTCCTGGGCTGGTGCTGACCCCTGGTGCATTTAAGGCACAGAATCCATAGGACTTTGTGTAACTGATATTTGGGCAGGTTCAGATGGATTCCTCCTGTGGGGTGTAAGTAGTTGGAATACCAGCTAAGCATTCTGGTAAGTAATGGTCAAGGTCTTGCTAGAACTAATGTGAAGCTTGGACATTGGACAGTGCAAGATTATGTAATCCCACCAAAAGCTTAAAGAGTGAGGCACATCCGAAAAAGCAGCCTCCCTCTGCCAACGAAGACAATGATGACAATGCACTGACCATCATGGGAAGTGTCAGCTTCTGGTTCATCTCCAGAATCTGCAGAGCAGAGGACTGGAGTTTTGGCTGCTTCTGTAACATAATTTAAAAGCCAGTCTCAGACACTAGCTGTGTGACCCTGAGCAAGACATTTAACCTTTGTTTACCTCATTTTTCTCAACTATAAAATGGGGATAATAATAGCAACAACCTCACAGGATTGTTGTGAGAATCAAATGAAATATTTGTAAAACACTTAACACAATGAATATAGTAGGTGCTATGGAAATGCTTGTTCACAACCCCTCTTCCATTTCCCTTTGCTTGTTGGTTAACAGGCTTTAATTATAATTTGTTCTTTTGTTATGTCCTAATTTTTTTAATTATTCTGACGCAGACCTCAACATGTGCGTTTCCTTCTGGAGAACACTGTGATCATGGTCAGAAAAACTCTGGCTGTTCTAATCACACGAAAAGAAAAATGGCTAGAACAGAGATCCCATTGGCCAATGTTAGAAGAGAGAAATCTCTTTTCTTACCTAAGAACAAATTTTAATTTATTTTGTCTGTTATTAAGCCTATAAACTCTCCAAAGAGCAGAGGGAGAATTCCAAGTGGATGTGACTACCTGAATTATAAGGAAAGAGCCTTGCCATGCTTTCTATCAATTTCATGGAGATACTACAGGTTGGTGGTCATGGGAGGAGAGCCAAGCCTAATTTTCTTCACTCAAGGACACAGTACTCTTGCTTGAATGCTGGTTTAGCTGCTCATAGGATGTATGGTATTACTATGTAATGAGGGTGGGGCAGATAGCAGGAAGTGGAAAGAAGAAAACTGAGAACATTTGGCAAGACAACAAGCATCTGTGAAGTGGACACTCTTGCACGCTTGGAGCTGCAGCATCTATATCTTGGCTTCATGTAGCTACAGGAGAGACCCAAGGTGTTACAGTGAATAAAGTACTGGCCCTGGAGTTGGGAAGACATGAATTCTACCCAAAGCAATCATAAATGATTTTAGGCAAAACAAAGTCTCTTTCAGCAGTTTTGTCATCTGTAAATGAAAATAGCACCTACTTCACTGGGCTGTTGTGAGAATCAAATAAGATAACAAAAAAAAATTGCCTTGCAAACCTCAAAGTTCCACATAAATGTTAGCAATGATGATGGTGATAATGACGGTAATGGTGATGATGATGATGAAGATAACACTTTGTATGTGCTTTTGCACATTTTATCAGAAACATTCTGTGACCTCACTGACTCATCAGAACAACTTGGGTTCTCCACATGAGGGCTTTTCTTTGCCTCTGCCTTTTTCCAGGGTCGGTAGAGGTTGACAGTGAAGATTCTTCCACAAATGACAATATGCAGACCTTCTGAATGTTTCATTCACTGCAGAAGCATGGGTTAGGATATATTTCAGTTCAGATCATCCTCTGTTCCATGTAATTCTCCCTCCCCCCTCTCCTCCAACACAGAAGTGTGAAGAGGTCTCTAGCATACTCTCAATCCCATGTTTATCATCCATGGGAAACTCAGCTTGACCATGGGAGCTTGTGACAGTCCTCTCCAGGGGCACATGATTTATTTATCTAGCTGGACTCTGGCTTTTGATATTCATTTCATGGAGTTGGGGACTTAAGTGGCTAAAGATAGCCATGCTCCACCCTGTGGAGTCAGTGCAGGAGAAAAAAAGTGAGTAATTACAGTTTCTAAGCCCCTCTACCATCTGTGAATGTAGCTGAGAAAAAGGGCCTGGACCAGGGTGGGGAATGTGTATGTACATGTTTGGAGGAGGGTAGCTGATATTATGTTCCTGTAACAGGATCAGTGACTAGGAATTATTATTATTTTCAATATGTAAAGGATGAGTGACACTAGCAAGGGCCTGAACTCTAGTCAGGCTGATCTCTTTATAGTTGACCACCAACCTGGAAATGTCTATTCTTCATCAATGGGGGTGGGGTGGAGGAGATAGGAGGAAGCTGTCGTAAAGTGTAGAGGTCGCATTCCCTTTTGAGTGTGCTTCCTTCCAAGTTACCTGTGTAGTATAGTGGATAGAATGCTAGACCTAGAATTAGTAAAAACAAATAGATGGAAATCCTGCTTTAGATATTTGCTAGCTGTGTGCCTCTGGCCACATCATTTGCCTTATCTGAGCATCAGTTTCCCCATCCATAAAATGGTGAATGTGATAACATTTAAGTCACAGGGTTAGCATGATGATTACATGAAAAAATGGGACAAGCATTTTGAAAATCTTTTATCATTAGATAAACATTAGTTATTATCATCATCTTTTTTTCTATCAAGTTCCTACAGAAATGGTTCTGCATCAAGTTGCTATACTATTATCATTCTTTACACTCAATGTTCTAAATGTTTGTAAATGGGAAAATAAGTACTGCTTTTTATAGTTGAATATAAGCATTAGGTTATAAGCTCATTCTTTGTAGTAAAGGCTAACAGCTACACACCAATGGATGGATTGAACTTCTGAAATGACTAACATCCAAGAGTGAAATCCAAAGGTTCTTCATGTCTGACACCAACATCAGATGACATGTGTGATGTCAGCCAGTAATGTGTTGACAAAACAGTTTAGAACAAATGGCCAAGTCATCTGGGTTTGCTTGCAGAAATAGAGGGATTTATGTTAGCAGTTGAGGTCCAGGACATTACCAACAGAAGCTGTAGATAGGTCATGTTATGGAACCTGGACTTAGGCATCAATGTGGATCATTCAAGGAAGTGGTGGAGATTATGCAAAACATCACCACAGGCTGTAAAAACTTATCATCCACTGAAGAAATGATGACTGTTTTCTCTAAAAGTCTTGTCCTTGTCATCATTATTGTCGTCATCATCATTATCAACATCATCTTCCTTCCCCTCGTCTTCTTTTCCTCCCCTTTGTCCTCTTCCTCCTCACCATTGTTCTCCTCATTTTCCTTCTTTTCTTCCTTTTTCTTTCTCCTTCTCCTTCTCTTTCTCCTCCTCCTCCTCCTCTTTCTTCTTCTTCTTCTTCTTCTTCTTCTTCTTCTTCTTCTTCTTCTTCTTCTTCTTCTTCTTCTTCTTCTTCTTCTTCTTCTTCTTCTTCTGTCTTTCTCTTTCTCCTGCTCCTCAAGTTCATGCCATAGAAGGATCTGCTGAAAGAATTAGGGATCTTTATCTTGGAGAAGAGAAGACTCAGTAGCTGAAGGACTGTCACGTGGAAGTAAGAATAGATTTATTCTTATTGGTCCTAGAGGGCAGAACTAGAAACAATGGCTGGAATCTATAAGTAAAAAAATTTATGCTTGATGTAAGGAAAAAAATTAGCAAGAATGAGGACCATTCTGTAGAACCAGGCTGCCTTAGGAAGTAATGAAAGGAGAATTCTAATTGGAGGTCTTCAAGGAAAGACTGGTTAACTCTTTATCATTTATGTTGTGGGCTGAATGCTTTGTTGGCTACAGAGATGACTTGATAATAATTGAGGTGACTAGAGAGTCACTTCTAACTTTGAAATTATGTAATTTTGTAGTAATGATTTTCCATCATGTTGAAATTTTTCTTTTCCTCTGCTTGTTACCAATATGTTTCCTGTGCCCCAATTACATGACATCCCTTCCCTGAAATTTTCTCAGATTACCCTGGGTCAAAATAATCTTCCTCTTTGCATATCTGTAGCAATCCACATTTTATTCCCTGGCATAGTTCTCTAGTTGCATTTTTATCTTGTTTTGCCAACAAGACCGTTAACTTCTTGAGGGCAGGGACCATACATATCTTTTACCTCCGTTGCAATTGCTATGGTATCTACTATATTCAGTGCTAGATGTATAACAAGCGCACAATAAATGCTGTGTCCACACTCATAACATAATAGGTATAGAGCTGAAAGAGACCATCTAGTCCAAACTCCTTATGGTACAGATGAAGAAGCTGGGTCCCAGGGAGGTCAAATGACCTGTTCAAAGTCATGCAGGTAGTATCAGAGGCAGAATTTGAAGCCAGTTTCTCTGAATCTGAAGATAATGCTCTTTCCACTGTGCCTCCAACTTTTGCCATTTATGGATATATCTTCATATGGACACTGTGGACTGGGCTCATTCTTTATTGCATATTTAAAAAATAATATTTATGTTTTAAGGAATATTTGATTTCCTCACTTTGGGTCACCTCTTCACTGATGCAGATTGCAACCCATTTGTGACTTAGTCAAAGATATTCAAGAGTCCCTGTTGTCAAAATGTCCATTATTCTGTGGCCAACCTGGTGATGTCAGTTTGTCCAAACTTTGGTGGACTGGTCTTCATATGATACATGCACACAGTCAGTATTCAGAGTCATTTCTGGTTGGTAAGCCTACCAAAACTTGTGCCCCACTGGATTGACATTCAAGAATTCAGAGGTGGAGACACTGAAGGAGGAGTCTAGTAGGAAAATAATAATAAGTGTGTGTGCACATGTGTGTGTATGGTATATGTGTTTGAGAACACACACACACATACATGAGTGGCTAGGGGGTATAGTACATGGAGTGCTGGGCCTGGAGTCAGAAAGACCTGAGTTCAAATTAAGCCTCATACACTTTCCAGGTGTTTGACACTGGGCATGTCACTTAACCCTGTTTTCCTCAGTTTCCTCACCTGTAAAATGAACTAGAGAAGGAAAGGCAAACCACTCCAGGATCTTTGCCAAGAAGACCCCAAATGGGGTCATGAAGAGTCAGACATGACTAAAATGACTGAACAATAACAACGTACATACACACATATGTTCATGCTTTTGGCTGGACCTATGTCATCAGTGTTGGGAACTCTCAGTGTGGAAACTCTCTCCCCCGAAGTAGATTGTCAACTATTCTGTAACCTAGTTTTAAAGAATTGCCTGTGACACTAAAAGCTAAGTGACTTGCCCCATGGTCATACAGCTAAGTATGTGTCTTAGGAAAGATTTGAAAGTAGATCTTGCCTCTAATAAAGACCGTCTATGCACTACATTGTTGCATATAATGATACTGATTATTGATGATGGTGATGATGATGATGACGATGAATCAATAAACACTTGTTAAGTACTTATTATGTCTAACCCTCCATTAGGAATACATAGGTAAGATAAAATCTCTGCTGTCAGAGTATTTCTAACATATCCCAGGAGACAACTTGGACTCAGAGGTATAACTTATCTAGTTGTTCACTAGATCCAAAAAAATAGGATTCTGAGTTGAACAATATTGCAAAGAACAGTTAATTCCATAAGAAAAACAGTTAAAACATAATGACTCCAGGTTAAGGGAAGTGGAAAAAGTGGTACAATAATGCATTGTTGGTGGAGTTGTGAGCTAATCCAACCATTATGTAGACCAATTTGAAACTATGCCCAAAGGGCTACAAAACTGTGTGCTTTGATACAGAAAGACCACTACCAGGTCTATATCTGAGACAGAGAGAGAGAGAGAGAGAGAGAGAGAGAGAGAGAGAGAGAGAGAGAGAGAGAGAGATCTATTTTTATCAAAATATTTATAGCAGCTCTTTTTGTGCTGGCAAAGAACTGGAAATTGAGGGGATGTCCATCAATTGGGGAATGAATGAACAAAGTGTAGTGTATGAATGTAATAGAATACTATTGTGCTATAAGAAATGATGAGCAGGATTATTTCAGAAAAAGTCTGGGAAGACTTACATGAACTGATGCAAAGTAAAGTGAATAGAACCAGGAGAATGTTGTATGCAGTAATAATAATATCATATGATGATCAACTGTGAATGACTTAGCTAGTCCCAGCAATACAATGATCTAAGACAATCTTAAAAGGACTCATGATGAAAAATGCTATCCACCTCCAGTGAAAGAACTGATGACGTCTGAATGCAGATAAAAGCATACTATTTTTCACTTTATTTTTTTCCTGATCTGTGTTTTCTTTCACAACATGACTAATACTGATATGTTTTGCATCATTGCACATGTATAAACTATATAAATTACTTACTATCTCAAGGAGGAGAGAGTTAATGGAGGGAGAAAGAATTTGAAGCCCAAAATTTTTAAAAAATGAATGTTAAAATTGTTTTTTTTGCATGTAATTGGGAATAAATAATAAATTATCATTAAAAATAACTCTAGTTTTCATGACCTTACAGCGGGTTATAATATATGGCTTTTTTGGGGGGGAGGGTAAAAGGGTATTTATGTTATATCTGCTTTTACATAAAAGAGTTAGATGCATGTCAAATTCTAAATACTGATGTTAATGGCAAAACATTTTCAGAGAAAGAACAACACTGTGTGACTGTAGTCCTCAGAAGAATCTTTGGAGAAATCACAGAATCTTAGCGCTCTCAGGATCTTCAGAAATCATCTCCTCCAATCCCTTCACAAAGAAGTATTCTCTCTATAACATCTAAAACACATGATTATCTCTGGCTGAAGACTTAAAATATTGGGACACTCAGTCACCTCCTGAGGTAATTTAATATGTTTATTTAAGCCATATCATCACATCATTGTAAGTAGCTGACAATTAGAAAATAGGATTAGTCAGTACATAGCACATTGTTTATCTCTTCAATGGACTGTTCCCCTCTCTCCTCAATCCCCCTCCCTCTAATGAATTAAATTGATTTTAAAACTCCTAAACAGTACAATTGGCGAATGAAATCACAGACCTGCAAAGTACTCAAATAATCATCCCCTCTTGAATTGAATTTGTCCTAGTGTAGACAAGCCTTGTGATTTTGAAGATTGATTTACTCTATAGCGTAGAGAAAGAGGAAACCGACAGGTGACTTACTTATTTCCAGAGAGCTCAAGGTAAGGATGGCATCTACTCTGTTGTGCCTTCCAGCATAGTCATTGACTGATTGTCAGTGGTTGATTTTTAGGCAATTGTTTGTAAGAGATTGACGATCTCTTATGATAATGATAATTTGTTCTCTTGGGAATTAAAATTCAGTAAGCTCCTTTTGGAAGGCTTAGAAAGGCAGGTGGGGGAATTGGTTTACCAAATTGATTCCATGATTCTGAGTTGCAGCTGCAGCTCTGGAAAAATGATTTGGCTTCAATACCCAATTGTAAAAGATCAGAAAAAATTTGTTGCAATTAATCAATCAAAAAGATCTATTGCTTCATACTATACTGTGCAGTTAGAATTAAATGACCTGGGTTCACCAACTCTACCACTTAATGCCTATGTGACTTTAGGCAACTCACTTAATCTCTCTGGGTTTCATTTTCCTCATCTGTAAAATGAGGACTAGATGATCCTTTGAACTCTAAATCTATGGTCCAATTATCCTTAGCAGAAAATATTGTTTTGTTCATTGAATGGGACATACTTCAATACTTCAGAGTTTTGTTATGTCATCAGAGTTTTTACTTACTTCAGTAATACAGGTAGTGAGCCCTCTGAAATTTTGTGTATGGCCCTTAAGAGTTGTTGCGGCAGAAAAATACCTTGCCTTGCAGCCAACCTGCTGGAGATCCTCCCCTATTTTAATTAAGCTGACACTCCTACAACCAATGCAGTCTGCCCCTTGCTTTTGCAGCTTGGGAACACTTACCAGGGCTTGTACTACAGTGACATCACCTTCAATACTATGGGTTTACTGCCATACTATAATAATGGATCAAGGAAGAAATGTAGTGGATAAAGCAGAGGGTGATATATAAAGGAAATGAAGCAGTGTTTTCCCAAGGAATGAAGAATGAAGAATCAAAAGAAGCATTCACCATACATCTAACACGTCCTAGGCCATGTCTGTGCCATGTTGTCCCATCTATATCCTCTCTACCTTCTCACTTTCCAACCCGGCTATCAAATCAGCACTATTTTTTCTGAAAAGAACATTTCAATCAATTGTGCTGTGATTCCAATCACAATCCCTGTGACATCCCTTTTCCAAAACACTCTCCCATATATAGTTATCACTTCCACATTGCAACTTTCCCCATTGCAGTTTCGATATATATGGGTTGGCATTAGAAGTTAAATGGGAATTTTTTGAAAGTTTTGGGAAGCCACAGACAACACGTGAAGGTCAGCAGATGACACAAAGCCTATGACCAAATACTTCACCCAAATTTTACAATAAGGCAGTGTAAACATCCCATACAAGAAAAAGAAAAATATTCAGACTTCTTTGGCACCAAAGGAGGGCCAAAAAATTTTACACATATTTTCCAGATCACAGGAGTGCCACACCCCTATCTCCCATGATGTTGAAGGGAATAACTGTATACTGTATTCTCCCATTAGAATGTAAGCCTCTCAAGGGCAAGGACTGTCTTGTTTGCCTGGGTGTGTATCCCTATCACTGAACACAGTGGCCTTTTTTGCCTTGCTCCAAAGTTAATGTATGTGGCCTAGAGAAATGATAGGATTTGAAAAGGATATCCTCTCTATAACCCTGCTCAGTTTTTTTTTTCTTTTGAATTTTACTGAGTAAGTTTCTAGGATTTGAAAGGACGTATGATTCCAACAAGTATTATAATAGGTACGAAAAGACATTTTTAGACAAAGATAATTTTTTTTTCTTTTTGGGCTAGGCAGTGGGGTTAAGTGACTTCTCCAGGGTCACACAGCTAGTAAGGGTTATGTGTCCGAGGCCACATTTGAACTCAGGTCCTCCTAAATCCAGGGCTGGTGCTCTATCCACTGCGCCACCTAGCTGTCCCCAAAGATAAAAATTTTAAACTGACAGACTCTGTCCTGTGCTTCTCTATGTGTGTGCTTTACCAGTTTTTAAAAACACAGTAATATTTGGATTATAGATTTAGAAATGGAAGGAATGTGAGAAGTCATCTAGTCTAACCCACCTTACTTTACAAATGGGAAAATTGTGGTCTAGAATACTCAAGTGATTTGACCAAAGTCATATCTATTAAGCAACTGAAAATGGATTTGAATCCAAGTCCTCTGACTCTAGATCCAGTGCTCTTCCCCCCCTCCCATGTTTCCTAACAAATACTTGTTGATTTATCTTAGTAACCTTTTGCTAGGGAATATTATGGGGAAGAAATGTCAATGACAGGTGTCCATGGTTCTAACCCTATACAGATGAGAGAAAGGAGGAGAACACTTCTCTCCAGGACAGGCCTAAGGGAGTGCACTCTGTCTGGATGCTGAGAACGATGGAGTTCCAAAGTACAAATACCAGTTTCTTCTATAGTCTTTGCACTTTTCCTGGGGCAATATAATTTGTCTAGAGAACTAGGAAGATGCAAGTGTTTCTGAGAGACTCAGCGAGCTCTAGGGAACCTGGCAAATCTAAAGAATATTCATTGTCTTTGCCCAAACATTTCATCTCCCAGGAGAGTTTTGCTCCGATCGTCAACTTCATTTTATTTAGAACCATGACTTTTACTGATTCCAGAGTTGCAAGGGTTAATGCTACAGCTTTGTGATAAACTACGAAGATAAAATATACACTTTCCTAAGAGATGCGTCATGGTGCAACGGATTGGATACTGGATGTGGAATCAGAGAGGCCTGAGTTCAATACCTGCTTCAGGTGCTTATTAATTCTATGACCCTGGTCAAGTCACGTAGCTTTTTGTTGCCTCACTTTCCACATCTATAAAATGAAGGGCTTGGACTTGATGGTCTCCAAGATTCCTTTCAACTCTAAATCTGTGATCCTATGATCTGTTTACTAGCAGAATCTAAAATTGGCATTTAAATCTCTTTTTCTTTTACCAGGAAGCCCTTGACCTTTCTCATAAATTCCTGATAATTGTCATTACCTAGCACTTACTAAATATTTCCACAATTTCCCATTAAGAAATATTTCTTTGGGAATGCTCAAATGGATCATAGTTATGGGCAGTGTACATAATATGTCTACTTTTTCTCAGTCTCTGTACCCTTTAGTACACCCTTGAAATCTCCCTACCATAGGAATGTTTCATCTTTGTATATCAGCTGACCTCTTTGGTAACATGGTGAAGGCTATGTAATCCTACTCAGAAGATGTTTTTAAATGTATAAAATAAAACACATAGGATTATAAAGTAAATGAATTATAATGAAATAGTTATCATATATATATATGTGTATGTATATATATATGGGATATATACACATATATATGTATATTATATATGTATATGCATATGTATTTGTATGCAGGATATACATATTTATACACATATACAAATGTATGTATGTGTGTATATATATACACACACACACATATATATGTATATACACATATATATGTATATATATACATATATACATACATACATACAAACATATACATACATATCCCAAGCTCCTGGACCCCTAGGTTAAGAACTCCTGCCCTGCCACATTAGTCTTTGGTAAAGGACAAACCCATACAATGCCATCAGCATAGTCAAAAGGTCCTTCTTCAACCAATATTCATTGCTATGTCTCAATTTCTATGAAAGAGTATCACTGTCCCAACATCTGAATAACCATAGGATCTATTAAACCTTATACATGAATAAATGCAACATTTTCATTCAGAGATGTTAATAAATGGTATAATGCAGCGTATTTAATATACAGCAGGAAAACAATCATACGAGAATGACTAATCTGGTCAATAAAAGTCACATCAGAAAACTGCTAATTAATCACAACCTAGGAAACAATATAAAAAAAATTCTTCAACTAATTCTTTCAACCCAACGGTGTTCAAAAATAGATTTCCCAGACGATCTTCCACAAATGTAGTATCTGAAGTCCTTGGCACACATGGGTCATTGAAAAGCTACTCCAGAGTTGGGGTACATGATGGTTCAACATTCACTCAAGAGTCAAAACAATATCTCATTCCCCCCTACTATATCGTGTCAAATTAAGCTAAGTCAACAAACATATGTTAAATGCCTCTTGTGTGCCTCCCACTCCTTGTGCTAAATGTCAGGGATATAATACGAAAGCTAAAAAGAGTCTCTTCTGGGGCAGCTAGGTGGCGCAATGGATAAAGCACCAGCCAGGAAGGCAGGAGGACCTGAGTTCAGATCTGGCCTCAGACTAACACTTGAGGCATACTAGCTGTGTGACCTTGGGCAAGTCATTTAACCCTGATTGCCTCACTTAAAAAAATAAAAAAATAAAAACACTCTCTTCCCTCAAGAAGCTCACGTAAGAAGTCCTTCACCACTCTGGTTTATCTCCTTGGGACATTCTCTAGTTCATCAATGCCCTCCTGAAATTATGGTATCCAGGACTGAATACAATATTCCATGTACAGTCTGACCAGAGTAAAATTCATTGGGACCATCATTTATGGAATCTATATTTCTTTCAATGCATTCCAAAGTAGTATCATATATTTTTTTTCTGGATGTCACATCATGCTATTAAATCATATTGAACTTGAAGTCAATGAACCCCCTCCCTCATCGTGACCTTTTTCCCCAGGCTAACTTCTACCTGCCCCGTACATTTTTTTCTCTTATGTTTGTGAAATTGAAATTTTTAACCCAAGTAGAGATTTTAACCCAATAGAAGATTTTAAAATAAGTTTTCCTTTTTAAATGACATTTTGTCAAAATTTGGACCAGTTTTCTAATCTGTCAAGATCATTGAGGAATCTCTTACTTCCTTTTATTTATCTTAAATCTCCCTTTTTCAAGCTTGTAAGTATAAGGGTACCCCATCCAGACTTTTCATGGTCTTATAAATGTCTATTATATTTGTTATCAACCTTCATCTCTCTAGAATTAAGGATCATTATTTTAATTTTTATTATGTTTATAATAAGAGAAGCAATGATCTTTAAATAAATTTGTTAAGTGGATTATATATACAATTCTTCCTTATTTGTGTTTATATTTATTTGCTTAAAGTTAACATTAGTTAACCATAACTTCCTCCTACTAAAATCCAGTTTTATTTGCCCTAGTAGGTTGTGTTTATTTATTAGATGTACCTCATCTTTATTATTGATTCCAGGAGTCTCTTTAACAGAAATGAAATTTACTCATCTATAACTGGAGTCCCTTTTATGAATGAAAAGTCTTTAACATTTAGCCATCTTGCATGCTTAGCGTCTGCAAGAGCAATTCAAACATTTTGTTTTATAATTGTGTTGAAGCTCTCTTCTCCAAAACTGATTACCTGAGTGAGGAAATTTTTTTCTGTCTTTTTTCAAGTGAAAATATTCAACTTCATCATGCTATGAACACTATAACAGCATCCATTGCCAGCTACTTGCTATAAAAAAGTTGTCAATCAAGATTAAGTCCTCTGCATTTCCCTTCCTTCTGGATTTTAAGATAACTTATCCCTAAAACCTTGCTTTCATTTCTCATTTTTCTCAAGACCATATACTCAACTTGTTTTAATAAAGGTCCCATTGACTTTTGGAATCTGTTGGTACCCTAGATTCAGGGTGGAAAGGATGTTTTGCACAGTTATAATTGTGCAAATATGCTTGAGCCCCCATCTGGTGCTTTATCTACCAAGTGGTCAGGCAGAAACCAGAAATCAAAAAGCAAACCGTATAAATAGGACAGAATAAGAAAATAAAATAGAGAAAGGAAATCATGTTGCAAACTCATTATCTTTTCTTTAGAACACAATCTCCCCAGGCTTCTGTGAGGGTACAGGAGGATAAACTTCCCAGAGAACTCCAGTTCTTAGGACTGCGTTGTGATAACCTCTCTTGGCTTTTTTTCAAGATAACTAGCCAAGTTATCTCATTTCAGAAGTTGTTTTTCTTTATGTGTCCAAAGTTTCCATTCTCTGCTTTTTCATCAAGGGTTAGTTACTATCTCTTCGACCTGTCATATTCTTCTTCAAATGGAGTATTGCCAGCCTGTTCTGAGATGGCCTTAGGCTAATGTATCCTAGAGCTAATCAACATATTTTTAGCTCTTTTGTAAATCAGACCCACAATCATTCTGGTTGATACGCTAAAGGAACCTGTAGGCAACTGTCAGGACTTTTGCAACTCACCCAAGGTATATTCTCAGGATCCTCTCTAATTACCTTAAGGTAAGTGAATACTTGCTAAAATCCTGCATATTGTTTTGTCTGCAGATTCTTTAGTCATGCAAATTACTTTGAAGTTCAACAAACCCGAGGGGGGCAATTAGCAATGCTGTAGGGATAGAGGTGGGAACGTTGGCCTTGGATGTGCTTGCTCTTCTGTGCCTATAACACAAGCCTCTGTATTCTTTTGGGGGCAGTTAGATAGTGGAGTGGATAGAGCACTGGGCTTAGAACCTGAGAGACTCATCTTCATGAGTTCAAATCTGGCCTCAGACACTTATGAGCTCTGTGACCTTTGGCAAGTCACTTAACTTTGTCTCCTCATCTGGAAAATGAGCTGGAGGGAGAATGGCAAACCACTCCAGTCACTTTGCAAAGCGAACCTCAAAAAGGTTCACGAAGAGTCAGATATGACTGAACAACAGCAAGGTGGCATAGTGGGTATGTGCTGAGCCTGAATTTAGGAAGACCTGAGTTCTAATAAGGCCTCAGAAACTAGTTGTATTACCCAGAGTGAGTCAATTAACTTTTCTGTTTCCTTCATTTCCTCAACTGTAAAATGGGGATAATAATAGCACTTGCCTTCCAGGGTTGTTCTGTGGCTCAGATAAGGTATTTTCCCACATAGTAGGCACTTAATAAATGTTCATTTCTTTCCTTCTTCATAGGATAAATAAATGAGCCAAATGCAGTTGACTACTTATGGAATATCACATAAGGACACACCTGATATTTCATTGATAAAGGGAACTTTCAGGTGAGGAAATTCCTTCTTCCCATGCAAGATGGTACCTTATAGTGTTTGAGATTCGTTAAAACATCTGAAGTTTAAATGGCTTCCCTAGGGTCCCATAGCCAGTAGGTCTTTTTGTCGTTGTTGTTTTTTTTTTTTTTGGCTAGGCAATGGGGTTAAGTGACTTGCCCAGGGTCACACAGCTAGTAAGTGTTATGTGTTTGAGACCGGATTTGAACTCAGGTCCTCCTGAATCCAGGGCCTGTGCTCTATCCACTGCATCACCTAGCTGCCCCCAGCCAGTAGGTCTTGAACTCAGGTCTTCCTGGCTTGGAGGCCATCTCTCTATCCACTACACCATGCTATCTGACATGGTTTGCTTAGCCTTTATAGCAAAAATGACTCTCAAAAAACTTATTTTATAAGCATGCATGACATTCCATGCTCACCAGAAACACATTGGATATGCCAGATGTCAAGCTATCAGGTTTGGACTAATGAATAACCATAGTTGTAAAATATATATATATATATATATATATATATATATATATATATATATATATATATATATATATATATATATATATATATATATATATATATATATATATGTATATATACACACACACACACACACACACATATACACATATGATCTATACACATGGATTTCTTATCATGCAGCTCAAAAATGTAAAAAAACCCAACCCCAACACCTTGAACTCTTCTTCTCTAAAGCATTCCATCAACCTCTGTGCAGATATATGAACTCTCTATCATTACTCTCTGACCTCATATTTTAGGTCCCTCTAACTTAGTTAACATTAATGAGGTGACCTAGGATATATTTCTATTGTAACTTTTACATTATTTATGCCTGAAATTTCCCCCCACAGTGATTTCATAGATTGTCTGAAACCAATAAGAGTTTTTCCTTTTTTATTGTTTACGTCATTTTTCTCCTACCATTCTCCAATCCCTCTCCATACACACACACACACACACACACACGGCTATACCGCCTCTTGTCTTCTCATCCCTAGCTTACCTGGGGTAGTTTGGGAGCCCCAGACCTCATCAGTTTTCTTCTTTCCCCCCACCGTCTGTTATGCCAATAATATCAAAGTCCTGACTGGCTGCCAAGTATTCCGACTCATCCAGTTTACTTTATAGGCTTTTAGCGTGCTTGTGGAAGCATTTATGTGCTCTGGCTTTACTTGTCAGCTAAGCCCCCACCTGTCAGTTGCTTGATTAGGTGTTAGCCCCATTTTCCCAAGCATATCATCGAGTTGCCTCCCACTCACTCCACTTGGACCCGTGTCAATCTGAATCTCATGTACTAATGTATCCATCATCTTTTCACCAACCTTAAGGACTGTGCTGCCACTTTAGAAGAATGTTTAAAACTAATAGCCTAGTAACTTTACTGCTTCAATAATGTCCAGATTTTCTTATAGTTCCATCACAAAAATTCTTCTGGTTTCTAATGTGCCTAAAATCTTACTTCTGGTAATCACATACCCAGAAACACCCAGGCACTGTTTATCTTTTGGTCCTGTTCATGCAACATGTAGTAACACAGAGAACAAGATTCTAGATTTAAGTTTCCTTTCTTAGTGTCTAAAGTTGGTTTCTGGAACTTCTATACTTTATATCCATGCATCCCCCCAAATCCCCTGCCCCACCCCACCCAGCATGTATCATGACAGCTTGCAGATGTGTATACATCTAGTGAGCTCCATGGTGACTTGATACATCAGGTAAGCAAATTAATTCTTCTGTCCTTCAGTGTACCTGTGATCTCATTGATGTGGTGTATCAGCCAGCAGCTGAGGCTATAATGTATCCATTCACATTTTTTCAACCTGTGTAGTTCATTTACATGTGCTTCTACAAATCCACCACAGTAGACTTAAGAGCCAGTGGGCACAAACGTTTGATCCCCACCCCTATTAAATGTAAACAAGCCACAATGCAATCGTAACAGAAATTCTAGTCCACATTTGTCCTCAGAGAATGCCTATGAGATAGGCAATGAAAGTTTTATCCCCATTTTATAGATGAGAAAACTGAGGTTCAGAAAAGTATAGTAAATTTCCCATAGTCACAAAATGAAGAAATGCTTGAGCTTGGACTCGGATCCATGTCTTGGAATACCAAATCCAGCACTTTTTCTATTATACCATGTTGCTTCGTTTCTATTTAAAAATTCAAGTTTTAATTTATGGAATAAAACAAGCATTTCCACAACATAGTATGATTAAAAAGATGATTGTGCATGAAATTGCAAATCTATTATGTACAACTTGCTATTGCTTTTAAATATATGATGAAGCTATCATATAAATTTCTTTTTTTTTCTTCTCTCCTTTCCACCCTGGAGATGGCTACCATTAGACACAAAAAGCTATATACGTAAAATTGAAAATAAAATTAAAAGAGGAAAATATTCTACACATACTTCATTTATCAGCTCTTTCTTTGCTTCTTATAGTCTGCCCAGACACAACTGCTTGTTGATCCAGTGATGAAGACTTCCACTCCCCATTCCCACTCCCCATTTTGACTGTGTTCTATAAGGCCCTTCCATCTGAGCAAAATCCATGATTCATTCCTCACAGATTCTTGCTACCCTTCAAAGAGACTTCCAACTCCTCTAGTATATTGTATTTTATTTATTCTTCCTCCAGTAAGGTCGCTAGAAAACTATAAAATTTGTGGATTAAGATAACAAGGGCATCTGTTCAAAGAACTGTTCATTCCGAGCATCAAATGTATGTTCTGCACAGAAAGGGTTCCCAATGCAAAAGAAGATATTATCTTTTATAATTATTATAAGATTATCATTTATAAACTTTATGAGGTTTAATTATTCAGATCTTTTTTAGTAATAGGAATATGACCTGTATCTGTTTTGTACTTTCTTGTTTCACCCTTCACCAGGTAAATAGGAAGGAGTCAGTTAGATAGCAAATATTTTTTAAAAAAAGGAATATGGAAAGGGCATTCAGAACCTAATTTTAAAATCAGGAGCCTCCCTGATAGGCTGCAAAGAAGGTTGGGACTGCGGAAAGGATGATGACTCATATTGGAACACTCAAGTGATGATGAGGGAAAAGATATGCGTCTTTTCTCGGGCTGCAATGAAGGAAGGCAGACATCCCTGCCTAGAGAAGATCATGAAGGTTGAGTCGGGCCTGGCAAGCTTTACTTAAAGCTCAGGTACCTTGTAGTCAGGGAATAGATTTTTTTTTTTCTTTCATACAGACTTCAGACTGTCTCCCTTAGTGTCTCCCCCCCCCCCCCCCTTCAAATTTACATATTTTCTTTTACCTTGTGAATTATCTCTAGAAAACTCTCTTGTAGTTTGGAGTACATGACAAAGGAAAAGTATATACCATGGTAAGCAAGAAGAGAAAAATGGAGTAGCCTACTCACTAGGGCAGCCAGTTATCATGGTGGTGGTAGAAGGTAGGGGGGAAGATAAGTAGAGGTTAGGCCCAAACAGATCTATGAACTGATGGAGCCCTGCTAGCTTATGGACTGAGGAAAAGGAGTTGTGATGCCTTGAGTTGTGTATTCAATGGAAAGGAGAGATTTGGAAAGCAATGAAAAATGAAAGCCTTGAGGTCAATGTGAAGATCACCAGGACTGCTTCCAAGGAAAAACTAGGGGCAGCTGGGCGGCAAAGTGGATAGAGCACTGGCCCTGGATTCAGGAGGACCTGAGTTCAAATGTGGCCTGAGACACATAACACTAGCTGTGTGACCCTGGGTAAGTCACTTAACCCCATTGTCTAGCCAAAAAAACCCAAACAAACAACAAAGAGAAACTAGAACCACTGGAATTGGATCATATCACTGAGTTCCAATTGCACTAGGACTTTTGGGACACCCTGTACTTTGGACTAGATGACCTTTGAAGTACTTTTCAACTTAGAAATTTTATGAAGGAAGATTAAATTCTGAGTATATAAAGGGCCTTTTTCACTGCTCTGGTGCCCTCTACTACTCCTATTCCATGACAGTGTCACAAGAGAAGAAAGTATGACCTTTAGTGAGATAGATTCTTTCCCTCATCCTGAAAGCTGTTGGGAGGAGTGATAAATTTAGAGAGATCAGTGATAAGAGAACAAAGTTATAGAGGAGGAATTTTTTTCATCATAGATCTTCCTGAAATTAGGACTTTAGGAACTAAGAACTTTACTGGGTACTTTCCTTCCTCTTTGAAAGTTCATGGAATGTCAGCCTGTTTCTCTTTCTCTTCCCTCCTCCCTCTTTCCTTATCTTCCTCCTCCTCTCTCTCATGGGTCCTATTCCAGGAAGTCTGACTCTATACAACTATTATAGCCAAAAGCTGCTATCACCTCCCAAGACACTTTTTTTTCTTTGCTACTCCTACATTTGGGGGCTGGCAGGGCAGAAGTTGGCCCCGAATATCAAGCTGGGACCAAGCAGCCCCAGTTGGGTGAGGCATAAGGCACTGGAGTGCTCTGGGCTGGTGGCAAATAGTGACAGATCGAAGATGGGGTTGGGGGGAAGGTAGAAAAGGAAAAGAAACTGGGAAGCTGATATCTACTACTCATGGTGTGAACCTCTCACTCCCACACAAACTTTCTAAAATCTACTGGGAATCTTGAATGGCTTCAGGGTCTCTCTTATGTATACTTGTTTTTAATATGTTTTCTAGTAAAATCCTACTTGTTAGCTTTAATTCCTTCTGTCAAAGGCCAACAATACTTACAGTCCTTTGTCTGCTTAGATGTGGATAGTGTTAAAAATGTCCCCATCCAATTGCATGGGTTTTTTTTGTTTGTTTGTTTTCCTTTTAGGCAGTTGGGGTTAAGTAACTTGCCCAGGGTCACACAGCTAGTAAGTGTGAAGTGTTTGATCTGAGGCCAGATTTGAACTCAGGTCCTCCTGACTTCAGGGCCGGTGCTCTATCCACTGCACCACTTAGCTGCCCCCCAAATGCATGTTTTTAAAGGTTTCTCACTTGCTCAACTTAATGAGCCATTTTTTTTTTTCCAAGAGTCTTTCTTGATGCTGTTCCTGGGTCACTTTTTTTTTTCGAATTTAAGGAATACATTAGCAGAATAAATATGATCTTGCCTTCTGCCAAAGTATACTTATTGCATCATTGAACATTTGAAATATATCAGGAGGAAAAAAAAAGTCTTAGTGTTTGTTTCCAAAGATAATAATAACAGTTTTTACAAAACATAATCTATAATCCAGAAACATCAACCTTTTTGCTGTTCTTTGCTCAGAATGTTCCATCTCCCATCTCTAGGTCTTTGTACTGACTGTCTCCTATAGCTAGAGTGCTTTCCCTTCTTACCTTTTCCTCCTGGCTTTCCTGGCCTCCTTCAAGCCGCAATCAACTTGCATCTTCTACAAGTGGCCTTTCCTAGTTCCCTCTAGTCAGGAGCATGCTGAGGTCAACAGGTTTTTGATAGCTAACTGCTACATTTTCAGTGTGAGCATTTACACCTCAGAATCTTTAAATGCTGGGAATCAGGGTTTGACTTATTATTTTGTTGATTGTTTAGACTTAAGAAAATGGTGCAGAAAATGTTAATGCAAATTAAATTTAGTACTTTTTTTTCCCAGAGAGCCAGTTGTTAAACGTTTACCAGCCCACTCCGCCTCCTCTGCTTTTGTCTTCCCTATAAGATTACCTTCTATTTACAATATATGTGCATATATGTACCTGTACATGATTATGTATACCTCTAAGGGTATATAGGTATGTATATGTATGTATATGTGCATAAGTATATGCACACACATATAAAGCGTATAAAACCTACTATACCATTGGTATAAGGAGTTCTTGGTGAGGGACTTACTACTCTATCAATCCAGAATGACAAATGTTCTACCATCTGCCGTCTTTGAGAGTTGCTTGGGGGGCATTGAGAGGTTGAAGGACTTAATCAGCATCACACAGACATTGTGGGTCAAAGGTGAGACCATCAGCTGAGAGGGAAGATCAGAGAGGCCTTTTGTAGGAGGTGGTCATTGAACTGATCTTTTCAGGGAACTAGGGGTGTTGAGAGGTAGAGATGAGGAGGGAGGCATCTCAAGCAAGCAGGATAGCCTATGCCAAGGCAGATGTGGATAAAGAAGCAATAGCCAGGCCAGTTTGGCTGGAACATATGAAGAGGAGTAATGCATAAGAAAGCTGGAAAGGTGGGATCAGAGGAACTTGTGTTTGATCCCAGAGGCAATAAGGAGCCACCAGAGTTTATTGAGCAGGGGATTGACACAGTCGGATTTGTTTTTTAGGAATATAATGTTGGCAGCTATGGGGGGGGGGATGCTTTGGAGAGAAGAATGACTTGTGCCATGGAGACCAATGAGGAGGCTCATTTAATATTCCATGATGATGACCTGAACCAGGGTGGTGGTCATGTGAATAGAGAAAAGAGAAGGAGAATTGTGCAGGAGGTAGAATTAAGACCTTGCAACTGATTAGAAATGGGGGTCAAGAGATTGGGAGGATTTGAGGATGATTTTGAGGTTGTAAATAGGGGTGATTAGAGGGCTACTGTTGCCCTCGGCAGAAGTGGGAAAGTTCCTAAAAGGAACTCATCTTTGGGAGAAAGATAATGAATGAGTCAGATTTTGAGCATGTTGAGTTCAAGAAGCCTATGGGGCATCTAGCTCAAAATATCCAGTAGTCATTTTGCAAAATGGATTTGGAGCTCTTAAAGACTTTAAGTTGCAAAAAAGATGTTTACCTTGAATAAGAGGAGTTTCCTCTTGAAGTGTTTCCCACACCAATTAAATCACAAGTCCCATCCCAGATTCTTATTGATATCTCCTAAAAAATCTTACTTGGATGATAAGGTCTATGTACCTCTCAACTGATTTCTTTCAATTAGAGGTTCTTAATCTTTTGAAGTGTCTGTTATGAACTCTTTTTGGCAGTCTATGGACTCCTTCTCAAAATGATATTTTTAAATAAATAAAATCGAATTTATAGAATTAAAAAGGAAACCAATTGTATTGAAATACAATTATCAAAATATATATTTTTTTAATACACACTCTTGGATTCTAGGTTAAGTATTCTTGTTTGACAGCATCCACTTCCCTATCCATTGGGGAGAGGGAGACATTTCTGTGACATTTGATTTTTTAGTTTTTAGAGATTCCTGTCCCTTTAAGTCTGATGGGTGTGTGTTTGCACATGTGTATATGTTTGTGCATATGTACGTGCACATGCACGCATTCATGTGCACAACAGAATTTTAGGCCAAGGGATCTTATCTCTCCTTCCTCTGAACTTTGTGAAATCCATTCTCCCAAAATCTAAGGTACATGTCACAATATTTTTGGCACACCTCTTCTATCACAAATTTTAACATGGAAAAGGTCAGTCCTTCCCATCTCTTTAGAAACCAGGTCTTGTTTGTCAATAAGAATCACAGCAGAAATAGCTGTTCTCATCACCGCTTTCTCCAACTTTTGAAAATGAAAGTGATTGTTAAGTATTTATCAGCTGTGGTGTTTTTGGAAGAGACAGAAGCTAGGCAGATATCTGAAGAACTCAAGTCCCACATCACCACTCTATCATACTTCCATACTAGATTTGTGTTCTGTTGTTTGAACTACTCATCAATTTCCTACTTCTGTCCAGATGTTCTGCAGTATTCTCATATGGTAATACCATTTCTCTACCTCTCTCTCTATTAGTCTTCTCCCAAATGTTCTTTACCATGTTTTCCCCATTGAATTCATGGGATTTCCTCACATGTGTAGATCTTAATATATGATACTTTTCCATAGCCATCTTTGAGTTCTTCTCTTCCCTTTGAAAGAGGTTTTCTCTTCTACAACCATATTACAATTGTTAGTCTCATCCCATGACACAGTGATACCCATGAGTTAACTTTTCCTTCTTGTAATAAGATCTCTAGTTGACCCTGTTTATTAACCATACTATCTGCATTTGCATATCAGCTTCTAAAACTGTTCATTCGCGTTTTCTCCCTAATTCTGTATCACCTCCTATGAAGTATAGGCATGAGGCTCCTTTCATCATAGAGATTAGTATATAACAGGAGGATATAGCACATAAGCAAATAATCCTCAATATATTCATAGTAATTCACATTTATATAGTGCTTTGCAGTTCATAAAGCACTTAACTCACAAACTTGCAAGGCAGATAGTAAAATGTTACTTCCCTTATTTTTCAGATGAGAAAACTGAAGCTCAAAAAGATGGACACTCATGCCCCTGGTCACATGGCTAAAAGTGGGGCATCTTGGGTGCAAATTGAGATATTATGATTCCCAGATGACTGTGAACACTTGGAGGGCAAGAATGGTCTTTTTACCTTTCTCCGTAACCCCAGCACTTAACATAAACCATGGCACATAGTAAGCATTTAATTAATATGTGTTGACTGAATGACCCTTTTAGTGAAGCAGTATGGGGGACCTTTCTTTATGGAATGAGATTCAAAAGATCTGGGTTGGAATTCTAGCTCTGACACAAGCGTGTGTAATTTATTTCACTTTCTTAACCCTCAGTCCATCCATGTGTAAAATTGGGTTAATATTTACACTATCAATTTCATGACGTTGTTGAGGGGGAAAGTATTATATAAACTTTAAAAGATTAAACGAGAGTTATTATTTCCTCTACATTACCCAACTTGTCTAGAAATAAATATAGAGTAATCTTTATAAATGTGTAAGAGAAAAAAAAACCAGAATGGTATGTGATATCTGATGAGGCACAGAACTGGACTATCAGAGGCACAAGGTCAAAACTTGAAGGTACAAACAAGTCTCATCATCCAAATAGTGATGCCATGGTTGGCATTCAATGGTCCTATCTAGTCAGGGGAGCTCGCCAGGTAGAATAGATGTTTCAAATATGTAAGTACATATCAGAATTTTAGGTTTCATGTACATATCTTTTCCCTCAGTGAAGGCAGAGACCCCATCTTTTCTATTTTTGTTTCATGCTAGCACCCAGTTCAATGTCTAAACATGTACTGCTGTGCTTCTGTCCATCTATCATCTCACTGATGTGGGTATTCCCTCCAAAGGTGCATATCACATCGCACCTGTGTTCCCACATCTTGCACATATACAAACACATAAAGGGTCTGTGATTTTGGTAGTTTGAGGAATTCCTCTACTACAGACTATACCTTATCTAAGACTTAATAGGTAACTCATAAGCAGTCACCTGAGAGAGATTAAATGATAATAATTGTGAACATTTATATAACATGTGATGGTTTGCAAGGCATTTTACAAATATTATCCTACTTTATTTTCACAACAATTTTGAGAGTTAGATATTGTGATCATCCCCATTTTACAGATGAGGTAACTGAGGCAAACAGTGATTAAGTGATTCACCCTGGATCATACAGCTAGTGAACATCTGAGGCCAGATTTGAACTTAGATTGTCTTGACTCCAAATCCAACATGCCATCTAGCCAGCTAGGGTAAATGACTTTCTCAGAGTTATGCAGCTAGTAAATATCAGAAGTTAAATCAAAGCCAGGTCTTCCTGATTGAAAGCCCAGCACTCTACTATGACTTATTCGCTTTCATCCCACCCATGTAGAAACTTGACATATGTGTGTTGAATGAATGAATGGATGGAGAGATGGGTGGATGAAATCAAAACTGAATTCCTGGTTTCTTCACATATAGCACAAAGGCCTCCTTTACAAAACCATTTTCATTAATAGCCAAAGAATTTGTCTTCCAAGAAACTGAATCTATACCACAAGAAACGTCACTAATCTTAGACCTACTGCAGTCAAATTAGGTGCCATCCCCAACAATCAGAACTGAACACAGCTCAATGATATAATTCTAGTATTGTCCAGTTTTATTCAAACAAATGCTGTCTTTTTAAGCTGTCATGAGAATGACTTTGGGGACCCAATATATATTAATGATATGCTAAGTCCATAAAAATCCTGTCTATCTGATATGAAACAACTAGGATGCCTGAATAAACAGACTTATTCCCCACAATTTCTATGATAAAGAGATAACTGATAAAGGGAAAACAAATGGCTACTGGGAATTTATTCCCAAATCAACTACTGGGGGACCACCTAACTTCTAGGGCTCAGTGTTTGATTTATCCCAATCTCCTGCAATGTCTCCAATTTCAGTCCCAGACAATGAGAGTTAAATGTTAAAATGATGACTTGCGACACTGAGGAGGGCTGAAGCATCTTCTGAATCATTGCACATTAATATGTGCTTTGTAGAATAGTAGTGCTGAGGGAAGTTGGTTGTACTCTAATTCTTTAAAATTGGAAATCTACCAGTTGGCCACAGCAGCTTATGAAGACCATCTTCAAGGGCTGGGAAGGGCTTCACAAAATGCGATATCACAGACTCTTAAAGTCAGAAGGGACCTTGGAGATCATTTAATGTAACTCATATTTGAACAGGAATCCTCTCTATACCATTCCCAACAAGGAGCTATTCAGTTTCTACTCAAAGACTTTCTATGATGGGGAACCTACTGCCTGCTGAGGCAGTTAATCTCTCATTTGGATACCCCAGAGTGTGAAGAATTATTTCCTTCTACCAAGTCTAAATCTCACCTCTATTTTGAAGCTGTAATACTGGGGATCCACAAAAGGCTGCCCCCTCAACACCATGTCCAGAGTGGTATGGGGCAGTGGGATTATTATAGGGAAACTTTTTAAAATCTCTGTTTAAAAACTATTAATGTCTATGACAGAGTAATTTTGGGGAGTGATCGAATAATTTTAAAAAGAGCAACAAAATGTATATTTAAAGAACAAACACATATCCAAGAACAAATAAACTAGGAAGTAGGTCCATTGGCCAAATCAAGAAATCAGGCAGTGTACTCCATGAGAAAATCAAGAGATTATCCATGGATTTTTCAAATTGAGTCATTATTCTTTTTTTACAGGAAAAGAACAAAGCACATAGATTAGAAATTTCCTTTGATTCTTCAGAATTTCTCACCCACAGTAAGGCCAGGGATACACTCTCTGTATTTGCTAGATGCAGACACTGATAGTCTCTTAACCCAGTGGCAAAAGGAGAAACTGAAGGGGGAAGAGAAAATTCAGTGAGTTAAATGGGAAGTAAACATTGGATGGATATACAGTTAATACAGAGGCTGTGGTAAGCATAGACTTTGACATGGGTGGAGCCAACTGTAACACTTGGCTTTAATTATGTGGTACCTACAGTGAGGGTGAGGGAGAAAGACCTCAAAGCTACTGACAGTCTAGGAAATAATTTGCACTAAATGCTTAGGCTGTATAGAGAACAACTGGCACCAATAAAACATAAAAAATCCAAACACAAATGTTTTGTGTAACTTCCCCCAGTGCTGAGGTCCCTAGGTAGCTCATGTTCAGTGAACTTTTTGGTTAAATTCTAGTTATGCAAATATGACTCCTTTTCCCATTCTATTACCTACTATTGATTCACATACCACACAGAAGCCACAAATCAGAGCAACATATTTAATTAGCAACAAAAGAAGATATGTGGGCATCAGAATCATTCTCAGTACCTCCCCCCACCCCAGTCATGCAAGATGGATGTAATCTTTCATAGACTGAAGTGGGGAACTGCCATTTATCGGGGAAACTTACTCAGGGGTGGGAAAGCTTCCGTTTCCATGTGTGGACAGATGGAGGGACAAAAGCATCAGTCTCTTTTGAGCTTGGTCTTGGTAAATAGCTTGGGATGCTGTAGATGCCTCTTAGATATTACCATTTGCCTTGGTAAGTCCAGTATTGTCCATATGCTGCTAGATTCCTGAGGTCAGAGACATCATAGTAGACATCCTCTTGGCCATACTGCTTCCTTGACCTCACTCCAACCAAAGGTTCTTGGCCCACTTATAGTGGGATGTCATCAGCTTCTCAGGTCTCTCAGTTTATTTTCCATCACCAATAAGCAGGCTCCATAAGCCATTGCATTCCCCACCCTGCACTGGAGGCCTCCATTGACGCTTCCTCTCTGTGGATTTCCTTCTACTGGGCTGAACCTCTTGACACAGCTCCTGAATTTTGATTTTGAAATGCCGAATTTCCCCCAGTAAGTGTTAAATAGCTTCCCTTGCTTCAGTCATATAGGTAGATGAGGTCAGGTGACACTCTGCCACTATGGGCAAGCCTTGGTTATTTCTGTTTTTTCTTTATTTTTTTTTCAAAATTAAGTTCCAGAGAAGATGGCAGAGAGAAGCCAAGAAGTTGCCTGAGATCTCCCCAGTTTCCTTTGGAAACAACATTAAATCAAGCCTATAAACAGATTCTGGAGTGATGGAATTCACAAAAAGATGTAGTGAATCAATTTCCCAGCTTAGGATAGCTTAAAAGGATTTCAGAAAAGGTCTGTCTCACTTGGGTAAAAGGGGAGTACAGCCCAATTCAGACAGTATCCAGGAAATCAAGCAAGAGGCTATTATCCACAGCACAGATCAGAAGCCAAGGCCCATTGGTCCTACTTCAACAGGTCAGTGGCACAGCAGGCAAGCTGCGAGGCCTCCCACCCCAGTGTAGAAGGCAAACTGCCAGCCCCAGAACCCAAGCAACAACAGGCACAACTAGGCTGGGCGATCCCAGCAAGGCACCAGCACCTGAGGCCGCAGAGCACAAAGCCAGTGACCAGGCAGTGCAAAGGTAGAAGGCTGGAGCATAATATATTCTGCTTCAGCAGAAGTAAAAAAAGCAGGGATAGCAATCCTGATCTCAGTCAAAGCAAAAGCAAAATAGATCTTATCGAAAGAGATAAGGAAGGAAACTACATCCTGCTAAAAGGTATAATAGACAAGGAAGTAATATAAATGCTAAACATACACGCACCAAGTATAGCATCCACATTTTTAAAGAAGAGGTTAAGTGAGTTACAGGAAGAAAGAGACAACAAAACTATACTGGGGGGACCTCAACTTTCTCCCCCTCAAGACTAGATAAATCTAACCACAAAATAAACAAGAAAGAAGTTAGGGAGGTGAACAGAATTTTAGAAAAGTTCAATATGATAGATCTCTGGAAAAAAAGTTGGGCAAGGATAGATAGGAATATACCTTTTTCTCAGTGGTACATGGCACCTTCACAAAAATGGCCCTGTATTAGGGCATAAAAACCTTATAATCCAATGCAGAAAGGCAGAAATATCAAATGCATCCTTTTCAGATCATGATGCAATAAAAGTTACATGTAATAAAGGATCAAGGAAAGATAGACTAAAAATTAACTGGAAACAAAATAATTCAGTCCTAAAGAATGAGAGGGTCAAATAATAAATCATAGAAACCATAAATAATTTCATTAAATAGAATAATGACAAAGAGACAACATTCCAGATTTGTGGGATGCAGCCAAAACAGTTCTTAGGAGAAATTTTATATTTCTAAATGCTTACCTGAGTAAAATAGAGAAAAGGAAGATCAGTGAATTGGGAAAGCAACTAAAAAAAGCTAGAAATTAAATTAATTAAATTAAAAATCTAGCATTAAATACCAAATTAGAAATTCTGGAAATAAAAAAGGAGGTTAATAAAATTAAAGTGAGAAAACTATTGAATAATAAATAAAACTAAGAGCTGGTTTTATTAAAAAAATAATAGATAAACCTTTGGTTAATTTTATTTAAAAATAAAAGAAAGAAGTAAACCAAATTGCCAGTATCAAAAACGAAAAGGGTGAATTCGCCACCAATGAAAAGTAAATTAAGCAATAATTAAGAGCTATTTTGCCTAACTGTATGCCAATAAATCTAATAATCTAAGGAAATGGATGAATATTTACATAAATATAAATAGCCCAGATTAACAGAATAGGAAATAAAATACTTAACCCCATTCGAGAAAAAAGAAATTGAACAAGCCATCAATGAACTCTATAAGAAAAATTCTCCAGGACCAGATGGGTTTACAAGTGAATTCCACCAAATATCTAAAGAACAATTAATTCCAAAACTATAAAAGGTACTAGGAAAAATAGGTGAAGAAGTACTTCTACCAAATTCCTTTAATGACACAAATATGTTACTGACACCTAAACCAGGGAAAGACAAAAAGAGAAAGAAAATTAAAGACCACGAAATATTAGCAAAGAGATTACATCAATTTGACATGAGGATAATATATTATGATGAGGTGGGATTAGGAAAACCGTCAGCATAATTGACCATATCAATAACAAAACTAACAAAAGTAATATGATTATCTCAACAGTTGCAAAAAAGCTTTTGACAAAATACACCTCTCATTCCTATTAAAAACCCTAGAGAGCATAGGAATAAATGGAGTTTTCCTTAAAATGATAAGTAGTGTCTATTTAAAACCACCAGCAAGAATTACATGTAATGGAGATACATTAGAAGTTTTCTCAATAAGCTCATGGGTGGAGGGGCAGAGCCAAGATGGCGGAGTGAAAGCAGTGACTGGCTTGAGCTCTCCCCCAAACCCCTCCAAATACTCATAAAAAATGGCTCTAAACAAATTCTGAAGCAGCAGAACACATAAAAAGACAGAGTGAAACAAATTTCCAGCCTAAGACAACCTGGATGATTGATCAGAAAGGTGTATCGTGCCAGGCTGGGAGCGCAGCGCAGCACAGCGTGGGCGCGCAGGCCACAGCAAACCTGGAGCAGGCCTCAGAGGACTGAATCGCGGGCAGCTGTGGAGGTTTCCAGACTCCTCAATCCACCAATGCCAAAGACAACTTAGAAGGTCAGTGGGAAAAGTCTGTTTCTGTCAGTGGTCAGAGAGGAAGGTGGGGTCTCAGCTCCTTTCCCCAAGAGTGTGGCCCGGGGCGGAGGAGGGGCAGCTGCTTCCGGCCCACAGACTGAGGGGGAATCCAGTGGCTGATCAGAGAGGGACTGCAGGGATCTCTTTGCCAGTGCTGAGGCAGGAATCTCTTGCTTTGCCCGTGTGTGGATCTGGGTCACAGTTCTGGGCGGCAGTGCTGGGGTGAGGAGGAGCGCTGGTGTGGTGGAGCTTGTAGTGGCTGTGGAGATGAACCCCTCCTCACAGTTACAGGACAGAAAGGAATACTTGTGGTCACAGGCCAGGAAAGAAGTAAACACCTCGCCCCTTATCATACCACCTTGGAAGAACTGAAAATTTACAGGTCCCTACAAGTATCTCTGAAAACAGCTACAAACCCCTGAAGCTTGGGACAGTACATCTCCACATTGGAAGCAGACTCTTACCTTAACAAGAGTTTAAAACTCAAGTAATTGGCTGGGATCATGAGCAAGCAGCAAAAAGAGTCAGACTATATTATCTTACTTTGGTGAAAAAGAAGATCAAAATATACAACCAGAAGAAGACAAAAAGTCAAAGCTCCTACATCCAAAGCCTCCAAGAAAAATATGAATCAGTCCCAGGCCTTGGAAGAGCTCAAAAGGGATTTTGAGAAGCAAGTAAGGGAAGTAGAGGAAAAACTGGGAAGAGAAATGAGAGTGATGCAAGAAAATCATGAAAAACAAGTCAACAGCTTGCTAAAGGAGACCCAAAAAAATACTGAAGAAAATAACACCTTAAAAAACAGCCTAACCCAAATGGCAAAAGAGGTCCAAAAAGCCAATGAGGAGAAAAATGCCCTAAAAAGAAAAATTGGCCAAATGGAAAAGGAAGTCCAAAAGATTACTGAAGAAAATACTTCCTTAAAAATTAGAATAGAGCAATTGGAAGACAGTGACTTTATGAGAAATCAAGACACAGTAAACAAATCCAAAAGAATGAAAAATTAGAAAACAATGTGAAATATCTCATTGGAAAAACAACTGACCTGGAAAATAGATCCAGGAGAGAGAATTTAAAAATTATTGGACTATCTGAAAGCCATGATCAAAAAAAGAGCCTAGACATCATCTTTCAAGAAATTATCAAGGAAAACTGCCCTGATATTTAGAACCAGAGGGCAAAATAGAAATTGAAAGAATCCACAGATCTCCTCCTGAAAGAGATCCCCAAAGGAAAACTCCTAGGAATATTGTAGCCAAATTCCAGAGTTCCCAGGTCAAGGAGAAAATATTACAAGCTGCCAGAAGGAAACAATTCAAGTACTGTGGAAACACAATCAGGATAACACAAGATTTAGCAGCTTCTACATTAAAGGACCAGGGCATGGAATATAATATTCTGGAGGGCAAAGGAGATAGGATTACAACCAAGAATCACCTACCCAGCAAAACTGAGTATAATCCTTCAGGGGAAAAAATGGTCATTCAGTGAAATAGAGGACTTTCAAGCATTCTGATGAAAAGACCAGAGCTAAACAGAAAATTTGACTTTCAAATACAGGACTCCAGTGGAACATGAAGAGGTAAACAGGAAAGAGAAATCATAAGAGACTTATTAAGATTGAACTGTTTACATTCCTGCATGGAAAGATGATATTTGTAACTCATGAGAACTTTGTCAGTATTAGGGTAGTTGATGGGAAAAAATTGTATGTATGTATATATAGATAGATAGAGGGCACAGGGTGAGTTGAAGATTAAGGGGTCATATCTGGAGAATAAAATTAAGGGATGAGAGAGGATGATACTCGGAGAAGAAAGGGAGAGGTAGAATGGGGTAAATTATCTCACAAAAAAAAACAGAAAAGAAAAGTCTCTCACAGTGGAGGGGAAACAGGGGAAGGTGAGAGGGAATGAGGAATCTTATTCTCATAGGATTTGGCTTAAGGAGAGAATAACATACACATTCAATTGGGTATGGAAATCTGTCTTACCCTACAGGAAAATAGGGGGAGAAGGGGACAAGAGAGCAGGGGGATGATAGAGAGGAGGGCAGATTGGGAAAGAGGGTAATCAGAAGCAAATACTTCTGAGGAGGGACAGGGTCAAAAGAAAGAATAGAATAAATGGGAGGGCAGGATAGGATTAAGGGAAATAGAGTTAGTTTTTCACAATATGTCTACTAAGGAAGTGTTTTGCATAACTGCACATGTACCACCTATATTGAGTTGCTTGCCTTTTCAATGAGAGTGGGTGGGGAGGGAGGAAGGGAGAAAATTTGGAACTCAAAGTTTTAAAAACACATGTTTTAAAAAAAATGTTTTCACATGCAACTGGGAAATAAGAAATACAGGAAATGGGGTACAGAAGTCTATCCTGCTCTATAGGAAAATAGAAGCAGAAGGGAATAAGAGAAGGGAGGGGGGAGACATAGAAGAGAAGGCAGACCAGGGGAAGGGGTATTCAGAATGCATGCCATCTTGGGGTGGGGGGAGGGGTGAGAAATTTGGAACTCAAAAACTTGTGGAAGTGAATGTTGAAAACTAAAAACAAATATATTTATATTTTTAAAAAAATTTACAAAAAAGAGATTTAAAAAAATAGGTTCATGGGTGAAAAAAGGATGCCCATTATCACCAGTATTTTTCAGTACTGTACCAGAAATGTTAGTGTTACCAATAAGAGATAAAAAATAAAAGAATCAGAATAGGCAATGAGGAAACAAAACTATCACTCTTTGCAGATGATATGATGGTGAACTTAGAGAATCCCAGAGAATAAACTAAAAAAAAAAAACCTACTTGAAACAATTAACAACTTTAGCAAAGTTGCAGGATATAACATAAACCCACATGAATCTTTAGCATTTCTATATATTACTAACAAAGCCCAGAAACAATAAATATAAAGAGAAATTGCATTTAAAATAACTTTAGACAATATACAATATTTGGCAGTCTACCTGCCAAGACAAACCCAGTAACTATATAAATACAATTATAAAACACATTTCACACAAATAAAGTTGGATCTAAACAACTGGAAAAATATCAGTTGCTCATAGGTAGGCTGAGATAATATAATAAAATGACAATTCTAACTAAGTTAATTTATTTATTCAGTGCCATACCAATCAAACTACCAAAAAGTATTTTATAGACCTGGAAACATAACAATAAAATTCATCTTGAAGAACGAAAGGTCAAGAATATCAAGGGAATTAATGAAAAAAAATGCAAAAGAACGTGGCCTGACTGTACCAGACTAAAACTGTATTATAAAGTGGTAATCATCAAAGCTATTTTGTACTGGCTAAGAAATAGAGTGGTCGATCAGTGGAATAGGTTAGGTACACAAGACACAGTAGTAAATGACTATAATAACCTATTGTTTGATAAACCCAAAGACTCCAGCTTATTGATTAAGAACTCACCATTTGACAAAAACTGCTGGGAAAACTGGAAAAGAGTAGGGTAGAAACTACGAAGAGATCAACATCTCATACCCTATACTAAGATAAGATCAAAATGTGTACGTGATTTAGACATAAAGGTTGATTCTGTAAGCAAATTAGGAGAGCAAGGAATAGTTTACCTGTCAGATCTATGGAGAAGGGAAGAATCTGTGACAAAAGAAGAGATAGAGAACATTATGAAATGCAAAATGAATAATTTTGATTACATTAAGTTAAAAAGTTTTTACACAATCAAAGCCAATACATCCAAGATTAGAAGGAAAGCAGAAAGCTGGGAAACAATTTTTATATACAATGTTTCTGATAAAGTCAAGAATATAAGTTATTTTTCTATTGATAAAGGGTCAAAAGGATATGAACAGGTGGTTTTCAGATGAACAAATTAAAACTATCTATAGTCATATGAAAAAAGTGCTCTAAATCATTGTTAATTGGAGAAATGCAAATTAAAACAACTCTGAGGTACCACCTCACACCTATCCCATTGACTAATATGAAAAAAAGTAAGATGTTAAATGTTGGAGAAGATGTGGGAAAATTATAATAGTAATGCATTGTTGGTGGAGTTGTGAACTGATCAACCATTCTGGACAGCCATTTGGAACTATGCTCAAAGAGCTATAAAACTATGTATATCCTTTGATCCAGCAATGCCACTACTAGGTCTGTACCCTAAAGAGGTTATAGAAAAAGGAAAAGGACCCACATGTACAAAAATATCCATAGCAGCTCTTTTTGTGGTGGCAAAGAATTAGAAATTGAGAGGATATCTATCAATTGAGGAATGACTGAACAAGTTGTGGTATATGAATGCAATGGAATGCTATTGTGCTATAAGAATGATGAGCAGATGGATTTCAGAAAAACCTGGAAAATCTCACAGGAACTGATGCTGAGTGAAGTGAGCATAACCAGGAGAACAGTGAACATAGTGACAGCAACATTATCTGATGATAAACTGTGATGGGCCTAGCTCTTCTCAGCAATAAAATGATCCAAGGCAATTCTAAAAGATACATGATGGAAAATGTTTTCCACTTCCAGAGAAAGAACTATGGAGTCTGAATGCATATAGAAGTATACTATTTTCACTTTTTTCTTTCTCATGTTTTTCCCCTTTTGTTCTGATTCTTCTTTCACAACATGACTAATGTAGAAATATGTTTAACATGATTATACATGTATAACCTATATTGGATTGCTTTTTGTCTTAGGGAGAGAGGTAGGGAGGAGAGGAAGGGAGAAGAATCCAGTGCTCAAAATCTTATAAAAATGAATGTCAAAACTATCTTTACATGCAATTGGAAAAAATGCTATTAAGTGAAAAAAACTAAGTTCCAGAAAAAATTGCCTCCTAAACTTTAAGCTATCTGAAGTCAAGAATATAAGTCTTTTCCATTTTTCCCCTCCATAGTCTAGAACAGTACTTTACAAATTGTATCCACTCTAGAAAAAGCATGATGGAATGGAAAAAAACATTAGATTTGGAATCAATGAAAGTAATAATAGCTATTAATTATATAGCACTTTAAAACTTAGAAAAGGTTTTAATGCATGTTATTTGATCATTATAATAGCCATGCCAGAGAAGTGCTATCATCATCACTATTTTATAAATGAAGGAACTGTACAGATTACTTGCCCAGGGAAACACAGTTACGTGTCAGAGATAGGGTTTGCATAGAGGTTTACTTGTCTCCAAGTCCAGCACTCTTTCCACTATAGCACCTAGATAACTTCTTTTTTTCAGTTAAGACAATATGAGTTCCCCCAAAGATAAATGGTCAAGCATAAGCATAATGAGTTCTCAAAAGAACAATTACAAAATATTAATAAGCATATGAAAGAATGATCCAAATCTGCTGCTGACAAATTACAGCCCACAGGCCAAAATCAGCCCTCTGCCCTTTTTTTATAAAATGTGAGCTAAAAATGATTTTTACATTTTTAAATAATTGTATTTAAATAATCATATTTGAATATCACATTTAAAATCTAATAAAAAAAATTCTTAGCTCACAAGTTGCACAAAAACAGGGGGCTGATGGGACTTGGCCCATTTGCCAATCTTTGTTCCAAAGCTCTAATAACAGATGTGCAAAAGAAAGCAACCCTGAGGTTTTACCTCATTTTCCCTTCCCCCAGAAACTGACAAAGATAACAAAAGATGAAATAGGTGATGTTGGAGGGGTTGTTGGAAGATAGGCACATTGGTGTATTGTTGGAGGAACTGTGAATCAGCACATCCACGTTGAAAAACTCTTTGGAGTTTATGCAAGGAAAATAACTAAAAAGTCCATATCCTTTGACCTAGAGATTCCATCATTATATAAGAAATTATAAGAAATTCCAACATACACCCAAATATTTCCAGCAACACTCTTCTATAGTAACCGAGAATTGGAAATAAAGTAGATGTCCATGGATTCACAAATGGTTCACATTTTGGTTCACAGATGTAATGGAATGTTGCTCTTCTGTAAGAAACAATGACTATTACAAATAAGAAGAAGGATGGCAATACTTGATTGTTTGATTGACTGACACAGAATGGAGCCAAGAATACACGATACACAGTGACTACAGGAATGTCAGTGGAAAGAACAATAGGTATAAAACAGTAAGGAATGAGAACAGTTCCCAATAAAAGATATGAGAAAACACTTCTTACTTCTTTGCAGAGATGGTAGGTCATGAGTGTGGAACATTAGATATATTCTCAGAATTTTATGTATTGATTTATTTTACCAATTATTTTCCTCTTCTTCTTAAAGAAATCTTTGTTATATGGTATGACTCTTTAGGAAAGGATAAGGGAGAGATACAGCAGGAAATTTAGTTGATGTAAAAACAAAAGATATCAATTAAAACTTAAAAAAAAAGAACATAGATCCAAATCTCTTCTCTGCTACTAAAGTACCCATAGGGAAGTCACTTCTCCTATGTAAAGCTTCAATTTCTTCAAGTGTAAAAAAAAGGGAGTCAGACTAGATGATCTCTTATTTCCCCCTTTGAGCTAAGAAACCTGTGAAATATTTGTTGCATGAAATTTAAGAGTATTGTGTGAAAGAGCAACATAGAAAACTGCAAAGAATTCAATTATATTTTAATAAATGATGCACTTAAGACATTGGGAAAGATTAAGAGCTACACTAGCAACTAGAAAATCACAGTTTAAAAGGGGCCTTCATAAGAAGTATATTGTGAAGGTATATACCACACAGTTCTACTCACCCATGTTCTTCTGCCTTCTCTGCTCAGGGGGGCTGGAGGACACAAATGGAATCTGGGAACTTGGAAAGGAACATAGGGACCATCCTTAGAAAACAAAACAACCAAAAGGCTCTTCTGAAAGCCTGGAAAGAATTCACTTGCAGGCTTTGGCTCCAAGCTTCTCCAAGTTCCAAAGATCTATAGATCTATTTCATTGAGAAATGCATGTAAGCCTCAATGATCACTTAGGCTGGGAAGGAAATAAATTTACATCTAGAAAGTACAGCCTGTAAGCAGTATGCTTCTCTCCCAGCTACATGGCCTGAACTTGAGGGGTGGGGGCAATGAGAACCAGCAGCTTCTTCTCTGCTGATAAAAGGAGCTGGTGTCTAAAGATGGCACCTGAGAGGAAGGTGCTATCATGAAACATGAGTCAACCCAAATCCTGCTAAAAACAGAAATTTTTGCCAGAATGTCTTTCAGTGTTCAGCCTTGAGAAGGGAGACAAATAATATCAGAGACTAACATTAAAAGAGATTAGAGTGAATGGCTGCCAAGAAATGAGCTAGGGTTAATATAGTTTATCAGTCTCTTGGATGTTCTAAGGTCCTGTGGGGAGAGAAGTGATGCTCCAAATGATGAAGATATCAGGGACCTTATTGTGATGGCCTCAATCAACAAGGATAAATTCAGTTTCTTTCATTGAACTCTACTTTCTTGGCAGGAAAGTGGACACACACACACACACACACACACACCACACACACACACATATATATAAACACTCTCTGCTCGAGATATTAGTGTGTACAATCCCCACATTGCCTTGTATTTACCATGTACATATTTTGCTTTAATTTGCATGTGTAAAGATTATTTTCTCCAATAGATGTATGGTCCTTGAGGGCCAAGGCTCTTTTTAAAAATAGTGTCTCTGTAGTCTTAGACCCAGGCATCTAGTAGGTGCATAAAAATAGCTTATTGATTGATCAATTGCGATAGAGAGTACATGCCACTAGACAACAGTATACTTTGCCATTTTTTAAAAGAACAGAAGACAATAAGCAGGCCATTATTAAACAGAGAGTTTCCCAACATGCCTCTGACACTTATGTGTCTCTGGACAAGACCATTAACCTTTCTCAGTTTCAATTTCCTCATTTGTAAAATGGAGTTGTTGTTGGGATAAAATGAGATAATTTATGGAAAGCACTTTCTAAAACAAATCGCTCTGTCAGTCAGTCAATAAGGATTTATTAAGTATCACTATATGTCAGGCACTGTGCAAAGACCTGGGAATACATGTGCAAAGAACGGGGAATACATGTAAAAAGAATTAAATTATACTTACGATCCAAGAGCTTAAGTTTTAATGGAATACATATATATATATATATATATATATATATATATATATATATATATATATATGTAGGTATACATTCATGTATGTGTGTGTATGTTTGCGCAGTCAATCTTCAACATTTGTGGGTTTCACTTTCATGATTTCCAGGCATTCGCATTATTTTATTAGTACCCTCATTTTCACTTAGTGTGGCAAGACATATTCACAGCTATGCATAGTAGAGTAAAAAAGTGAGAGGCACAATGTGTTCAAGTTTGTGGAGTAGTTGATATTTTAGGAGGCGCTTCACTGGTTTTGTTTGCCCTATAATCTGTAAAAGACCTCCTTTGATTTTGGCTGTCAGAGGTGATGTTGAGACCTCACCAAGCTGTGTATCTTCCAACAGTAGCAACTTAAATCTCAGCAAACTTTTCCTCAGCTTTCAAAGGGCAGCCAAAGTAGAGAGGTGTACAGCAGTATAGTATTATCTGAAATACTTTTTATTAAAATGTTAGTACAAAAAGTCACAAAATTCCAGGGAATTACTAGTGAGAAAAAATGTTTTGCAAGTTACCAATTTTATTTTGTCTACTACATCTTATGGGTTATTTCATGGTTAATATGTTAAGAAAAGTGTCTATTATCAAAATTAATGTTTTGTTACAAAGAATTGCATGTAGAAAAGTATATTTTTAGCAATTGCTAGCAAAAGTTTATAATTTTGGGTGGTCTCAGGAACCTAACCTCCTATTTACTAAATGTTTACTGTATCAACATTTATATTTTCGACTTTTGTGCCATTTTCTAGGTGCATTTCCCCTGGGACAGTTGAAGATTGACTGCATGTATGCGTGCATGTGTGTGTGTGTGTGTGTGTGTGTATGTGTGTGTGTATGTGTGTGAGTGTGTGTGTGTATAAAAATATATGCAAACATATGCACACATTATTATTATTATTATTATTATTATTATTATTGTCAGTATTCATATCTTAGCTCTTCACTACCTACTTGACCTTTGGCAAGCCATTTAAACTTTCTGAGACTCAGTTTTATCACCCTTAAAATGAGAAAATTGGACTAGGCATCCTCTAAAATTTCTTCCAGCTCTATGTGATCCTATGAACTTCCTAAGTTTCCCCATATTTCTTTGAATTCTTTATATTTGTCATGCCTTCTAGAGTATTCCGATTCACTGAGAATCAACTCCATGTAAAATAAAGTTCTATCAACTTGGTGAGGCATGGGGAGAGATATCATGGATAATGGGGTCCACAGAGGGATCCCAAGCCTTGATTTTTAATTCAACTCATCTCTACAGACTGTTTCGGCATCGCACCAAAACCCAGAAGCAACGTGAATTGACCTTTGCTCCTAGCTAAGACAGAAGAAACTAGAGAAGTAAATGGATGGGAAATTTTCAAACTGGCAATTAGATGTTGAATAAATGAAGTGCTTTTGTCAAAAGCAACTCTGGCCCTCCTACACTTTCTGAAATTAAAATCAAAAGCTTGCGTTGGAAATAAAAAGTTCCAATAAGGAAGTATCACAAATCTAAAGCTAAAAGGGACTTCAGAGGCCATCTACCTATTTAACAGATGAGGAAACTGTGACTTAAAGAGATTAAATAACGTGTTTATAGTTGCTCAACTAAGAGGAAGAAATATAATCTGGATCCCGGTGTTCATGATTCCAAGTCCATCACTCCATTCATTATACCTTTCTGGTCTGCCTTTTCCTTTCTGTTGCCCATCCCCCTTCAGGGGCCTCCTCAATTGGGAGTTCACTAAGTTTATGGAAATAGTATTACAGCAATCAATCAATAAGTATTTTAATAGTTATTTAACTTAATAATAATTAATTATATCATATTATATATTATATAATATGCACATGTATGTGCGTATAACACATGTAATTATATATTATGTAATAAATGCATCCATGTATAATACATGTAATATAAGTTATTATATTATCTATAACATATTATAGATAATAACAATTAGTTAATAATAATAATCTAATTTAACCTAGTATGTGCTAGGTATTATGCTAGGCTCTGAGTAAATTAGTAGAAAAAAAATGAGACAATGCCTACTTGAGGAGCTGGCACCTCTAAAACAGATCCATTGCTTTGTTAGGACTAGTTGATTCTATCCATTCACTTTGGACACAATTTCCAAGAAATTCTGCAAGTGAGAACTCTATAGGGAACTGTTTTACCTTTTTGTCTTCTGGATTTGACCTCTATCAATAGCATCTGAAGAAAATAAAGGGCTACGAACTAAAAATGGTCATTCATTTCTACTCCTATAGAGTGCCCTCATGAGGTAGTGTTTAGAAATTACTGGTAGAGGTGGAGAGGTCAGGGCAGCACTGAAGGATGCAGAGCTGCTGCTCACCACCTTACTCAAAAAGGCCTAGTGAGGAGAGCAGTCAGCTCTCAACATGATACTTATGTACAAATTGTTTTCTCCATTAGAATGTATGCTCCTTGAGGGCTTAGGCTAATTAAAAAAAAAACTATCTTTGTAGTCTTAGAACTGGCCCACAGTAGGGGCATAGTAGAAGCTTGTTGGTTGATCAGTTGTGATAAAGCGTGCCTGCCTCTGGAGAATGTTATTCTTTGCCATATGTTTAAAGAAAGGAAGATAGTGAGCAGGCTAGTATTATACAGAGGGTTTCCCATCATGCTTCTGATACTTATTATGTGTCTCTCCCCAGTTGTGGAAGTTATTTATATGGAGAAAGAGACAAATTGGATTTAGATCTGGAAGGGACCTTGGAGGTCACAATGATTCTGTGATCCTGGTCTAATATCTTGATTTTATAAAATGAGGAAACTGAGGCTTAGAGAAGGGAACTGCTTTTCCCAAGGTCACAGAGTTAGAAAGTAGCAAAGCCATGGACTGAAGCCTGGATTACAACTCCAAATGTACTGTCCTTTGATTGTCCCATCCTGATAACTGTGGCCCATATAACAATAAGCCAACAGATTATCGGGCCCCTGGGAATACTACATCATGATGATGATGATGATGATGATGATGGTGATGATGATTATGACAATATGGACATAAATATACTATAGTGATTCAGGGTAAAGAGTCCTGAAGCTCTTTTTTTTGGGGGGGATAGGGGGGAAGAAGCAGTCTGTGTGTAAAATGATCCATTTTGATTTCAATCTCTATTTCTGTTGCTGGAAAAGAAAGGAATAAAAGAAAAGTTCTTACCACCAAAGCTTTAGCACAATTGCATGGTTCTACATTTTATTTTATCAGTGGAAGTGATATTAAAGGAGAGGCATAGCCATCTGTTTTGCTGCTGCACCCTAAAGACCACAGGGCCTTTCTGTCTGACTTTCCAGCTGAAACCTTCCATATGTATCATTTCCCTCATTGGAATGTGAATTCTTTGAGAGCAGGGATTGTCTTACTTTTCTCTGTCTACCCAGAACTTAACACAGTGCTTTCTACATAGTATATACTTAATGAATGTTTCATTCACTAATTCAATGAAGACCAGCCAAAATACTTTACAAAAATGTTGTCATTTGACCCATATAATAATCCATTGAAATGGGTCCTATAATTTATAATTATTATTATCTCCATTTTATAGATTAGGAAACTGAAACTCAAAACTGTTAAGTGATGTGCTTATGGTCACACAACTAATAAATATAAGAGGTAAGATTCAAACCCATATCTTCCTGATGCCAGATTCAGGGCTGTGTCTTCTCTACTAGAATGCCTCGCTAATTTTTCTTTCTGCCTCAGGACAGTTGTGAACAGATTATTCTGTCTTTGGGAGCTATAGGAATTCTGGGAAGAAAGGCTGTAAAACGTAGAAGTAGAGAACCATCCCATTGCCTAGAAGGAGAGTCACCTTTAGTGATATTGGCAGCTTTTCATTGGTAGCTGGGGGATGACACCATTTGAAGGAGCCCAGAAGGATCATAAGAGTATAAATCAAGAACTGGGAAGGATGTTAAAATAATACAGTTGAATCCTCTTACCTAACAGATAAGGAAACTTGGTTCCAGAAAGATTAAATAACTTGGCTAGTGCCGTACAGCCAGTAAGTGGCTGAGTTGGAATGTCAAAACTGCGGGTCTCCTGCTTCCACGTCCAGAGATCAATTCACAGCACTGGGACCCTAAGAAATAGAAAACAACGGAAGTCACATTATTCCAATTGCATTCTTGGATCAAACCACTTCATCCCCAAAGGTTTGTCAAGGTTTATCTGTGAACAGGGACCATGATGTATCTCAGGCCAACACCCCTGAGGCATTGGTGGGAAGCAATCCACATGGAGCAAAGATAATTTGCTTTGGTTTAAATCTTGATCTTTTGTTATAGGAAAAAGTAATAAAAGAAAAGAAAGAGCTCAAAAGTTACATCTTAACTGGAGTATCATGAGGGTCTAGCAATTCAAGGAAATGTTTTCCTGATTAAATTAACCAACAGCTGCTTATTTTGGCAAAGGTATATTTAGTCCCTGGAAGGGGAGAAAGAGCTCAGCTGGTCCTCAGAAGCTACCTTTTGAAAACAAAGCCCTAAATGTAGACCAAATGCCTCAGGGGGACCTCATGATTTAAGGACACTGCCAACAAATAGTCATCTACTCTGTCGCATGAGCAACAGTCGTTTTAGCCTTGGGGCACCTCCCTGTCTGGCAGTTATAAAGAGGTAACCTCAAAGATAGCGTTATCTGGCAGTGAATGACTCTTTGCCAGAATAGCTTGACCCAATTGTCTTCATAGGTAAAAGCCAAAACCAGCTGGCTTCAATGAGGGGTAATATGAGGTAATAGGGGAAAAATAATTAGATTAGAGTCAGGCACATTTGGGTTGTTTTCCCAGTTCTGCGACTCAGTGGTTGTGCCTGGGACAAGTTACTTCTCTTTGAGCTTTGGTTTCCTCCACCATAAATAAGGGATTATCACACTGGCACTGCCTACCTCACAGGGTTACTGTAAAAATTACATGAAAGAGTGTTGATAAAGTGATTTTGAATTTTACATTCCTATAAAAATGCCATTTCTTGTGATATAAGTATATTAGTCCACTAGCAATGATAATTTTTTTTTTTAATGAATGAGAGATGAAAAATGGATAGAGTTGTTTATAGCAGTCATGGAATCTGTGAGTTGGAAAGGACCCTAGCAGCTATCTAGACCAGCACATTCCTGAACAAGAATCAATCAAGATTTTAGATGGGACTTAAAGGAAGCCAGAGAAGTCAGTAGCTGGGGTTGAAGAGGAAGAGCATTCCAGGCATGGGGATCATTCAGAAAAAAATGTCCAGATTTGAGAGATGGTGGGCTTGTTTTCAAAACAAGGTTAGTGACACTGGATCAAAGAGAGTAAGGTGTAAAAAGACATACACATATATTTATACGTACATATGTGTATGTATGTGTGTGTGTGTGTGTGTGTGTGTGTGTGTGTGTGTGTAAAATGTGTTTGTGTGTGTGTGTGTGAGAGAGACCATCAAACCTTTATTTTTGAAGAGGAGCTCCACCATTGGGTTCTGTTTGACACAAATTGATTGATTGACAAAATTGATAAAAAAGGGAAAATAACATTTACTGGAGGGTCTATAGGGAAACAGGAACATTGATATACTGTGAGATGGGTCGTGAATTGGTCCAGCCATTCAGGAGAGCAATTTGGGACTGTGACCAAAATGTTACTAACTGCACATCACTATTAGAATACAACAATCTGTTTACTTTGCCCTTTTCAGCAATACTTCACCCTAGTTTCTGTCCTACATGGCCAGTGATAGCACTATTGGCCTATGCTCCAAAGAGAGAAAAAAAAGTGGGAAATGCCTGTAAATATTTGTACAATCTCTGACTCTCTCTCTCTGTCTCTCTCTCTGTCTCTCTGTCTCTGTCTCTCTGTCTCTCTGTCTCTCTCTCTCTCTCTCTCTCTCTCTCTCTCTCTCTCTCTCTCTCTCTCTTGCTGCAGCAAAAAACTGAAAATTAATGGGGTGGCTATTAACTGAAAAATAGCTGGACATATTGTGGCATGTGAATTTAATGAAATATTATGACATGTAAGAAATAACGAAAAGATGATTTCATTGAAACCTGGGAAGATTTGTATGAACTGATATGAAGTGAAGAAAGCAACAGCAGTTTGTATAATAACAACAATATTGTAAGGAAAAACAAATTTGAAAGACTAAACTTTGATTAATGTAATGACCAACCATGATTCCAGATGATAATGATGATGATAATCATGATAATGATGACTTATATGTTCCATCTCCTGATAAAAAAGTGTTGGATTCTGGGTGCAAAATAAGACGTGTTTTTGGACATGGCCAATGTAGGAATTTGTTTTACTTGACTATACATACATGTTAAGGGTCTTTCTTTCTTTCTTTCTCTCTCTCTCTCTCTCTCTCTCTCTCTCTCTCTCTCTCTCTCTCTCTCTCTCTCTCTCTCTCTCTCTTTCTCTCTTTCTTTCTTTCTTTCTTTCTTTCTTTCTTTCTTTCTTTCTTTCTTTCTTTCTTTCTTTCTTTCTTTCTTTCTTTCTTTCTTTCTATGGTTAGAGGAGACACCAGAGAGAGGGGAAAGCTAGCAATAGAATTGTTTTTTGCACTCCACACTGCTCAGCAGCCTGATGGCCTCCAGGTCTAAGAACTCACCATATTGGTGTTGCACTTAGTAAGGATGGTTGTTGGGCTGTGGTCCCACTGCATCTCAGAGTGTCTTAACTCAAGTGATCCAGTAGCTTCAGCTTTCTCAGAAGCAGGAATTACAGGTTTCTGTCATTATACCTGTCCTGCCAGGTTTTTTTTTTCCACTCCTTTATTTCCCTGTTAAGGAATGGTGATTTTTTTTTTTTGGTCCACTAATACCAGTGGATCTTTTTCACACGAAACATAAAATAATGAAAGTGGGGCTTAGGGAAGCCTTTCAGGAGGAATCCTGGGAAATTAAGTGGGCAGTGGGATGGAACCATGGGATGTTGGAGCCAGTTTGAACTGACTCAGGTTCAAGTGAAACATTGTTAAACTTTCAGTGGATATTTAGACCTCAGAAATCGGAAAATACCTCAGATCAGGACTTGATTTATTGTTTTGTTGATTGTCTAGATTTAAGCAATGAAGAAAAAATAATGCAGACTGCTTTCCCCCTTCCCCCCGGAAGACCAATTGTTTAATATTGACCAGCTCACTGCTAAAGAGATTCTAACATTGAAGATGGTAGAGGGCACCAGAGAGAGGAGCCATTAGCCAAAGTTGGGTTCAGTAGATAATGGGGAATCAAACAGCACAGTAAGACAAAAATGGGAGTGGAG